>NW_027526445.1:159722155-159894655 GCF_048455015.1 Haemaphysalis longicornis | reverse complement strand
CAAAGCATTAAAATCATTTATGCTTAGAACCCCGAAATCTGTATTTCCTTCGCATACATGGAGGTCGGGAAACACTGCAGATTTTGCTGCATCCTTCACAGATTAAGTGCTGTGTTGCGGTCCGCTATGTACTTTTCAACTGTATAATGGCATTACCGAAAAAGACAGAATTACCAAATATTTTAAAAAGGCCGTTTCTTGTTATATTTTCACTGCTTTAATTTTGTCACGTGTTGTATAAGAAAGGGCACACGCAACGGTCGTCGACGAGGCAGAAGAAATAGAATCTTCGTCTTCGGATAGCGCGCACTGGCCCCATTCCCTCGGCTCTGGAGCTTTAGGTTAGACCCTTGGCTGTCGGTGTTCTTTTGTGCCTCATTAAAACCCCTACCCCCCGGAGCACGCATTCGCTGTACGCTACACTGGTGAAGGTGCTGGGTACGACCACCTGATGTCCAGTATCCCTCCTGCCACCCCGGTAAGGCCACACTTTGTTGACACCCCGGTTCATCGGATTAGCCGCCGTCAACTCGGCCTGTCTCCTGAGTACGGCCTCCTTTCCAGCTACGCGCCGAGACGCCCAGTGCTTCAACCGCAAGTAGTGGCGCAACCAGTTGTCTCTCAGGTAACGCTTCACCAGCCGCGCACTCCTGCCGTCTTCCGTGGTGAAGCGTTCGAAGACGTCAAGGACTGGGTGGAGCAGCTTGAGCGTGTCGCGTCGTTCAACCAGTGGAACCCTCAACAAAAACTTGGTCATGTGTACTACTCGTTGGACGACGGCGCCAGGAACTGGTACGAAAACCCGAGAGGCGAGGGGTGAATTGTCGACGTGGGATGAATTTCGGCCGGCGCTTCTGGAGTCGTTTGCCTGCACAGACCACTGAGAGCTCGTCCAGCGACTTCTAGAATCGAGAATTCAAAAGCCCAACGAAACGGTCGCAATGTTCGCGGAGGACATGGCTCGCCTATTTCGGAGAACCGACCGCGATATGTCCGAGCCGAAAAAGGTGCGACACCTAATGCACGGTGTAAAAGAGCAGCTGTTCTCTGGCCTTGTGCGAAATTCTCCTCGTACTATAAATGATTTCATCAAAGAGGCGACAACCATCGAGCGAGCCCTGCAGGAGCGGTGCCGACAGTACGACCGTGGGGCCGGCAGATCCTCCAGCCCCACTGGCAGTGTGGTGACTGCTGCGTCCCCCGATGGATCACTGCGGCAGCTTGTCCGATCTATCGTTCGGGAGGAGTTGCAACTGCACGGACTCGTTCCGCCCGGGCCGGCGTCTCCATCAGTCGTCGACATCGTGCACCAAGAAATCAGGCAGGCCTTAACGTTTGCAGCCCCAGAACAACAGCCACACCCGCTCCAAGCAGGCTATGCGTCGGCAGTGCGTCGCCAACCACCTCCTGCGAGCGCCCCAGCTGTATGCCTCAAGCCGACGTCTGTACCCAGGCAGCGGACGTCGGTACACGCCCCTGGCCGTCGGGAAATTCATTCCGAGGACAAGTGCGGAAGACTGACCTCTGGCGTACCAGTGACAACCGAACCCTATGCTACCACTGTGGCGAAGCAGGCCATGTTTACCGCCGTTGCCCGTACCGCGAGGTTGGCTTTCCTGGATTTCCTCCTGCTGCTTCCCGGCCTCGCTTCGGGCAAAGACCTGCTGCAATCGAAGACTTCCTCGCTGCTCGCCGAAATGCCTCGCCCTCGCCGTCCCGCCGATATCGATCACCGTTCCCAGGGAACGATGCTCCACTTAGCCGCCGCGACGCTACAGATATGCCGAGGGGGAGATCCCCAAGCCCTAGGCGGGGTAACTAGAAGCAGCAACTCCGGGAGGCAGGGTTGCTGATAGCATAACCCCGCAAGACCTTCGAAATCATGCGAAGCCGCCGAAGGGAAA
The DNA here is from genome assembly GCF_048455015.1 of Haemaphysalis longicornis. Classification (NCBI taxonomy): domain Eukaryota; kingdom Metazoa; phylum Arthropoda; class Arachnida; order Ixodida; family Ixodidae; genus Haemaphysalis; species Haemaphysalis longicornis. Next base: position 159,892,751 of record NW_027526445.1, on the reverse strand, counting down.
CAAGACGACGAGAGTGACTATCGCCGATGGTGGAAGCGCCGATCTGTCGTATCTTTGGATGGACATGAAATTGTTTCCCTTGTTGATACCGGAGCGGATTACTTGATCATTAGCCTGACCCTTGCTGATCGGTTGAAAAAAGTTAAGACGCCATGGCCTAAGATTTAAATTCGCACTGCTGGGGCCCCTTAATGACGCCGGTGGGGAAGTCCACTGGCAGGATCAGCATACGAAACGCTACTTTTGTCGGCACTTTCGTGTTCCTAGCAGAGTGCTGCCGGGAGCTCATTTTAGCAATGGACTTTTTAAGGGAGTATAACGCTGTCATCGATGTGGGCGAACGCTTAATCACCTTATCGCCGAGTCCCCGCCGTCCGGAATGCCAAGAATGTCGCTCATCGTTGCGGGTTATCGACGACGACGTCAACATACCGCCGCGGTCCTGCATGCGCGTATCCGTCAACTGCGACGTGCAAAGCACTGTAGACGGCATCGCAGAACGTGTCGATGCGCTTTTATTCAGTCGCGGCGTTGCAGTTGCCTGAGGTGTCATGCACTTAGTCGACGGCAAAGCGGAGTTATTGCTTACAAATTTCAGTAATGAGCACCAACACGTCGCCAAACATACTGCAGTCGCCTTTTTCGAGGACATTCCTGGCGGCAGCGAAGACTGCTTCGCCTTACAAGGCGCCCCGCCTGGCGAGAGCAGTCCCGTTCCCGCGATTGGTGTCAATCGCAGCTTGCCGTTCACGCAGCGCCAAGAACTCCGGGAACTGCTCATGAAGCTTATGGATTGCTTCTCTGCGACATCTGCGGTCCGACAGACGGTACTCACGAAGCATCGTATCATCACTGATGACGCAGTAAGTCCTCTTCGCCAAAACCCTTATCGCGCGTCTACCAAGGAACATGAAGCAATTCGTAGCCAAGTGGACGAAATGTTGCAAGACGATGTCATTCAGCCATCTCAAAGTACGCGGGCGTCGCCCGTCGTTTTGGTTAAAAAGAAGGATGGCACTTTACGGTTTTGTGTGGATTACAGGAAGCTAAACCAAGTGACCAAAAAAGACGTCTATCCGTTCCCCGAATTGACGACTCTCTAGAACGGCTTCGCCACGCCCGTTACTTTTCTTCCATAGATTTAAAGAGTGGGTATTGGCAGATCGAGGTAGATGAGCGCGACCGCGAGAACCGCCTTCATAACACCGGATGGTCTTTTCGAGTTTAAGGTCCTGCCCTTTGGTTTGTGTTCGGCGCCGGCAACATTCCAGAGAATGATGGACACTGTCTTGTCCGGCCTCAAGTGGCAGACATGCCTCGTGTACCTGGATGATGTTATCGTTTTCTCGTCAACATTTGAAGAACACGTGAAACGACTATCTTCAGTCCTTCGTGCCGTACGAGCCGCCGGTCTTACCTTGAAAGCAGAAAAGTGCCATTTTGCTTATGAAAAGCTCCGTTTCCTCGGCCACGTGGTCAGCAACGCCGGCGTCACACCCGACTCTGAAAAGATAGCCGCTATCTCCAATTTCCCGACGCCCAAGGACGAAAGGGCCCTGCGGCGATTTCTAGGCCTGTGTTCTTATTACCGGCGCTTCATGGAAAAATGTCGCACACATCGCGGCTGCACTAACCTGCCTTACCCGTAATGACGTCGCCTTCGTATGGAACAATGAGCAGAACGATTCTTTCGAGGACCTGCGCCGCCGTTTGCAAGAGCCACCTGTCCTCACCCATTTTGATGAAGACGCTGCGACCACCATTCATACTGATGCCAGCAGCGTAGGTCTAGGCGCCGTCCCTACCCAATGGCAAGACGATGCTGAAAGAGTTGTTGCTTATGCAAGCAGGACATTGTCCCGTGCGGAGACCAACTATTCCGCCACTGAGAAGGAATGTCTGGCTGTTGTATGGGCGGTCATGAAATTCCGCCTGTACCTTTACGGCCCTCTCTTCAAGGTAGTGAGCGACCACCACTCCCTTTGTTGGTTGGCCAATTTAAAAAACCCCACTGGTCGCCTAGCCCGCTGGAGCCTGCGACTTCAGGAGCTTCATCTGACGGTAGTCTATAAGTCAGGAAAACATCATTCTGATGCAGACTGCCTGTCCCGAGCACCGGTCGAGCGCCCCAGCCCGGAAGATGAAGACGACACGGCTTTTCTGGGAGCAATCGACGCCCCAACCTTGTGTAAACAACAGAAGCAAGACACCGCGCTGCAACCACTTGTAGACTTTTTGGAAGGCCGCTCTACACGGAAGCCCAAGCTCTTCACACACGAGAGTTTTCCCGACCGCCACCGAAGGAGGACGCGCCAATGTGAGCTCGTTCCATTTTCTCACCATTTTTGCAACCGCATAACTCAGTGTAGCCTTTCCGCACAATAACCAGATTACCACAGCTTCTTCATAACCACCGCCCGACGACGTGAACACTATTTTTATTCACATTAGATACGTATTTTTTAAATTAGAGCACGAAATAAAAAAAAACATATTTCAAAAAATTCTCTGCGCGTTTTCGCGTTTTGAACGCAAGAACAGCAACAGCTATGTAATTCCGAACACAACGATGCCCTAATCATCATAATCCGTTCACAAATAACAATTTCGCAACAACTTTTTGTCAAAACCTCGCCTAAGCCGCTAACACTAAAATGCACTTTAAGCCATAACCTCCGAACACAATAACGCAGCAAAAAAAGAAGGACATCACTGCAATCCTCACACCAACGCTCACGTAACTACAGCAAGCGCGCATTCTTACAAAGTTTTTTTCGCTCCAATACTCGAGTTCAAACGTCGAAAAAACATGCTCCCATAACACGTGGTTCACTAAAACCTAACAATCAAGACCTAGCTCCATAAAACCAAAAAAACAGATTCCTCGCCATATAACCTAAACGTGGACACCTCAAACACAAAAATCGGCCCCAATATAGTGTTGTTATTCATTTTTGACCGGATTTTGAAATTTGGGACTTAGTCACCAGAGCGTTGCCGACCCATCTCGGGGTGCTATCGCGGCCCGCAGCAACTAAGCTCAAAACGCGGAGCGCACTACTAACTGCAAGACCACGTTGAACACACAGACACCCTAACCGCTAAAATCACACTGCAAATAAGCGAATGAGAGATTTTTCGCAGTAATTCCAACTAGCGGACTTCAATGATTTCGTTAAGCCAGCAGTACGCTTGACATTTTCTTGGCTGAACATGCTGTTGTAGGACCTCCTTCACTCCACTTCGCTCTTATCCGACACGAACATCCCTTCCTTACGCCTGGCACTTTCCGGCAATTCATAAATAGTGTAGTTATCTACTTTTGAGGGGAATTTGAAATTGGAAATTCACTTAGAGCCCAGAGCTTAGCGCACCCATCTCGGGGTGCTACCACGGCCCCGCAAAAGCTCTGCTTGTAAACCGGAGCACAGCATAAACTGCAAGACCATGCCGAACACATGGACACACTGACTACTAAAATCACAGTGTAAATAAGCAAATTATATATTTTTCGAGTAAATTTTTTGACTATCCAATCCGCTGCTAACCGACACGAACATCACTTCCTGGCGCCTAGTATTTCCTGGCACTTCCTAAATAACGCAATTATCGATTTTTGACAAGAATTTGAAATAGGGAACTTACTTAGAATCCAGAGCATTGTGGACCCATCTCGGGGTACTAACGCGACCCCACAACAACTTAGCGCAAAAAGCGGAGCCTAGCATTAACTGCGACACCATAGCGAATAGAGAGACACAGAAACCGATGAAATGCTACTGAAATAAGAGTTTTTTTTCTAGTAGGTTTAACTTTCTGGCTTGGACGATTCCAGCCCGCACCAAATATTAAAATTTTCTTGACCAGACATGCTGCGGTAGGACCCCATATAGTACGCTCTAAGCAAACACGAGCATCACTTCCTGACACCACAGCTATCACGTAGGGCCCCCATCCCGTCACGAGTTCTCGCTACCCCAACCGTCTCGGTACCCAACGCGTCCTCGGTACTCCAACCATCCAGTCAGCACTTTGGCAGGCAGTGTTTTGAGCCATATTTCCCCAACATGACCAAACAAAATGTGCAGAAAAAATCCCATGGGAACAAATAAAAATCTCAAAAACACCAGCTTCTCGACCTTTCCTCCAGCCCCCTGTCTCCTGAACTCCCATCTGCAACCACGACAGCAAACAAACATGAACCAAGGTCTCGCTCGAAGCGCATAAAACCCGCGTTGACCACTCAACCAACGCCCAGAGCCCATTCGAGGTCCTCCACCAGAGTTCAGCGCCTGGTTCAAAGCTCAAGAACGAAACCTAAGACCTCGGCCGAGGACGTCGACTCTGACCAGCCGAGTCATAACACGAACTCCTCGTCAGCGGCCGAGGACGTCGACCTTGACCAGCCGGGTCATAACACCAACTCCTCGTCAGAACGCTCAACTGAGCCTGACCCGGAAGAAACAATTCCAAAAACTCTAGCATCCTCTTCATCACATTCCTCCTCACGTTCACCGATCCCACACACCCTCTTGAACACCAGCCCTGCTCCTCTTCCATTCAACCACCAAGCAACTGAAAATACTCGTACTAGATCAAGACCCACCAAACAGTCGCCCTCTCCCCCTCCCCTAACTCAACAAAGCCAAGCATCCCCCTTCCAACTTTTGACTCAGGTCCAAAGAACCCTTTCCTCTACACCCTCGCACACCAATGCCGCAACCATCCACACGCGTACGAAGCCACGTGATTCTGTCCTAGACGCCGCCATCCGCTACGACACGGAATTCATGAGTGCACTGATTGCGGCTCAACTGGATGGCCTCACGGAACAGACAAGTAAACGCCAGCTGGGTGCTTTCCAAAAGACAAAAAGCATCCTCTTGGGTCTCTCTCTATGAATCGCTGAGCATGAAGGCTTAACACCGCATAGTGAAGACGACCTACTACTCGTCTCTTCCCAAACCCCTCCTGAACCACTCTCGTCCCAACCACATGAATCCCCAAACCCCTCCAGCCCACCCGCTTCACCAGGTCCCTCTCAACCCCTCCCACAACATTCTATAGCACTCCATCACCTTCTTAAACCCTGCCTTCAAACACTCCCCCGAAAACAACCCCTACTTCCCACTCCTGCCATGCAAACGCAAAATCCCCAGAATAACCCCACCCACTCCAACCAACCCGCTTTTCGACTCACCTCCCTGCCTCCCAAAGCACCCCCTCCCAACCGCTTGGCCTTTGAGCCACCACCACGTGTTCAAACCTTTCCTGCTGTCCAACCCTTACGTTACCGACACCTTGTACCTGCACCAACCCAAAACCCCACAGCCCAACCCACTCCTTCGAACACCTACGCAAACAAACTCAAACATCATCCTCAATCCCAAAAGCAACCCCAGACCCCCAGACCAAGGACAGCATTGATTATCAATGCAACCAGCCAGAAAGGTGTAAACACAAACACCATAGCGAACTTTCTGACCACAAACAACAACCAAGAACAACTGGGGTTAGTATATGTAGGCCTTAGGGTTACCAACAGCACGGTGGTGGTTTCATCCTCAAGCATGGATGGAATTACTCGCCTAAAACAATCCATCGAGCAAGACCCGTGGGCACAAGGCTAGAGCATGCACATCCTGGCCCCCAAAAAACCGATGTTTCGAATCGTTGGCGTTCCGGTTGGGCACCCCGCAGCCGACATCAGCAACTACAATCTCACACAAAACACTCGCCTCCAAGGAACACCGCAAGACGCTTTCATCACCTCTGACTACATAAACAGGAACGGAATACGAATCATCAATATAGCCACCTCCATCCCCCTTTACAGACAACTGAAGCAGCTGAAAAACCTCAACATAGGCTGGGTCTCGTGCGCGCTCTTCCAACACCACAACATCCCCACATGCAAGCTGTGCGCTACCATTGGCCATGTTGGAAAGCACTGCCGCAACCGGTTCAGGCGTAGCGGGTACTGCGCTGAGCCACACACAGTAAACCAGTGCCCCTAACGGGGGACCACTCAGCCCCCTTTGTGTCCCTCCTGCTGGTCAGCTGGCAAGGAAGCCCCACACGATGTCCTCGCACCAGAGTGTCCCATTCGACCGCAATGGATCGCACGAGAGGAGGCACGCTGAAACTAAAAAAGCCCATCCAAGTCCCGACACGAATACACATAACACAAGCGAAGCTCACAGGCAGCACCATACCTATATTCCAAAAATGACCCGGTCCTGTAATCTTCAACACATCTGGCAGTGGAACTGCCGTGGTTTCCGAATTAAAAGAGCCAACATGCAAGCTCACATCGCAGCCATATTCAACCCCCCCATCCTTCTGGCACTACAGGAAACGCATCACCCACCCAAACTAAAAGACTATGCATCTCACTCCCCGCCAGACTTCCCCCAGATAGCCACCCTCGTACACCGAAATATTGCTACCAAGCATCAAGCTTTCGCCTCACCAATCCCGCACATACTGACTACTCTCCACCTCCCCAAATCCTCTGTCACACGCCTGCACGTTCTCAACATCTACAGCCCCCCTAAATCCAAACACATCTCTTTCAAATACATCTTTCACCAAGCCCTTTCTCTCGCTAAACGTGACCCTCTCATAATTTTAGGTGACTTCAACGCCCCCAGTGTGGAGTGGGGTTACTCTCACACGACTCGCAGAGGTCGTTTACTCTCTGAAGTTGTCCACTCCCTTCAACTCACCCTCCACACCGACCCTTCATCCCCCACACGCATTGGCAAACAGTGCCCAGCGCGACACCACTCCAGACCTCTTGGAATCATCACCGTTGGGTACATTCCATAGAGCCAAGTTGGGGGTGCAAAGGTGTGTATCTGAATCCTCTGGAGTGTTACTTCTGTTTTAGCAAGCTGCGGGTGAGGAGGTGGGACATTTTGTTTTAAATGCAGTAATGTTGGGTGATGTCTTGAAATGTGACCAGGGGAATGAGCCTCCGTGTTTCCTCCGAGCCAGGGAGAAGAGTTCCCCGCCTTGTTTATTGGCAAAATAATTGCCCATTAGGGAGGAGCGTCCGGGGCCCACACAATTTCCATCTTCCTGCTGGGCTGCGTGTTGAACCAAGAGCTCACTCCGTAACAAAGGCCTCATAACCTGCCAAAACACTGCGACACACGGCTTGACAGTCCGTAATTACGAGATTTTCTGGAGTTTCAGAGGTAGCGAGGGCCACTGCAAATTCTTCTGTGTCCCAGACAGATGTCGAATTAATTAAGCGCAGGTGACCATCTTGCCTTTGGTGGTTACAATGGCCAAGTTATTGTACGGATTGGAGCAAGGGCTGGCATCTGTGGATGAAACCTTATGATTCTTTCCGTAGATTTGTCCTCCGTCTTCCCTGCAAGGTGGCGACGTCCGGAGTGCAAATTTGGATGCATGTTTGGGGAAAAGGGTGGCTACGAATGGATTGACGCTGATTACGGGGGATAGGTTTACTGTCCGGGGGGAGGAGATGACGTTTCGAGGTCGTGTAAAAGATCCAGTCCTCTTGATGTTTGAGTTGGGTGGAGACGTTGACTGGAAAGATGCCCTTTGACTAGTTCCAACAGCGAGTTGCGGCTGCCTGATTGGAGTACTTTAGTTGTGGTGGAATAAGAAGAATAACAGCTTTTTTATAAGTTTGCGGATGAGGCGATAAAAGCATTCCTTGTCACTTTTCTAAGAGTTAGGCAGGGGCCGATGTAGATGACCAATATGAGGAAAGCGCGGATAAGGCAAAGAAGGTCTTCCTCCTTCATGCCGCGATGTCGATTGAAGATGCGGCGAAGCATTTGGATAACTTGAGTGAATACTGTGGTGAGCTTGAATACTTCTGATCATTCCACGTGTTGGCCTGGAGAGTAACAAAAATTGTCTTGGGTGAAGGTCTGGGACGTATAAGCTGACCATAGAAAGTAATTTGAACTGTTTCTTTTCTAGGTACAGGGGGACTTTTTCGCGCAATGATAAGGACAGGCTTTTGAGGGGAATAGCGGGGCCAGTTGATAAGGCATATTGTTTCACACTGTCAGTGGCACTTTGAAGGGTATACGAAAGTTCGCCTAAAAGAACCCAGGTCCATTCAAATGATAATAGTGTCACGAAGCCAAGGACGACGCAGTTGTTTATTGGAGCGAACTTGTGCTCAGGCGGCGAAGCAGTGGTCAACAAAGTAACGTACGTGCGTTGGCGAGCGTCGCAGAATCGAATGCCGAGGCGTCTGCTCTGCAGGGTTTTTATCTTTCGGCGCGAGTGTTTCTGGAACCGTCGATTCACATCCAGAACATTGTAGATCACAGACGATTATTCTGGGATAGTGAAGTTAGGGCAAAACAGTTTGCTTATCTGAATGTGATAGCCCGTGCGGCATAACAATAAAGAATGGAAGACGCGCTTTGCTTGGAACGCAGATGACACAGCCGGGCGTGGCCGGGCAGTAAAAACAAACAATAAATAAGCAAGCCCATACATGGTTCGCGGCATTACCCCCCTCTAAGAGTGCATCGACCCGATGCTAAAATAAAAGACAGTCCGAACAAACAATAACAACAAAAAAAAGTCCGTCATCTTGCATAGTAAGGTTTCAAGCGAACCACGTGCACGACTTCGGGCCGCGTGCGTCGTCGTGATGTTCCGGAATCACCATCGGGGATCACCTCTTAGGTAAATTGGCCGACACGTCATAGAATTTGGTAGGGTCCGAAATATTGTCGCAGAAGCTTCTCACTGAGTCCCCGTCGTCGGATGGGAGTCCAAACCCAAACACGGTCCCCTGGGTGGTACTCGGTGTCTCGGCGTCGGAGTTTGTAGCGCCCGGCATCCACGAGCTGTTGGCGCGTAGTACGAACTCGGGTCAGCTGGCGGGCCTCCTCCGCACGCTAAAGGTTTCCTTGGACGTCGGTGTTGAGGTCGTCGTCTTCTACGAGCAGAAGCATGGTGTCAAGCATCGTAGTTGGTCGTCTTCCGTAGATAAGCTCGAACGGTGTCAGCAGCGACGTCTCCTGGATAGCTGTGTTGTACACAAATGTGACATACGGAAGCACTTCGTCCCAAGTCTTATGATCAACATCAACGTACATTGACAGCATATCTGCGATTGTCTTGTTCAGACGTTCTGTTAGTCCGTTCGTTTGGGGGTGGTACGCCGTCGTTCTCCTGTGATCCGTGTTGCTGTAGCGTAATATTCCTTTCATTAGCTCCGCAGTAAAGGCCGTTCCGCGGTCCGTGATTAGGACTTCCGGGGCTCCATGTCGCAGCACAACTTGGCTTATGAAGAACTTTGCGGCTTCCTGTGCAGTGCCCCTCGGAAGAGCGGCGGTGTCTGCGTAGCGCGTCATGTAGTCTGTCGCCACGACAATCCAATTGTTCTGTGATTGTGACGTAGGGAACGGGCCTAGAAGGTCCATTCCAATCTGTTGAAAGGGCCTCGACGGGACGGCGATCGGTTGCAGAAAGCCGGCGGGTCGTGTCGGCGGCGTTTTTCGTCGCTGGCAGTCACGGCAACTCCGAACGTAGTGGGTGACGTCGGATGTAAGGCGGGGCCAGAAGTACTTCGCCTTGATTTTTGCAATAGTGCGAGCTGTGCCGAGATGTCCGGAAGACGGGTCGTCGTGGCACGGTTCCAAAATTTCGTCACGGAGCTCTGCAGGGATGACAAGTAGATAATGCGTTCTCGTTCCGGGGCTGAAATTCTTCTTCACGAGGACTGAATTTTTGAGGCTGAATGCTGGCAAGTTCCGCTTGAACGACCTAGGCACGGCGACATTTCGTACTTCGAGGTAGTCGATCATGACGCGCAAGTCGGGATTGGCACGCTGCTGGGCGGCTAGGTCGCTCTCCGTAAAAACTCCGAAGAACGCGCTGTCTTCATCGCAGTCTAGTGGTGGCGTGTCGATGGGGGTACGGGACAGGCAGTCGGCGTCGGAGTGTTTCCTGCCGGATTTGTAGACGATTGTAACTTGGAACTCTTGCAGGCGCAAGCTCCACCACCCAAGACGGCCAGAGGGGTCCTTCAAATTGGCGAGCCAACACAGCGCATGGTGGTCTGTGACAACATTGAATGGTCTACCATATACGTATGGGCGAAATTTTGAAATGGCCCTTATAATTGCGAGGCACTCTTTTTCAGAGGCTAATTTTTATCCTCCTTCGACAGACCACGGCTTGCAAAGGCCATTACTTTTTCGCTAGCGCTTTGCTTTTGGACGAGAACGGCACCCAAACTTATATCGCTCGCGTCGGTGTGCATTTCTGTTTCGGCGTTTTCGTCGAAATGAGCGAGCACGGGAGGGCTTCGCAGGCGTTTTTGCAGCTCGCAGAATGCCTTTTCTTGGTCGTTTTCCCAGCTAAAAGGCGTGCTATCTTTCGTCAACCGTGTGAGTGGCTCTGAAATGCGGGCGAAGTTTGCGGAGGAGCGCCGGTAGTATGCGCACAGTCCGAGAAATCTTCGCACGCCCTTCCGCCCTTTTTGTCTTTCGGCCTTGGGAAGTTCGCAATGGCCGAAGTTTTTGCCGGGTCAGGTAGGACTCCCGCGGCGTTGACGACGTGGCCCAAGAACCTCAGCTCCTCATACGAGAAACGACACTTTTCAAGCTTCAGCCTTAACCCCGATGTACGAATGGCCTCGAGTGCAGACTCCAACCTTGCAAGGTGTTCGTCGAAATTCCGGGCGAATACCACAACGTCGTCGAGGTATACGAGGCAAGTGTGCCACTTCAGGCCAGCTAGTACAGTGTCCATGACTCTCTGAAACGTTGCTGGCGCCGTGCACAGCCCAAAAGGCATCACCTTGAACTCGTATAGGCCGTCCGGGGTTATAAACGCAGTCTTCTCTCGGTCTCTCTCGTCCAGTTAAATTTGCCAGTAGCCGGTCTTCAAATCCATCGATGACAAGTACTTGGCATGGCAGAGGTGGTCAAGGGCGTCGTCGATTCGTGGCAGGGGATACACGTCCTTTTTGGTGATTTTGTTTAGTTGCCGGTAGTCAACGCAGAACCTTAATATGCCGTCTTTTTTTACGAGTACGCCCGGCGGAGCCCAAGGGCTTTTCATTGGCTATTTAATGTCGTCGCTGAGCATGTCGTCGACTTGAGTCCGGATGGCTTCCCGTTCGTTGGAAGATACGCGATATGGTGACGGTCGGGTAGGTCGGGCTCCATCTTCAGTTATAATACGGTGCTTCGCTAGAGGTGTTTGACGTAACTTTGAGTTCGACGAAAAACACTCGCTGTAGCGACGCAGCAAAGCCAATAATTTGTTCCTTTCTTTTTGCGGTAGCGCCGGATTCAAGTCGAAAGGGTGCGGAAGCTTGAAGGTATCGTCGGGTGCGCGTTCAAAGTCGGCGATTGCTATCACATCACTTGCTTGTTGCGTTTCTTCGACGAACGCAATTGCAGCGCCCTTGTTTAATTGCTGGTACTCCTCGGTGAAATTGGTGACCAAAACGTGGGATTTGCGCTGCTTAAACCGCGCAATGCCTCTTGCGGCAGACACACCGCGGTCAAGAAGCAACCTTTGGTCCCTCTCCACTATAGCATCGACATCGGGAGCAGCACCTTCACAGTAGACGGTGATCATCAAGCTTGCACGGGGTGGCAGGGTGACGTGATCATCGGCGATCCTTACAGCTGCACAGCTTTCGGGGTTCGATTCCGGCGTGATGGAGTGGTCGGAGGAAAAAGTTATTGACTTCGTCTGCAGATCAATTATTGCGCCGTCGTCCGTCAAAAAGTCCATTCCGAGAATTACGTCGGCGGAGCAGTTGGGCAAAACGACGAACACCGCAGGGGACGTCGTGCCGTCTATGGTGACACGCGATGTGCACGTTCCACTTGGCCTCACGAGGTGGCCTCCTGCAGTGCGTATGAGCGGACCGTCCCATCTGGTCATCACTTTCTTCAGCTTAGACGCAAATGGTCCGCTCATTACGGAGTAGTCGGCTCCCGTGTCTACGAGGGCGACTACACCAAAACCGTCGATGGACACCTTGACGTCGGATGCCGCTTTCCTCGAGCTCCGGGTGCGTCGGGGCGTCGCATCTCGGCTTGTGCGTGTTGACGGTCGGGCACTGTGCGTCGTCGTTGTCGACATCTTCTCAGCGGACGTCTCGGTCAGGTCGGGTAAGCGTCGCGGCGTGTAGCTGTCGTCGTGTTCGGGAGTCTCGTCAGGGTTAGGTCGGGTCGTCGGGATGAGGGCATGTCGTGAATCACTGTCTTCAGCGCGTTGTTGCGTCGTTGGAGGGTTTCCGGTTTTTCGCCGTAGAGCAACTTTACCTCCAGAAGTTGCTGCTTTTAGTTTCCCCCGCGTGGGCTGGGGGACGTTCCACGGGCGATGTCAGCGTTGCTACGGCGGTTCGGCGATTGGTATGGGTAGGGCGATGGCGAACGGTTGAAACGCGCTGGGCCACGGCTGGTTTCAGATAGATACTCGTCGATCTCACGTGGTCGTTGGCCAGGGAGAAGGCGAGGTGCGTCGACGGAGAAACCACGCCGTCCGAGTCTCTTGTATGGGCAGCGACGTTAGATGTGGTCGGCCTCTCCGCAGTGGTAGCACAGAGGACGGTTATCGGGAGTTCGGCATATGCCCGTCTTCCTGGGCGTCTGGTTTCGGGCTACCGGTGATTGGGCGGGTGACAGTGAGCGACGGTATGGCGGGGCCTCTTGACGGCCTGTTGGAGCTGGGCGGGGTCGAAGAACAGCCGCGGAGTATGTCATAGCTTGTGGCTCTCGCGGTACCTCGGATGACGTAGAAGTTCCCAACGCTTTTTGCACTTCTTCTCTAATCACGTCGGTGAGGGAAGCGACTAGGGGCTGCGGCGGCGTTCGGAGAAGTTGGGAGAAGCACAAACTTTTTATTCACATATGAAACTAAAGTTTGTTCTACACTTACGTAAAAAGTAGAAGTATTTTTTGTCGTTAAAACTTTTTCTTTCAAAGGGCGGTTTCTGGATAGACTGCGATTCCTGCCGAAAAATGCCGTACAGTAAAATGTGGCAAGAAAAGGAGTGTTCGTATGTTTCTGAAACTGGCAACGCCGGCCCCTAACGTACGGCAGTGGTTAATATGCTTTGCCTCCTACCGCTGTAAGAGGGGGCCGAAATTACTATTCATACCAGGCATATATAGCAGAAGGAAGCTCTGCCTGATACACTTATGACGCAGATTCAGGGGCGCAATTGTGCGAGATTTAGAGCGTGGACAATTACAATGGATAACTAGAAACTTCCTAGTTGGACACAGGAAAGTAAATTTTGATATCGCGCATACGTCACACGAGTTGACAACCATATACAGTGCCCTTGTACACCCTATCCGAACGTAAAGTGACGTCAAACCTTGAGAGACGCATTAACTACGCAATTTCAGGGTATTAGATGTTGTTTTGTTATTCATTCCGCAGCCTCGGGCTATTCTCATTGCCTGCGCATAGCTCGGTTCGAGTCCCTCAAATTATTATTCAGAGCAGCAAAATAAAGTCTTAAAAAGTCCTAAAGTCTTAATACAAATCAAGCATTTCTTCTCTCACAGCAGTACTACCAGGCGGTCTCCATTTTTTTTGACGCTCGTTCAGCTAGGGGCAAAATATGCATAGCGGCTGACATTTCGCCCTGCGCCACGCTTGCAAATGAATCCCTCATTGAGAATATGAATTCTCATTTTAGAATCGTTGCTTGATCAACGCTTTCGGGCCTTATTGTTTCAAAACAACTGCTATGAACAAACAAGGATACTGGATGAACTTGATACCTCGTTTCTCCGTATAATCCCATACTTTCTACTTAAGAGGTAGTAGACTGTGGGTCAGCCTTCGGCTGCCTCCCAGGTTTGGCAGATACTCGTTCGGCAACTCTGCTTATACCTGGTGTGGAGCTTTGAAAGAAAACCAATGATTTCTTGTTGAGGTACGTATTGCATCATTTATGATCCCGATGAGAGGCACCGCCAATATGTTGACTGTGTGGAAGCTGTAGTGCGGTAGGTTACATAATGGTGCAAATGAGTCGCTCCTAAAGTGTGCTTACTTTCAAATGTAGATAAAAAAGCATTACAGAAATAACTCCACACAACGACTTCACTCACTGAGAAGTATTGAACAGTAAAAAGAGCTTGAATAAGAACGAGAGTGGTGACCAGAATATAAAAACGAACTAAAGAGAAGTACGACAAAAGATGCCTCTTAGTTTTCTACATGTGCCAATTTCTTTGTTCGTAAAGCGACTTTTAAGCCCTACTACGTTTATTTTTTTATTTCTTCTCCTATGGCTGCTTTTTCTTTGTTGGTTATCGGTTAAAAAGAAACCGTGAAGGGTAGGATGCACTGCGGATAATATTTCACTGTGTCACAGATTACACCTGCATACTACGCAGTCCGGGGGGGATGAGAATATAGGGGGAGAGAGCAGGGTAGGAGAGGTAAGAGTGCGTATAATACGTACAAAGTTTCTAGGGCCACTGTAGCGGAGTCATGGATACAGAGCCGAACAGCGCACCTGACACGCCGAAGCACAGAACACATCAGCTGTACACTGCACAGACCAAATCGCACCACACGGCGGCATTGCACTGCACAGCACTCTGCGACCCAGGTCATCCCACCAGATAACATCGGGGCCCTTTGGGAGAGAGAGGAGCAAAGCTTTTATTGAGCATTTACATGCCTGGGTCATCCAGAAGACCAAGCGTCGTCTTTGCACGTTCCGCCCTCGGCGTTAGCATGGCCAGGTCGGTGATGTGGCCGCTGGACAGCGCTGTCTCCCACTGCTCAAGGTTGGGGATAGGGAAAGAAGGTGGCAATTCTGTGTTTTGGCTACGTTCCCGAAATACGTGGTATAGGGAGCCTGAATTTCCACAGAACTTCCATTGCCTTTTCGGAAATGGGAAGCGTTTGGGCTTGCGCCTGGGAGCCCAAGGTTGTAGTAGGGAGCCTGCAAGTCGCTCCATGTGGGTTGGTCATCCATGTAAACCGGGATGCGGAGGAAAGGGGGTGCGTGGCAGGAGCATAGCAGATGTTCCACCGTCTCAGGTTCATGCCCCGTCGCACATGTTGGTGACTCCCTGCGTCCTTATCGGTATAGCGGGCCGTTGTTTCGCCGCCGTTCAGCTGCAGCCGCAGCAGGAGTGGCCCTCTCGGCTAATCCGGGCCCGCATTATATGCGAGGCCTGGCCTCTGACGACGCAGACATCAGGTTGCATCGCATTCTTATGGCTGGACGGGGCGGTGCTGTCTGCACCGAATGCAGCCACGCCATGGGAGACAGGGGTCCCTCCCTGTCTGATCGGCGCCCCTTTTAAAAGTGTAAGCTGCCTCGTGGCGAAAGTTGTGTGTAACGCGTTACGAGTAATGGATTACTTTATTCAAAAACATTTCCTTGTAATTTCTTAATATCAGGATTACTCTTTCGAAAGGGTAACGTTCTGGGCAATGCAATTGCAATATCTCGTAATTGATCGTAATTACCGGTAATCGTTTACCTTTTTTTCAAAAATAGGTTATAACAAGCTTTCTACGGCAGTTCTCGTCCCGAAAAATATGCGACCGCTCTTTAGGCGCCTTTCCTCCTGTCAGATGTCGGCGCAGCTCACCTCCCATTACACCAAACTCGGAATCTTACACACAGTGCACGGAACACGGCCGCACAACGCTGCGCCTCGGGCAACAGCGGCAACAAAGAAGCGGGATGTTTCATAGAGGACATGGACGTTAGAATGGAAGCACTGCGCAACTACGAGCTCAGGCGCAAGGTGTTTCTACATCATAATACCTCCCTTATCTCCGGTGCATGTATTGAGAAAGTGTTAGGGTAGCAGCTGACCCCTTAACGAGGAAACGCGAAAGAATCGGCGACGGCAACTTTGTAAAACAACTCGCGTTTAAAGTTATCGACGTGTAACACTGTATCACACAAGCCACAGTATGCCTGCCAGCCTTCAAGCAAGCGTCCAGCATTTTCTCTACAGTAGTTCGCTGTAGTGCAGTAAACTTCTGTTCGGAAGGAAAGTAATTTGGAATGAAATTTGGAAGGAAAGTAATGCAAGAGTAATTAATTATATTTATGTACTTTGTCAGGTACTTGTTTAGGGTTGTGATTGACCACTGTAATCAATTACATTTTGAAGCAAGTATTTGTAATCGGTTACTTATTTTCTATCAAAGTCAAAGGAGCTATGAAAGTATGATTCCCTCATCTTTGCTGATTTGCTTTTGTGAAGGAGGAAACTTTTGCTGGGTGAGTCGATAGTGAGAGAGTATAGTATATGAGTGTACGTGAGAAAAACTTAATGAGCGCTGATTACGTCAGCCCGACTAACTGTAAGTCTTGCTACTCCAGACAACAAAAGAAGATTAAACAGAGTGTCGCATAAAAGAAGCTGGTCCTTTTAATATGCGCCAAAACTAAGACAAACAAAAGCGAAGATAGAGACGTAAATACACCGAAGCAGTAAGCGATTTTTTTTACGTGTCGCAATTTTTCGTGTTAGGTGCCCGTAAGAAGACTGAAGTGCCCCGAGAATTCTTGTCATCGCATTTCACAGGCAGCGGTGTTTGCAGCCCGATCAAATTCCGTGCTGTCCTAGCGGCTTTCGCTACGTCAGGCTACAGCAGCGAAATATTCCCCCCTGGTGTGTATTACCATGAAACTCTTCGGACTCTGGCACCTGGTAGAAGATAAAATTCGGTGCCTCCCTTCGATGGAATAAAATTTGCTCCTCCTCTTTTTCTGTTACTACTTCATCGTTGCCATCGCCATCGCCATCAACATGAGCAGCATTTTCTCTTTTGCCGCGGGTATTGCGTGACGCGCGGTTCCACTTTCCCTGGCACTTGCCACAGCAGCCCGATCCCTGCGCCCTGTACGCGGCCACTTCCAACGTTCTCTCATCACCACCCAGCGATTTGGCACCTGCAGCAGTGCAGCTGTGGACGCTCGGACGTCACTTCCGCAACAGCTGCCGAAGCTGCAAGCTAGAGAGCGTCGTCTGCGAAAGACAATGCGAAAGAGTCCCCGACAATGCGAAAGACTTCCTCCTTCAGATTTTCAATCCATCCTGAGACAGCAGCTGCTATCTAGCTCCTGGTCTTCCTTCTACTTCCATAGCTAACCTACAGCCTCTATCCTTAGCGTCATGCGTTGGTAAGACCCGTGAGCGTATGGCTCTGAGCCGCCTCTCTGAATTTCTCGAAAAGAGGGACTTCTCCACTCATTCTCTCATCCGATTCCAACGCCGTGTCTGTGCTCAGGATGTTTTTGCTTATCCAGCTCACCTTTCTCTCTGCCACTCCCACCCAAATCCACGCACTGGTGACCGTTGATGTCCGCAAAGCATTTCACGTTGTGTGATATGACCATATCTTGGCACAGCTTGCTGCAGTATCCTGCGGCTCCGCATGTACTCCTATCTCCGCTCCATCTTTCCTCACCGAGTTGCTCTCTTTCAAATCCACTTCAATCGGCCTGACCCTCCACCATCACTCGAGGCACTCCTCAGGGTGTGTTCTCTCCCCCCTTTTCAATAATGCTATGACTCCTCTCGCTTCCTAACTAAATGAATTCTGTGGTCTTCATCACATTCTTTACGCCACCGACATT
The DNA here is from genome assembly GCF_048455015.1 of Haemaphysalis longicornis. Classification (NCBI taxonomy): domain Eukaryota; kingdom Metazoa; phylum Arthropoda; class Arachnida; order Ixodida; family Ixodidae; genus Haemaphysalis; species Haemaphysalis longicornis. The sequence goes on along the minus strand of NW_027526445.1, from coordinate 159,875,143 downwards.
CCCCTTTGATGTTGGTCTGGCTCTCCGGGTCACGTGCAGAATACCCTGCAACGTGGGTTGGATCTCATCGACTCTTTTTTCATCGCTGTTGGTTTTTCCCTTGCTCCCAAAAAAGTGCTTCTCGTTCTCGAACGTTCCTCTTACCAGCGCGCCCACAGTTCCCTCATCTCGATCCATATTTCTGGTTCTACCACTCCTGTCGTGGCCAAATGCAAGGTTCTTGGCTTTCCTTTGCATGCAGCGAAGAACATAAAAGCCCTACACAGCGCCGTCCCGACCTGCCACTCGGTAACCCACCTTCTGCGTCGTGTGGCCACTCGGCGAGCAGGTCTTTATTAAGTAATGCCTGCAGCGTTGCTCACACGCTCACCCTCAACAACTTCTTGTACTTTATCCCTTACATCTCCTTCACCAACATTACATTCAATATCCTTGTGAGCGCCCCGGTGGTACTCTACAATGCAGAATGAACCTCCCCATCCCCACTTCTACTAATCAGCCTTTTGCAACGGTCCTCTTTCATTCCCTTCACTCTCTCCTCAATCGCGATCGTGATTCCCAGCTTTCTCGGCTCTCGCTCACCAGTCAGGGTCAATGGTAACTGGTTCAGCTGAGCATATCTCCGATTTCCGTCTCCTACCCCTCCCGATGGAATTTCGTGCCCAACCTTCGCATCCTCCCCCTCCCGTCAACCATGTCCCCAGTCAATCATGTCCCCGTCTTGCGGCTGCGCAGCATCATTCTCGTTTTTACGTGACTCAGGGAATTGCTTACTCAGATGCCTCCTTTGTGTCTCCTCGAGGCTCGTGCGCTTACGCTCTCTACCACCCTCACCTCCTGAAGCCGAAACCCACACTAGAGGCCCGTACCTTCACCCTCCCGAAGCAATGTCTCTTGAGGTTCTCGCCATTATCCATGCCCTTCAGCCCTGTGCTTCTCTTTCCCCGTTCCCGAATACAGCCTTTTCTAACTCTCACGCCGCGATTATTCACATACAAAATCGCTCACAACACTCTACCCTTCAACAGGTGGTCGAACGAGCGTCCTCCGCTCTACAGCCATCCATCATTTTCCCTCCGTATGGCGCCTGGACATTCCGGGATTAGTAACAATGAGTTGACGCATAAACTCGCCCGCGACATTCTTTACCGGGCACCGTTGATCCCCTGGCCCGGTCCATTGGAGGACGGTGGGAACCTTTCCCTGCGGTGTACCATCAAGGAGGTCTACCTTCAGCTCCGTCTAGACAAACACCTCTACACGCCTCCTCTCCAATCACTCACCGTAACGGAGGCTTCACTCCTACAGCACATCAAAATAATGCCCTAATCACTCCCTCCCGCCTATTCTTCTGTCGCCACAGATCCGACCCTTCTTAGCCCGACTGCCCCACTGCCTACGCTGACTTACCTCCTTGCCTATTCTACTGCCCGGCGGCTCAGCTGTCCGACTCGTATCCCTCCCCATCCCTTTCCACCCCCGCCTGGACCGACATGCTCGGCCTGTAGCTTCGGGAGAATAAAGGTTTTCCTTTTCTACTCTTACATTCATGTCTTATATGGTTAGTTGTGCGAGCTCGCGCACTAACATCCTGGTAGACAGGCATAATACACACTCTAAGAAAAAAAGGGTGTGGTAGTTTCTCTCTTAAGGGTGAAGCTGAAATGTATCACATGTTGCTCCCAAGAGGTAGGAAATTTCTTGTCCCTTTCAGAGGGACTAGCGCGTTTCTTCCTGTGGCAGTGAAGGAAGGTAGCCCCTTTACATGAGCTAATGCAGAAGCGTTCCTACCCTAAAGCACCATGGCGGCCATACCCGAGCATGGCTTGTTATGCGAGGCAGTGCTAGCAAGCTGATCGGTTTGATAATCAAGGAAGTACATGCACCTAGGTTACGCTAAAATACCAAGACATTTTGTACCAAGAACCAGAATTGCAGTTAGCAAGTCAAAACGTGCCGACGTTCATAGAGCAAGTCAGAAGGATTGCATTCAGAGTGCCACCTTTATTTCCCACAGCCTGGTAACCCCGCCGTTCCCCGACACATGAGATAACAAAGATCCAGTGATTTCGTTTGAGAAGCACAAGTTATTAGTCTCCTCACCTTGATACAAAAGCTGCAACGACACGTAGTACGTCTGCAACCGGGCATCTTAGCGCAAAGGCGGCGCAGGCGGCGCGAAGAGGGTATTCCTCCCGACCATCGGAGTTAGGACGCCACTGCACAAAAGAATGCACGAATAAGACTGCTCGCCATCTAGAGACCTCGAGGTGTACCAATCGTAAATGTTTAACAATGGCCAACAGATGACCCTAAATAAAGGGGCGGCGAGGGAGGTGTAGGGGCAGCTACTAAGCATCACTATCAATGGGTGCTTATATCAAGGCGTTTCCTCTATGGCTAACGTAGACAACATTACACACGCCGCACGTTGGTAACCATAGATTGGGAAGAAACAGCACAGCACAGCATCGTACACTTCATTTAATGCATTGCCAAAGCCCAACATGTGTAACATAAAACAGCGCAACCATAATACATGTATGCATAAAGCATATACACATTGCACAACACATGTTACAGTTTCCACATGTCTATGACGTTCGCGTGATCACAAAGCGCCACTAAACATAAAACAGCTACAAAGTATTCTTAACACTGATCGCAGAGCATCCATGTAAGAACAATGTTTTTTCGGTAACCTACGGCAATCCATGAGCCTCACCCGTGTTTTGTTATTTCCTCTATTTAAACTGTGTAACAGTTTTTTTTTTCATTAGTTTCAAGTTTCGTAAGATGCACTAGAATAGCTCAAAGAACAAAAATAGTACGTGTGGAGAAACAGGACGGTGGGTATGTTTGAGTAATAACCCTCATTGATTTTCCTTTGCTCCTTTGGCAGAGAGCACACCCCTGGTCTGGAAACCATTCCGGTACGCCAGCCGGAATGCTACTGAAAGCGGGCGATTCGTTGTTATTACCTGATTGATTGATTGTGTTGTTTAAGCCGCCGATGCAACGCCGGCGATGAGGCGCGCCGTAGTAGTGAGCTCCAGATTAATTTTGACCACCTGGCGATCTTTAACGTGCGCTGAAATCTCGTACACACGTGCGTTTTTGCTCCATCACAAAAGCGGCCGCCGCGGTCGGGAACCTCGTGCCTGGCAGCGCAATGCCTTAGCCAATCAGCCACCGCGGCGGGTGTTATTGGTATTTCACGCACCGCTATGCTGCAGTCCATGCTCATTGGTGAAAAAAATGTCGGTTTATTACCAGTGCAGCTGCCTTTTAAATACGCTTGGGAGTCAGTAGAAAGCGTCTAGAAATGCGGTGGTAATGTTGAACAGGGCGCAGGGGAGTCGCACACAGCAAGCTTGCAGCTGTGCCCACAGAATGCGCGCCAAACATACCGATGGTGAGCCGTACGTTTGCGTGGCAGGCACTTGACAGAGTTGTCCTGTAAGCCCGGCCGGCGAAAGCCACTGTGAAACCAAGAACGGTTTTGCTGTCGCCGTCGTCGCCGTGGGCAGATCGCAGACGACAGGGGAGAATATTTCCTACCCCGTTTCGGTGTTTGGTAGATGCCAGACAGAGGCTGATACATGTAATGAGCTAAAGGGAGAAACTCGCTGAGCTTGGGTAGAAAACCCACGATTTTCTCCCTTTTCTCCCCCTCTTCTTTAGAGTGGAGGGGTGAAGCTGACATAGGTGAAGGACGACACCTCATCTAGCCGCCGCACAGAGCCTTGTCAGATGGAAAATACACGCGACGTAGAGCCACGCATCCCTCTAAATAAATAGATACAGTGAGTAAATCGCTCTGAGCGACCCGGCAGAGTAACAAGTCATCGCAGTTTACTGCTCGTATTCTACCCATTAGTGGCTTTGGTACACTGGTCGGATCGGCTGTGTAAGCAACTTCAGCTAGGCGCGCTGTGAACTAATTAATCGGCATTGCCAATCTCTCGGTGTGCCTAACTTTCCCGTCTTGCTGTGAAAAGGACCTTATTAGTAATATTTGTGCATTGCCCGTTAATAGGGGATTCGTACAGATTTCACTAAACACCTACCAGAATGATAACTTATATACAGGAATAGCAATCAATCATTTACAGAATCTAAAAATTACAGAACTAGTATCGCGCTGAAGGCGTCTGTTATGTTTATGTTTACTGCGGAAGAGGTCCGAGCCTAGCTAACTCCCTTTCTTGTTTGTAAGAAGCTTCGCCGAACCTCGTGAAAAGAAAAAAATAAACGCTGAATGTGCGCCGGCGTCAAAAAGTATAATTTATCAAAATTGGGGTATTAGATAAACAGCAATGTATACTGCTATGACTAGATACTTTGTGGTTGGCGCCGTGATATCGCGTAAACAAAGCTTTTGCAAAACATTCCATGCTGTTGCTCGTCACCCGAGCTTGCATAGCGAAAGGTTTCAAAAACATTTGGTCGTTTTTTCTGCCAGAGAATTGTCAGCGCGAAGGACAGCCGTCCGATTGAATGGACCAGCCCAGAGACACCATACCGTCCTCCTTCAGGTTCCAATCCATGGCAAAGCAACTGTTTGAGCAGGATGGCACAGTGCTTTTGCCGGCCCCGCAATCACTGGCTCCGCTGCCGGCATCTAGCACCTTCCCCATAGCCGCTCAAAAACTTTGAGGAGCCGTGGCTTCGGCACCTCGCCAGGCGTCCTAGTTGGATTCCAGGGCTGTCCATATGGCCATTCAGCCTGCTGTGGATCCGGGGCTGGGAAGAGCTCAACCCCTGTCACCGGCTGTGTTCGCTTCTTTGCGGGCAGGTCGTCTGGGGGGCCTATGACGACGACCTCCGCGCTGGGCGACGTGGAAGTCCAGCGTTCAAGTGGCGACGGCACTCCGCCAGTGCTGTCGTGGCACCTGGAGGACCCTATGCGGCAGCTGCATATTGAGGCCGAAGGGAGGCGCCACAAGTCAGCGACAAAGCGCAGAGCGACCTTCGCACCGAGGGACAAGGCAGCAAAGCCTTTAGGGGGCTACGACATTCCGCCAGTGGCTTCGTGGCATCTCGAGGATGCTACGCACGAGCTCCGCATCGAAGAATCGAGGTGCCCGCAGCCGGCGTCAAAACGCCTGCGCCTCCACATTAACTCCGCAACCGACGAACAGGTCAACGGCCTGCTTAGGGAGCTACTTGCGGCGACAGGGAGAGTTCTGACGGCTGCAACGCATACCCCTCGTCCTGGTGTCTTGGAGCTGCGGCCTGGAGCTGTGCCCGACCCAGATTTTTGATGTATACTGTTTGTTGCTATCGTAACAATCTTTGCGAGAAACGGGCAACCCGGCATCCAAGTGCTCTTCTGGCCTGGATGCATCGGCCATCTAAAAATTTGGTGGACTCCTTCGTTGAAACTATCCTTTGAGTAACTGCTTTTTATTTCTTTCCTGGTGCTGAGTACAAGGTAAAGGGGCAGTGGTTGCCAGTCACCGAGGTGGCTTCCTCATGAGCAATAAATTCGTCTTAATTTTGCATTGTATCCTTCCATTGTATCCATTGTAAACTACCGTCTGCGCTCCCACGTTTAACAACCCTTTCAGTGTATGTTAGTGTGTTTTTAATTAGGGGGCACACATGGTTTTTAGTTAGGCTTACTTAGTGGGCATGGTTTTTAGTTAGTGGTCATATACAATGAGTACACGGTTTTCCTAACGCTCGCATCAGGTTTTCTGCATTTGTACATCATCTCTTACTCTGCCCTCCGCCCTTCTTCCCACTGCATCTTCCCTTTGGTCTGGTAACTGAACAATAAGCACGCCAAAAGTGGATGACAAAAACATCACCATCCCTTCCTCAAAAAAGTTGAGAAACACGAAATATAAAAGTGCATATAACCTTGGGTGAAAGTGCGTACAATCGTTCGTCAAATCTCCAAAAACCCCATCGAAAATAAAAAATGAACCCTTGCGACGACTTTTCGCCCACTAGGTAAACGCATTTACGATCGAAGAAAGCTGTACAGCTCTCGAAGTGATGGACAAAGGCTAATCCACCAGATTTAGGGGAAATCCCCAAGGTGGAGTACGTTTCTACAAAGAACATTTTCCCATCCACCTCAATACAGCCGTACGGCTTCAAAGGAAAGCTGTACAGGGTTTTTCCCAAAATCCGGTCATATAAAACCTGCCCATCACTTCGAGTTGTTGATCAATTCGCTATTGATCAAAGTGGATTAATTGATAAACCAAATATCAGCAGATATTTGGTTTATGAGATTAAGGCATACTATTGAACTCCTCCTCAATGATCGATGCTTCTATTCTCTTATTTCGAACCGTCGTTTTTGCGGTTTTCAATTAATCGTTTTCACGAATATAAGCCTGATTTCACGAACGCGCCTTGTGTACAGAAATCTTATTAGAGCTCTGCGGTCGACTAACCATTGTATAGGGAAATGCGTTATTATTTGGACTGGAAACCATAGATCCCAAGTTGTAACTTTAAAGGAGTATCTCGAAGGGAATGGAAAAGGGGCAGAAGCCCTTTTGCAGCTGCATGCGGCAAGTCATACATCAGCATAGGCTAGGGATTGAGTCGTTCGCGCCGACGCCAAATAATTTGGCTTGCCGAGGATGCGACAGCCAGCTACAATGCCTGCTGGTCCACTCCGGCATCAGGTGGTTACTAGCACACCTGTACACGTTACAGAAAATTGGCGATTAGACCCTATGTAAAATGCGCCCCACCATCTCACGTCGACTCCGGTAACTAGGTCCGCCATTTTGGTACGGTCGTTTGAAACCGAAAACAATTAGCAAAACATAGAAAGCGGGCATTGACCGCTCTTGGTGATGGACTACAATGCCGGAGCATTGCTTTGTGCTGCAGTGCACGCTATGAGGAAATACCGGTCCAAATGGAGAAAAGGTACGTGAAGTTCCACGCTCTTGAACGAACTTTCTGACGCGAACTACGCCGGCACGAATAACCTTTGTGACACGCTGGGCGCGGTGCGCTGAGAGCGAATATTTGTCGTTGGTTCGCTAAGCGCCGGATTTCGTAGTCGCTGTCTGGGTAAAAAATACAGCTGCGTTGGAGTCGTGTGGTCCAGCCTTTGTATTTTAAATGAAGCCTGAGCGTGTGCCACCTATTCATGCGACTGGCAGCGGCGCTATACCGAGAAAACAGTGCCACACGTTGCCAAAATTAGGCTGCTTCTTTACTCGTCCCTGTGGCTCTGCGCCCGCTTCATTTCAGTGTTAAACGGTATCGCTTAGCCCCTACACGAGCCTTTGTCCTAGCTAGGGCTGTAAACAAACTTTTCTTGCCGCACTACGCCAGCACGGCGCTGTTGGAAATTTACTTTGATGCGGGCGCGCACGGTACATTGCATTTAGCTGCGTGTCATTGCAGAAGTGGCGTACACTGTTTTATGATGATCTAACGGTGGAAAATTCGAGCTTTTGCACTTCGTTCGCGATTTGCCTGGTTGAAAGGTTTGTTGTTCCATTAGGTTCCCTTGTTACCCATTGTCATTTCAGCCACGATGTATTTACTGTCGAATATTTTGGCGACCTAAATACACACTCACTCCTCTAGTTTGTCACCTCCTGCATGCATGTCTTCGAAGAAATGATAGTGGCCATTGATGTAGGTAGCTGAGGCTATTTTTAAGTTTTATTCAAAAAAATAAAAAGAAAGCAGCCAGAGTTGCATCAGACCGCCGCGCATCAGCTTGAGTGCTTTTGCTTTTTTTGTATCCACAGTGAAAATCCCAGGAAATTCAACTACTTCGCTCATTTATAGCGCGTGCAGTATAGCAGACTGTGGATATAAATGAAAGAAAGGGAAGCATTCGCGCACCCCTGCATGCCGCGGTCTAGTAAACACGACGTTGCCCAGCCTCTACGTGCTCGCGAGATGATCACGGCGTAATGTGGCATGAATGCTTGCTGGTAGCTCATAGGTAACCCTACAGGTGCCATGCCAGTCCTTGTTTCTGTCACTGTGGGGGGCGAGACCAGCAAAAGTGGGGCAAAAAGCCCATTCCCAAGGCTACCAAATTTTCTCCCAAGCGCCTGCACGGCACTTTGTTGCTGCTCGCATTGCTCGTGTACACGACGTGCATCGAACAGACGCATTGACAAGGGAAGGGAGGGGCAATTTCCTCGCGGGCGTCTCCAGTAAATGTCTTGGACACTCGATGGCTTGATGCCCTGCTGTCTCGGACGTCCCCACTGTTGTGGCAGCTCAGTTCACCCAAGCTCCGGTGGCGCCTCTTAAAACCTTCGGCTTGCAAGAGGGCGAGTAGGTGCACAGTAGCCAGGATGTGACTGCATGTTTCACTGCAACCCGCCGGGCACTCGCACGCTGCCTCCACAATCACCCCACTGTCCGTCTCAAAGGTGAGGCACACAACATAGGGACGGCTACTTTTCTACTGGGAGCGAAAGTAGAGGCTCAGCACATGGATGAGGCGTGACCTGCAAGAACAGAGAGAGTAACAGTGAATAGCACTCAGGAAAGAACAGGACAAGTCCGCTACAGTTTATGGTAAAGGGACAGAGCAGAAAGCAGTGGCTTCAAGGAACAGACTCAAGAATACCCGATTTTCTGTCTTGCTTAACACTGTTGGAAGGGCAATAATCTACACCTCAAAGAGCAATGATGTCAAAATTGTTTTTCAAGTTGAAGCGTGCAAGTATCGCTGCATGCTTTGTTAATGTATTTTCAAGAGAAGGAAGTTTAACATTTATAAACCTCACCGTGGGTAATGATACCAGTACCAGCATATTCGCCTTCCTCAGAACTTAAGCAAGCAAAATATTATGATTATCTGAACTCAGTTCGAAAACCATTCGAGATAAACAGGTAAACATTCGGGCTATACCGATGACCCATCGAATTAAAAAAAAGCTTTTAGTTCAGTGAGTTCGAGCTAACGAGGTTCTACTGTATTATCTGTTCGGGCACACCAAAACCATGCTCTTTAGAAACAAACACAACCACCCCACCACCAAAAAAGGAGAAGAAAGACACACAAACAGATTTTTACGTGAGAACGTGCACAATAAATAATAAAAACACAGAAAAAGAAAAGAAAATTCAAGGCTAATGTGCACTTTTGTAGGTGACTTCGCCGCAAAGTGCGAATGCTTTACGGCAAACGCGCGGGTGGACAACGGTCACTGAAAACGGCCGCAACCTTTCCGTAAACTTCTTGGCCAAAAATGATCCCGTAAATTCAATGTACAGCAATTGAAAATAACTAATACACCCACTAGCGGCACGGTCTGGCGATTATCGCTTTCCTCTTTCAGGGTTACTGCAACAGGGTGCCCGCTACACATTGCATGGTAAACGACGGTGAACAAAGTGCTATACAAATGCTCATACCGGTTAACTCGCATAAAAAAAAAACAAAGAAAGATTTACTTACTGCGAGTCGCACGTGTTTGTCCGCATCGATGAAGGCGAGCAATGCGCCTCGGGGGCTAGGCGGCGTGCCCTGCTCCGCTGCCGCTCGGATGGTCTTCGGCACGGCACCCCGTGTGGTATGAGTCCTCAGACACAGTCGGCAGCGCAGACAAGTCCTTCGTCCACAATCCACGGTCGGGAGCCGGAAAACGCCATCCAGCTGCAGGCATAACTCGTTACCGTCACCTACTCTTCCACAGTAAACAATACGAGACGTCCCGATCGGTGCCCGTACCAATATGGCGGATGGTCTTGTTTGCATCAGTGTTGCTAGATCACCAAGCAATTTCGCATAAGGTCTAATACTTCCGTTAAAATCTAATTGATTGCAGTGGTCAATCACAGCCCGAAACAATTACCTGAGCATTTACAGAAATGTAAATAATTACTTTTGCATTAGTTTCCTATAATAAAAAGTAAGTTTATTGCAGTAAGACAATAGCACAAGTTTACTGACACTAAACAACGAACTACTGTAGCTTGCACTACAATGAACTACTCTAGAGCGAAGGCTGGAGGCCTGCTGGAAGGCTGAGAGGCTTACTGTGTCTTCTGTGATATAGTGTTACACGTTGATCACTTTCAAGGCGATTTATTTTTTTAAGTTGGCGTCGCCAATTCTTCGCCTTTACTCGTTAAGAGGTCAGCTGCTACCCTAACACTGTCTAAATGCATGCGCTGGAGGGAAGGGTGGTAATATAATGTAAAAACTCCTTGCACACGAGCTCGTAGTTTTGTACGGCTTCCATGCTCATGTACATATCGTCTATGAAGCGACACGCTTCGCCGTTGCCGCTGTCACCAGAGGCGCAGCGTCATGCGGCCGCGTTCCGTGCAGCGTGTGGAAGATGCCGGTGTAATAGAAGGTGAGCTGCGCCGACATTTCACAGGAAGGAAGGTGCTTAAAGAGCAGTCGCATATTTTTCGGGACGAGATCTGCCGTAGAAAACTTGTTATAACACTTTCTTGAAAAAAGTAATCGATTACTGGTAATCAATTAGAAGAAAATGCAATCTCATAACCCAGGAATCGATTATATTACAAAATTACACGACAATGTTTTTTGAATAAAGTAATTGATTACTTGTGACGCGTTGTGTGCAACTCTGGTTATGAGGCTGCTGATGATTTTGAAAGGAGCGCTGCTCATGCATGGACGCCTATCCCTGCCGTAATAAGGGAAGTACCCGGTTCAAATCCGCGTACCGCCGGGCACCCGCCGGTTTCTTTATTGCGTGCAGGAGTCCCTGGTCGAGTGCGGACCCTTAAAAGAGAATCCATGCCTGGAAAGCTGCCTTCACCGTTGTGAGATGCCCCTGACCCTTGTCCTTCTGTCCGCTCCCCGGGCCGTCATGCAATGTTGCCGCATTGCGGGGGGTGAAAGTCTGACGGCATGTCCTGCCGCAGGCGGTTGAAAGTTGAGCGTCGCCCGTGGCTGTGGAAGGCACCATGAGCATTCGCGTGCCTTGTTGGCGCCGGGAATCTACCGGTAAAAGAGGTGCGAGCGATTCCCCAGCCTGAACCTCGGCGCTTGTGTGGGACTACGACGCTTTGGAAGTTCACCCGGCTTGCACGTGGAATCGCCCCTATGGAAACATGCCGCAGAGACTGTCCCTGCCTGTCCCTGCCGTCATCCAACCGTCATCATCTTTGTCGACAAGCAGTATTTCCTTCTTTCGTCATCCATTTGGCCATTTTCAACTTTAGGAATAGTTGTATGATCAAAATGAGCTTTTTGGTGTCGTTTTTTGAAGCCCGCACACTCTTGCGACATGCCTGAAATCATCCGGTATTATATCATATAAGCGGGTCTTCACAATTTTATGGAGGCATTGACCAGCACAAATATCGAATGACGCTGAACAAGTACATAATTCGCTCCAGGCGCTAGCACATGTATCTCACATACCATGTTCACCTGCGTTGTGAATGCTTGTAGTGTCCACATGCGCCATTAACACCAGTTGAACGAGCGGCCGCTTGAGCAGATGACCATTTCCAACCTATCACAAAGCCTAATCTCCGCAGGGAAAGCGTCAAGAGGATGGCCGATAAGTTTCCCTTTGCCTTCAACGAAGAAGATGAAGGTCACGCCCAATCAGACTGAAGATAACGTTCTACGAGACCTAGCTCGGCAACTTACACTTTTAAGGTGCTAGCGACCTAATGCAGAAACTGTGTACCAAGCGCTAGCGTGCAATGTACCTCTCTGCCTGAAAAAGCAACTCAGCTGCATGTTTAATACCACAATCCATGACACTGTAGCTTGCAAGGATGTAGCATAAAATCCCACGGCATCATAAAGGATACATTCATTAAATGCTTACTGGTTCGAAATTTTATTTTTATTTTTATATGAATGAAGTCACATTAGCCCTCAATAACGATACGCATGTCTGCAGAGCACAAGGACGCGGTATCCATTCCCGGCCACGACAGCTGCTTTGCTGGTGAAGGCGAAAAGCAAAACCACCCATGTGTTCGAGATTTCGGCGCACGGTAATGATCCCCAAGGGGTCAAAATTATTCCGGAGCCCTCCACTAATACTCGCGTCATCGCCTTTGTAGCGTCGGTGCGATAAAACCTACAATCAATCAACAATACAGATGTTTGAAAAATTGTTATTTTACTGTAACTAGTCCTGGGCTTTCTGTGGTTAATTTGCAACGTCGTCAGGCTATGAGGGGAGCCCAAGTAAGGCTTTAACCTTAGATCAGTGGTTCTGCAGCGAGGCCATGACTAGGGGTGCATTAAAAAATGTCTCATATGCGTGACATCTCAAATGATATAATTGTCCTTGGTTCTTCGCCACCAGGACATACTCATTTCTCTATAGAGGCACTACTTAAGCTATTCCTGTGACTTCCCTTAGCAGATATCAAAACTTCTGTTCCAACTGACATGTGTGTGACAAGTAGTAGTAACGAAGTGACCTTATATTTAGGATAAAATAACGAATGTCGTCGCAGCCATGCGCCGAAGGCAGTGTATGAACGGTAAAGATTGTATCATAATTTAGTTACTTGCCCCAGCCATTTCTCCTCTAGTGCTTCTTTCTATAACAACAAAATTTTTTTCTACACTCACATCGAAAATTTCTCGGGGCCGTTAGTCGAAGGAAGGAAACGTACCTTCAAAAATTTTAAACTGCGATGAATGTTGGTCTTGCTATGTAAAGTTTTAGGAATGGAGTTCCCCAGAGGTGAAGCGCGTCGCAAAGAAAACCGGCAATGTCCCTTTCCAGTTCGGTTAATGTTATGCTGCAAAAATTAAACTTTTAAAACAAGTATTTTCAACACATGGGACGGGTATAATTTATATTGGATAGATATCTTTGATGTATCGCATACCTTTCACTGCTTGAGTCTAACAGCAGCCCGAGTGCCTTGATGGTGGCATGTAATAATTGTTCAAACGAAGCTGTTTTTTCTCTTCTCTCGGTTTTGAGGTAAGCTGCTACCGATGCTGTCGCTGTGTCTGAGTGCACCCGTAGGGTTTATCTTACACGAGATAATGTTGGCCATTAGTCAGGAAAGTAGTTTGTCAGGATGCGGGGGTGGTGGGTCGCCGGGGGAGCTTCACAGGATACATCTGGCCTTCCCGTACCGAACTCAATGTGCCGGACTGAGATGTTACTCCTGTCTGCAAAGAGCCTGGGGAAGCCCCGTTCCTTTGTGCATCACGTGCTCTACGCTTACAGCTGGTATCGTCTCCAACAGGTAAAGTGAGACGTTTAAGGTATCTCCTTATATCTCGTATCTCTCGATCTATACGCTTCAAACTTCTGACTGTTTTAAAAACCAGCAAGTGTGCAAAGCATCCCAATTCTCTCGACTGATACTTCACGAAAGTTAATTTCTTACCAGGCACGCCACAATGAATATTTCGTTATACATCAATAAGGTTCGGTTGTTTCGAAACCTGTGGCCTACGTACCACTCTTATTCAAGCACTGCTTGAATTTTTAGGTCCCCGTAGAATCGAGTGACAGACAGACAGACAGACAGACAGACAGACAGACAGACAGACAGACAGACAGACAGACAGACAGACGGACAGACGGACGGACGGACGGACAGACAGACAGATAGACAGGCAGACAGACAGATAGACAGACAGACAGACAGACAGGTGGAAGGACAGGCAGACAGACTGAAACCAAATGTTCATATTTATTGTGTAGCGCAAAAAGACTATCGTACTTACAACTGACAGTTCGAGGGTGGTCAGTTAACGGGTTATTCGTGTTGCAACCGGTATAGCGAGGTCCAGGTGAGCTCATCGAAATCCGCACCACTGAACTCACATTCTTCTTATGCGTTCAAAAAATATTTATTGCGTCCAACTAGCTAGGTGGTTTACGTACAATGCGGTCCGACCCTGCTGCACGAAGCGCGAAATCATCCCCTAGTTTTACTTTTCCACTCCTTCAAGCATGATCTCCTTATAAATTATATACGAGCAATGTAGTGCAACGGCTACCACCATCACCTCATGGAAAAGCGCACCATGCTTGTGGCTCATCTAAGTTGTTCAATGACCGGGAAAGATTGCGCTATAAGATATCAAAATCTCCAAATAGATCACAGACAATTCTGGGGTTCTGCCATCGGGTCTTTGCCGTGCGTTACACACTCATTCATTCTATAATCAGGTCGTTTGTCGTGTTAGCTATCATTTGGCCCTGTTTCGAGCCGAATGATAGGGGCCAAATTCCCCTTTCAAACATACGTGCACCTTGCCCACTGCTTCGCCTTTTCCACATTCTCTACGTTCTTCTTATTTGCCACTTTCATGCTATTATTTCTTTTTACCTTTTTTACTTCCGTCTGTAGCCTCCTCACTTTTTTTTCTCTAGTCATCTACTGCTAATCTCTTCTAATGTTTAAATATTTTCTCCTTCCACCAAGTCACATAGTTTCTTTCGGTAAAGCACCCATTTCATGACCAATCCCCCTCAGTGGGTATGCGCCTTCTTACTGGTACTGCTGGTACCACTACTGAGCAGCTAGCGGGGGAGAGAAGCAGCATTTTATTTCTAGGAAGTTGGGATTAGAAACGAAGTTTCTGTGTTCCTGCGCCAACTGAGAGGATGCATATTGTCGCCGGTGCGTTAAATGGTTCATGGGTAAGATGCAGTAGTCCGATTCCGGTTTCATTGTGGCTTGCTACCTGCCTCTGTCGGTGTTCTCTTCCTAGGCCAAACTTCGGCCTGGCGAGGGATCACTATGGAGCTTTTTGAGAACCTGAACTATGACCCTTGTGTGGTACCGCGCGGAATACTGCTTGCGTTGTTTATGCAATATGTGAAGCCCTTTATCTTCTAACTGCGCCAGCTTAGTGCCGGGCAGTGCTGCGGCTATCCTTTGGATAAACGTTATTGCGAAGCCACTACTGGGGATGCCACTGGTTAACGCTCCCCGCTACTAATGCGGTCTGTATTTCCCCTGCTCTGGCCGCTGATGACCTTTCTCTGCTGTGCTCTCGCCCCCTCGCACTACCCTCGTTCCTTCGCTTCCTTAGCGTGCCAACCACGCCAAAGCAGACAAAACACCCGAGCGACGCAATTATGAAACGTCTGAAGGACCACGTAAAGCCGAACCAAAACATCAGGTCCAGAAGCTCGCTGGCCCCCTGTCCCAGCTACCGCCTGATCTGAGGACTAAGTGGGGCTGCTCCACCAAACCCCTCAATGTTTTCCTGCAGCAATTCCCAGATGTGTTCGTAATCCTGGCACAGAGTAGCGCGTACGTGCGGACCAGGAGCCGCCAACTTTCTCCGCCGCTCAACGGCATTGTGGCAAGCTTCTAGACTTCTACGTGGGACCTTGCTATGGGCGAGCAGGACGCCACCCTCCCGACCGATGCAACTGGCGGCTCCTGCCTCCTATCCAGCGATTGCGGGTAGAACTCCATCGAGCAGCCTATCGAGACGACCGTTTGCTACGGCGTGAAGTCTTTTGATAATGTCGCGCACTCCAGCCTGCATCCGTCCGGGCCGCAAGGTGGCGACTGGGTCGTTCACGACACCAAGGTGGAAGCCAAGGATTGCAAAGCCAAGTTACGAGATACCCGCTTCACCCGAACGTCCATACCAAGGCTCTCCTCGTCGCCTTGCATCTCAACTTCTTGCCTCTCCGCAGCGTCAACGACAGAGTATAGGGGGACTGCGACACCATAACCACTGCCGCTCGATGGAAATAAGGTCCTTGTTTCCATCAAGCGGCTGTGACATAACCATCTTTGTCAACCAGCACGGTGGTATAGGGACGGCCAAGTTCCACAACGCTTTCATCAAATTCCGCCGACATTAGAGGGCGCTGACCTTCTACCATTGTAACAACGCGGACAAGTCCCTCAGGAATTCACTCAAGAATCTCCCGGACGTGTTCGCAGTTCAGGATAACCTCCGCTTCAACGCCAAGCTGAGCAAGAAGCCGTCAAAGTCAAGCGCGAAGCCAGAACATGGTACTAGTGCAGGGGAAGCGCTCACGATAGCACCGCAGACTCTGAAGATAAGAGTGGCACAGAAGAGGCATTGTCCGACGATGAATCTGACAGGGAAGAGTTTAAAGCCACACTCGAGAAGTATTACGAGAGCCGGGCAGCTGACTTCGACGAATCTCCGATGGGGTGCGCAGACTGCACCCCCCCCCCCGGACAGTATATTGCACAGACTGCACAATATACTAATTTTTTTATTTTTTCCTGATTCCGCCACCTTTACACCAGTTTTCTCTGCTCACGTGTTGGGCAGCAGTAAAGTTGCTCCACACTATTTGAATAATGTCACAAGGTTTTTGAATAAATTGTGATATGGCTGGCCATCTTAACTTATTAAACATTTCTACAAAATGTAAATGCGTCGGCTTTTGTTCGTCCGGAATCTCTTCTAGGTACGGCAGCATTTTTAGAGTCCAGTAACTTGATTTCCTGTACGTGGGAACAATCTCGTAATACCGTATTAACGCAAGGTTTCTTACAGACAGGCGGCATTTGGCAGGCTGACATTTCCGATGCAGTAAATGCTCGTCAATTCGAACCGGCAAGCTGACAGCACCTCAGATCGAATAATGAAAGTTCGAGCTTAGGAAATCAGAGCATAACAACACGGCACTGAGATTGGGGAGCAGTAGGGCATGTAAACGATGTCTAAGGTCCACGATTGTATTGTGGGTTTTGTTCGTGAAGGTGATATCCAGCACTTTTTGCAATAACTAGAGAATGTAGCGAAAGCCTCCTCTTTGTTTCGTCATTGCTGAAGAATACAACGGGCGCCATTCAGTCTGATATTTCGTTGCCAGTCTTTTCCCGCTTTCTCATCATCACAAGTTTACATTCCTTTCAACAGAAGTTGCCTTGTCTCACCGTTCTTGCCTCGGTTCCAGGGGCTACGTGGCCTCGTAAATAGGCAGCGAGTGTGTTTCTCTGGTCGCGTAGTTGCACCAAGTGACTGATGCCGTGAAGCGTAGTTCAAATAACCCCTAGCAAAACCTACTCGCGTTCGGTTTCATAGGCTTTCTTTGGAGGCTTGGCCGGACAAAATACGACAGTAGGAACAATTTATGAATTCAAATTATTCAAGTTTGCATTAAAGAGCTTCCATTGTAAGTGAACATGCCAAGTCGTAACTTTAGGGAAGTTCACTTCAGTTGTGGTAGTTCCTTAGTACTTACTACGTTTCTAGCCAACAGTAACTTTTAAGCAGGGTACCGGAGTTCCGTATTCGATTACGATACGCGCAACTCACGTTGCGCCTCATTTCTTGCCCTAATATTCCCGGTTAAAAGCCAAGTGCACTCAACATTCACCGCGAACAAATTTATTTTTTATGCGTACTAAGTACCCCCAAACCAGCAGGGACACAAGTGGTAGCACTGTGAAACGCCTCGTTAATCGATCAGAAGCGTTTAAAAAAGCTTCGCCGCAGACCACGCTCCACCTGCTGGCGGATCGCGTAAACAGCCACGACGCACCTGTGACGTTCAAGCCGAAGGGGACTTCTTCCTCTGGGCAGCCACGCACCTGTAAAACCGGTCGACCTCTGCTGTGCACGCTTGACCCATTAGCTGCCCCGTGCGAGCGTAGAGCTTGCGCGCAGACTATCTGCCATGCTGGTGACCGTACGGCCGGTCGCTGGACGACTGCAGCGTCACTGCAATGAACGCGCTTTCATCGGTTTCGGTTTGAAAATCGCCGATTTTTTCTGGCCGCTTGCGGCGTCCACACGGGTATTTCAGCTCTGTATTTTGCGTCTTGCTTTCTTTTTAAGCATACTATGAATGAAGGGTTTTGAAGAGGTCGAAAGTTCGAGTGCAGCTAGCATTTAACAATGAACTCCCTCACCCCTGCCTCATTTATAAGCATGCGTCGGTACCCTCTTCGTATGCGTATGACCCCGTTTGAGCTCCGGGCCCTGTCGGCATTGGTTTCTAAGCAGCACTTGCAGTACGGCCAGTGAAAAACCCGAGCAAAAAATTAGCAGTGGCTTAGCTCGACTATACCAGGATATATGTAGCGTGAGTAAGGTTCAGCAATCTACTCCACTCCAATCAAATCCAGCCCAGTCCAGTCGAGTGTAGTCCAATACAGTCCCATCCAATCCAATCCAATCCAATCCAGTCCAGTTTAGTCCAGTCCAGAGCAGTCCAGTCCAGGTCGGTCCAGTCCAGTCCAGTCCTGTCCAGTCACTGCTCCTCGCGCATGCAAGGCACGGCTCTCCAGGAGCCACGCGAAATAGCTATGAAGCCGCTTCGGCGCAGCGTCAGCCTTGGCTACTGCAAAACGGTGGTGCACAGCTGGGCACGCAGCGGCGCCAGTGCGTCTACCGCGGCTATGGCGTCACTACTCTAGAATGCGCGTACCGTCGAATGTGCAGACCCAATTCTCTACAGACCCGTACACCAAATGGATTCGATATCCAATTCAATCCAATCCAAGGCTCAATTTCTGCTCCTACTTTTTCATGGACTATTTAGCTTCCCCTCCTCCCGGTCATTTCTTAATTTTTTCCCTACATTTGTTTGCTGTAGAAACGGTATTTATAAAAAAAACGTTGTCATAATATGGCTACTCCTTCAAATGCGAAGAGAAGAAGTTTCTGGTAGCTCTTTATTTGCCCACTCCGGACATAAGCTATTCGGTCCACCACTTCCGATACTTGGGGAACAGTAATCTGAAGGAAGAAGCAGCTGAGGCCATTAAAGCTGATTATAACTATCATCAAATAATGACTATCGATAGTTATGCGGCTTGAGTGCATGCTCCAATCCCGAGGGTCAGTCATTCTGAAGGTTCGCTGGGAAGGAATTGAACAAAACAATCAAAGAACTGTGTCTGGCATCATCCGGCAGTTTTTCAGGCGAAGCTTATGGCGACTGACTTGCGCCGTCGGTGTGGTCTTCACCGAAACGCCTTGAGGCAAAGCTAACTTTATGTACGTGCTCTAATGACTACGCGGGGGACGACGATGATGCCCTTGAAGTAGTTGGACGTACCCACTCGGGGAATTGGCCAGGGATGAAGTGTTGGCTTTGCCTCTGTTGGAGCTCGCTGTTCGCTGCTGGCGCAGGCGCGCGCTCACAAGTGTTGCGCTTCATTACGCAACAATCGGGGCCAATCGGTATCGTCCCTCGAATCACGTGCATCGCAAATGTGGTCACTCGTTCTCGTCGGGCAGTTCACCTTCTGGCACTGCACGCGTAGAACGCGCGTGGTTTGCTCCGCGGAATAGCCGGAAGCCATATAGGACTGTAAACGTTCGCGATAATTGCAAAAAAATTATCTACAAGAGCATAAACAGTTGCGTCCGGGAAAGCACACTGAAAGGAAATGATTCCGTTTTGGTCGATCGATCGTCTTTTCGGTCGTTGCGTTTTGATTTTGGCAATTTTCGTTTTCGTTCAGCTCAACCTTCGCGTGCACCCCTGTTTCTGGAGAGAATGGGTTCGTTAATTTTTTTCTTTGCGTTTCTTCAGTTCACGCTGTCGGTAATTTTTAAGTGCGAATGCACTTCTTAAGCGAGCCTGAATCGTCCGCCGGCGTAGTCCGCATAGCAACAGCTGCGGGTGCGCGCGCTCCTCGTCTTCCCTAGCAACGCGGGGAGATGGGCGCGCGCTGCCTGGCCAGGAGTGGGGGATTGGCCAGGAATCGGGCGTGAGAAGGGCTAATGCACCCGCTTAAAGGAGCACTGACACGAAATTTCAAAGTTGAGATCCGCTCTAGCAATCAAGTACAACGACAACACAAATAGGTGTCTGTGAATAAATGCATCTTTCTTTCTTTGTAGTTGTGTGTGTGTGTGATCTCTCTTTCGCGAACATTACCGAACCGCTCAAATTCAACTCGTGCATTCGCACTTTCACATTCTTCCCCTCGGGGAAATGCGGGGAATTTTTTCGGTCCATGTTCGGGACACGTGAGCACCGTACGATGCATTTTCGCTTAAACGGGACTTTATTGTTTTTGCATTAAACAGGAATCTTATTTGCACATTTGAGCTGTTCAGACTTAAGCTAGAAACTTCGTATTCATTCGGCGCCACCACCTTCATCCGCGCAAATACATTCGCTCCCTACTACACTATTTCAGCTCGGCCACGAAAAAACGATTATATGATTTGGATGTGGTGGTGACTTGGAAATGAAAAAAATGTATCAAAAATCGAAATCGAAAAAATTGGCTCCAATCCAAGCTGTGAAGATGGTTACAAAAGCAAAGCTCTGAACCGCCCCACAACAATTCAACATGCGACGTCACCTGAATACACACACGTGGCTCTAGAAAGAGAGAAACCAAAGATTCTAGCAGCCGTTACCTGGGATTCGCGGGGGTGCCGTCCCGAACGCAGCAGCAGCGTCGTCCAAGGCCAGGCTAAAGCGGTGGACGCCGCCGCTGTAGCCCGGCCGTGCGTCGAAAAAAAGAAAACGGAGAGGAGCGTGTTTCAAAGGGTGAGACAGCGGAACCTAGCCATCGTGATGTGCTAGCTCGGGGCTCCACCATGGCGCAACACAAGCGCAGACACCGAATCAAACCGGGATGTGAGCATAGTGATTCCCATTTATACATATTTAAAATAAATAGTTTCGTAAGTTGGAGAATTGCGAGAACGCTCATGGAACTTTTATAAGCGCTATTTATCAGAACCAGTTGCCCCATTTGTCTTTTGTAATGCCTGTTACAACAAAGCCGAATTGGTATTCAGCGATTTAGGAAACGCTGTCCCATTCGTGACAAGCAGTGTGCAAAGGGTGGTGTTTTTCTAGCGGCCAGATTTCTGTAAATGGACTCTACAATTTCTTTTCCCGCCCTGCAAACCAATCCTTAATGTATCTTTGACGTAAGACGACTTAATTCCGTCGTGTCCGGGTTACAAAGTAACTCCTGTCGAACAAGTTAATCAGGCCATGCGAAGTAAGCCTGCAATGAACGCGAAGCTGCGCCAAAACAGGCCCAACACCGTCGCTAAAGCAGACTACAAAGCTGACGGAAGGGTCCCGCCGACGCGCCCGCCGGGGAGAGAGAGAGACAACCTTTAATAGAAAAGGATGACCACTGGTCACGATGGGGAAAGGAATGGGGAGTGAGGGTAAGAGAAAATAAAGAAATTAATGCTGGTCGTTCTCAGTAGTCAATAACTGGGCCAGTTCTTGGAACCTGCAATTCATGGGCCAGTTCATGGTGATCGCAATAGGGTTTGTGCACATACACCAGTTCGTTCGGGGGAGGACCCGCTCAAACAACCCGTGCCAGACCGCTTTTGATTGAATAAACCGCTATTTCATATAATAGTTGTGCATCCGTTTGTTGTGGATCGGGATGGGGCTGAGGAGATTGAAATGTACGGTGCGTGGCGAAAGCTGGGCACCACCAAACTAGGTGTGTGAGGTCTGATGGTGTTGTGGTACGGCAGTAAGGACATCGAGGGGGCAGGCGAGGGGTATACCACTTGCGAAGTGTTTCAGGTGTGTACGCTGAATTTGCAATATATTTGTTAATAAAAATTTCGCCTGAGCGGGGAATATCAGGTAGGCGGCTGAGGTAGCCAGCTGGAGTTAGGGCTTTTAGACGTGTGCGTCGGTCCTTCTTGTGCTGGTGAATACGCATCGCTGGGAAGGGAGAGGGGGACCGCGACGGCCTTACCCCAGGCACCAGTGGAGGATAAGAGGGGGAACTCTCCTGAGCGGCCATATGATGAGCCGCCTGTTTGCCTGAAGAAAATGGTTCGTGGCCAGCTACCCAGTCGACGCGGATGTTGGTGTTGTTCCGTTTGAGGAGTTGAATTTGAAATAGAATTTCGTGGACGACCGGGTGGGTCGAATCATATGATCGCAAAGCTGTGAGGGCCTCGTACGAATCTGTGAGTATGCGTATGGAGGGCGGTAGAGGTGGGTCACAGTCAAAGGCGATAGCTGACACTGCGTTGTTAATAGCGTACAGCTCCGCATCGAGGCTGGAAAGTTGTTTGCCAAGTATGGTAGTGTACCCTGAGAGAACCGGTGCCTCAGGGCATGTCCAAGCAAGGCCCGCGCCGTACTGGTTTACGCTTGCGTCCGTGAAAATGTCCAGTTCGTTCTGAAGGCGATCCCTTTGGAGGCGTCGGATTCGCCGCTGTCGCAGTAGAGTATTAGTACGCTCTATAGGTCTGCTATGCGTAGCAGTATCAATTGCTGGTCGCTGCCAGGGTGCTATGGGGACTGGGTAATTGGAAGGTACTGGTGGTCGTCTGGCGTCCCACGCTACTAAGGCGTGTCCCTGGTGTGTAAGGGGTCTTTTGAAGTCCGCCTGGGCTTTCGCATCCTGAATGATGGCTTCAATAGGAGGAAGAGGTACAGCTTGCTCCAGTTTACCAATGGGTGTATGCTTTGGTAAGCCAGTGACTGTCCTGAGGGTCGCCCGATGTAGCACCTGAATGGTTTTGGTGTCGGTCTTGTTTAGGTCGTAAGCCGTTGCACCGTACGTGAGTGGGCTCACAGTGACAGACCTGGCCATATTCAAGATGGCTTTCTGCGATGCTCCACCATATTTATTCGACAATCGACGAATGGAGTGCAGTATGGCATTCCATTTCTGTTTTAATCTTTTGAGCCAGATGCCAGGACTGTTTTTTGTTCCAATGGGAAGGCCTAGGAGTGTAATGGGCTCAGTTGAAGCAGATACATCGCAGTTGACTAGGTTGACTACAATTTCTTTGGGCGGGTCAGGTGGCTTACAACCGTATACTGCCAAAAATTCGGTTTTTTCAGGTGCGAGTTGTAGACCTAGCTGAGCCAGAGTGAGCTCAAGGCTATCAGCCGCAGCCTGTAGCTCAACAACCTGGCCCTCTAAAGAATCAAAGTCGGCCGCTTCAGTCCAGACCGTGATATCATCGGCGTATATGGTGGAGCGGGCGCCTGAGTCAATTTCAAGTTGTCGAGCTACTCTGGTCATGGCCAGGTTGAAAAGTAGAGGGCCTAAAATCGACCCTTGGGGAACACCGCGGTCGAGGTAGTAAGTCGTAGGTTCCCATCCAGGGTGCGAACCGTGAAGGCGTACAGGCCGGCTTTGGAGAAATGCTATAATCCAATTTTGCGTGACGGCACTGGGGTAGGCGCGAGCAAGTTCCTCTAGAATGACCAGGTGGCTGATGTTGTCGAACGCCTTTCGCAGATCAACCGCCATGATCAGGTCAGGAGTGCCGCGATGGTAGTCAGGGCGGACAGGGAACACTACGTAATGGCGCCCTATCGCCGCGCCATCTACAGTGTGTACCGTGAGTGAAAAGCGCCCTCCGCCTTCCAGCCGCGTTGGGAGTTTCTTGCCCGCATGCCACGAAAGAACCGTTGGCTGGTAGAGGTAGAAAGCTTTGCTTTAAAAATATAACGTGTAAACGGAACGTCGCAGAGCCACTACTGCGAACATGCAGAGGTGGAGAAAGAGGAACTTGGACGCGCTTTGAACGAGAAGTAGAAAAGAAGAAGGCGAGCTTGCTCGCGGCATCTCGTGTTCTCTCGCGCAAGGCCCCGTTTCGGTCTCCTCTGTCCACAGCGCGCAACGACGCTTCGAGGGCGGCGACAACTGCTCACCAAAGCGACGGCCAATCTTCGTGACGTGAGTACGGCATTTTATGGCCCCAGCCATATTGCCAACGTTTCGCGCAGCGTCTGCGGGGGTTGAAAATATCCCGTGGTAAGGTTAGACCACTTCGGGTTAGGGATGGTTACGTGGTGTGGGGTCAGGCGACTGCCGTAGGCCGAAAGAGTTTTTCGATTACTTAACTGCGTGCGGTTAGTGAAATTTTGTACAGGGGTCTTATTATCGACTTCGTTAATTTTTAGTGAATTTTGTATCATGACTAGAAGCGTTGCCGGCCAGAAGAGAAGGAAATGGGACCTTTGCCCAAACTTTGGTATCAGAAAATCGAGAGCAAACCCCTGCCCAAAAACATGAGACCGGATCGCAACGACGGGCGCAGAAAGGCCAGGGTCAAGGCCCTCATCGCAACGCTGAGACAAGCGGAAGAACAAGAAGGTGGAACGGGGATCACCCTCTACACGGACGCCTCTCTACCCAAGTTTTCGACACGAGCCGCGATCTCGGTCACGACGAAAGACGCTCTGGTGACGTGCGCATCTGTCAAAACGGCGTTCCCGGAAGAAGCGGAAGAGGCGGCAATAGCCTTGGCGCTCACGTTGCCTAACGCGAGCAAAATAATCACAGACTCGCAAAAAGCGTATGCCAGCTATAGAAAAGGGCAGGTGTCTCTGACGGCACTCAGAATACTAGAGGGAGGAATACGCCGCATACCCGAGCAGAAAGTCGAACTTATATGGACACCGGCTCACTCAGGGCTGGAGGGCAACGAACTCGCCCACCAGCTTGCCCGAGAACTTGAACACCGGGCAGACGAGCACGAGCCGCAGGCCATAACGACCTACAAGGAGATCACCAGCCACTACAGGGAAGGCAGACGGCGGTACCCTGACCCGCACAAGTCGCTCAGCAGAACACAGCAAACGATCTATCGCCAAATACAAGCAGGATCCTTCCCGCACCCCTATCTCCAAAGCAGAATGTACCCCGAGATATACGAGAAAGAGTGTAGATTCTGCGGGCAATTGGGCACGCTCCGGCACGTCATCGGAGAGTGCAATTTCACCGAGGCAATCCCTCCACCCCTTACTCAACCCTCAATCACCCTTCCCACACCCCTTAACGAGCGATGGGAGACCTTGCTAACCAGCCCCGCCTTGGAAGACCAGCTCGTCCTGATCTCCAGGGGCCAGGCAGCCGCGGTAGCATATGGGTCCCGTGAAGAGGGAACCACCCCATCCGGCACGTAGTCACCGCAATTTTGTGTGGCTAAATAAAGTTGTTCTCTCTCTCTCTCTCAGAAGAGTTCTCACCGTCCTCTTTGGCTGACAAAATAGCCGTGCGTATTTTTGCCCATTTGACATGTTGCTGCGTTTAGGGTAGTGTAAAGCAGTTTAGAGATTACTTGACGCGCGGACTTTGGTCCGGGGGCCCTAGTCTCGACTTTCTGTGAATTTGACATCTCGTCGATGAGCGTGTTGTGTAAGGCTTTCAGTTGTAAAACGTGCATATTCGCTGATAAAATGGCGATGTGTGTATTCGCAATGTTAACATTTTATGACGCTTAACGGTACCAGTTGTAAATTCTGTATGTGTTATGGGTTCCAATGTACCATAGTCATGGCGGATAAACTTGGGGAGAGCCGCCGACGGGAACGATGTACCTTTCAATGGCTGTGTCACTATAAAAGAAAAAAGAAAAGAAACGCGTGCGGTACCTCTAAAGGGCCCCTTAATAGGCATCCGTACGTCGCCATTCCAATCGCGCTATCGCTAGAGTACCCCTTCTTGTCAACGTATACCAAATATTATACCTCTGCGCAAAGCAGGGGCCGCACAAACGCGCAATAAAGATCCATTCTTTCTTTCCTTGCCTACCTACCGCTTCCTCGCCGCCGTACTGCCGCGCTCTGACGTAAATTTTGGTTATGAGGAAGCCTTTATGACGCCCGAAGCACTGAACGGTACGGCGGCGCTATTTGTCCCCTTTAAATGCTGTAGCGAATCAGCGTTCCCGATTCTGGGGGAAACGCGGGTGCGGTTCCGGCGAGTGGCGCTACGGCACCGACGGTACGGCGTACTTTAAGAGCGACGAATGTAGATCGTCGCTATCCGTCACACGAGCTCAGTTGAGTTTGCAGATATAGCCCGTCGTTTACAACGTATGAATAACGCTGAAAAACACGGAGAGCATCTGCAGGCCGAAACACCGCTACACGCGCGAACGCGTCAAGCAACGGTGGACAAGGAGCACACTCTGTGGTGTATTCAGGATACGGCATACACTGCAGCAGCTGAAACTTTTCGCCGAAAGCCAGAGCGGGACTACTGTTGAAAATCAGTTTACAAATAATTGAGAGGGGGTGATAGTGCAGTAAACATTGCGCTGGTGATCATCGTCGGCGCGGCTTCGTAAAGCAATCGATGCCTTTTCTGAGCGTCTGCCTCGGAGGAACCTGTAAGGCCCAACCACATGCAGCGTACCTTCTGCGTTTCCTCGCGTCGACGCCGCCCACGTCGACGCGAGCTGACGCGCGAGCAAAGCCGATGTCTTACGCTCGCCAGATATCGGCGTCGACTCCGCGCGAGAAAGCAGCGGAAAACGGGCAGCAGCGTTCAGGTTTTCAGTCCTTGGCGTGCTTTGGGGTCATTCCTTTCAGGAGAAAATAACCGATTTCTTTTAAAGACAATAGTCTTTAATTTTGTTGTGTCTGCTTGTCTGTCTGTCTGTCCGTCTGTCGGTCTGTAACTCGATTCAGCCACCCGGCCACAGTAAAATGCTTACTGCGGAATAGTCTTATATACTCACAGCCAAATTTGAACATCTAAGCACAGTTTATATGTTCATACTTGTCAACTTTGTTGAACAACAACAAGACATTACGCAAATATAAGACAGGAAATTAGTACACAAGGGATATTCACAGTGTCCCTTTAATAAAAAAAATTCTGGATGCTTGGTTTTTCGATAGCAAATGATATTCTACATCTACTGCAGAACAACGCGTACCGCCTGCTGTTGCCCGCGCCACCTCCTGGCGACATATGAGAAATCACGCGGCAACAGCAAAGAAAGGTTCCACTAGCTAGGTTTCCTGTTCTGCTTGGAACGCACGTGGAGCACGGCAACGTGGTTCTATAAACCTTGATGTCGGCCGCCTCTATTCACGCGCGTCTCCACCCGTACTCTAGTGCTGGCATCGAGGTACCCCGCCTGTAGCAGTGGAACGCGGTAAATTCACATCGCCTTGAGCAAACCTTTAGTGTGTTTACCTTTGGATGAGCGCGAGGGAACAGGAACAGCGGGATAGGTGAGCGGGAAAGCGAAGGGGGCCATTTCCTTGGCAAATGTCTACAAAGACTATCGTCTTTTAACGACATTTGCACCGAAAGGAGCAGATACGCGGCCAATTTTTTAACTTGCGGTTATCGGCTGCCTGAAGACAAATTGCAAGCTATTTCTGTTCAGTATCAAAGCAGCCCAAAATTTGCTTTGCTTGCACTTTGAATTCTTTAGGCTGCAGTAGGTGCATAACATCAATGTTAAATCAAGTAGCAAGTATATTTGGGCTAAGTGTGGCTTCGTTCATCATCGTATTTTTGTTCAGATTTGACCGTAATGACTTGAAATACATTTCGCAGCATGACAACATTTGCCCGCAAAGAGCCTAGGGTCTTGATATCTGCATTTCGACAATCGACAATAACTGCTCATAAATTACTAGAGCTAGCGTGTCGCTAGTCGTCGGTGTAAATCTTCAATTACTGTCGTGATCGAGCATGTGTTTTGGTACCCCGCTATATGGCCTACCACCGTTCCTTTCCCCTATTCTAAAAGACCGATCACACTTGCGACGAAAGTGAGCGAAAGCGACGAAAATTCTGTCGCCTTGTCGCGCGGCGACAAAAATTGGTCTTGGCCATTCGACAAAACCGATCGTCGCGCGACAAATTCCCGTCGCTTTAACTCGCTTTCGTCGCAACTGTAAACAAAACTGACGTGTTCACGCCCCACTCGGCAGTCGTAGGAGAAGCCTGTGCGTCGGCTGCAAAAAGAAAAAAAAAAAGGCGTGACATTCCGCCGAGCGGAGTCAATGGCAGCGCGCCTGTCGAACCTTGCGCTGTTTCTCCCGGTGGTCTTGCGCTTGTTCGGTGACGTCACAGCTTCCGCAGTGCTTTGGAGGCGCGATGAGAGGGAAAGAGCTCCAGGCCTTATTGCTGGCCCTTTTTAATGAACGATAACTCTTCTAATACTCAACGCCTTCAAACCATTTTTGCTGCAAGGGGTTTCTGGGATGGCACTCCAGCGATTGCGCCCGTGAAATCGCAACCTTTGGAACCCTGCTTAGGGCCCCTTTAGGTAATACGTTGTGTGCCATGGACTGCAACGTGGGATGTATTCTAAGCCTTTGACAGGAAAGATTGCTTCACACGTGACCAACTTTTTTTTGCTAAGGGTCCGCGACGTTTCACTTCAGGGAATTCTTTTTGGTTAACATTGCCGAAACATCCGGAAAATATTAACAGGCGTCCGGCACCGTGAATTGCCCGGGAATGTGCCCTCTGCTGCCATTTTGCATTAAGGACTATTTAAAACTTTCTTAGCCGAAGGCTGGCTGCTGGAAGGTAAAAAATGTGTGGGCATAAAATTAAAGTTTTTTGGCATGCTTTCACGAGTAGTAATAAAATTGTAGTGATTGGTTTGGTTATTGGAATGAAAAATGTCACAATGGTAATGTTATACATTACCGCCATTTTCGAGGGAATGAACCACTGTGATCGTTAACAAGAACCACGTTTTTCGGCATTTTGTCTTTCTGTGAAGCATTTCCAGAAGTGAATTTATTTTAACACAAAGTGATCGACTAGTCCTCCTATATATGCCGCGGTTAGCTTTCTTGACTGCTGGCTTCTGTGTGTTCACTCAACGAAATTTCCCTTCCAAAGACTCACTCGATACATGCCCCGCAAAGTCCTCGATTTTAGAAATTTTGGTGCCATGCGTTGTATAAAAGTGTTAGCTTCTCCCATCATGTCGTAGACCCTCGAGTCACGGCGAGGGGTTGCTGACAAGATCCTCTTCACCCCGAGTCGTCGATGGTAGCTACGCTGGCTACCACGCCCATTCGCTGGGAACAATTATCTTAACATAAATGCGCGGAAAGCGGAGGGGAGCACAGACTTCTTCGTAGCCTAGTTGGTATGGCACCAGACCGGTATTCTGGAAGTTGTGAGTTCGGGATCCACAAGGGGAGCATATCTCTTTCTCCGATTTGTCTTTCAAGCATTAAAAAACACATAAAAACACGAAAAAATGACGAAGCACATCCCTTATGCACTCCTTACTTAGCGTTTTGGTGTGCTGTGTTTCCTTTCCGTGTTAATGCAACCAGCCCGTCATTGCGGAGTCGGTTTTTCTACTAGCACGTTGTTTCCGAGCTGAATCCACGCACCTTGATGAACGAGGCCATTAGTTTTGTCTATATGTCAAGTCACTTACCGATATTAATTTTTGTGCCGCAAGCTACGCACAAGCCGTATGCGGTTTTTATGTGTGTTCACCATGATTACTCAATTTCGAATTGAACTGGGGAGGAAATTAACAAAACAACGGGCAACTGATGGTCGCATAGGGCATCAGCGCTTTGTTTTCTATTTTGCACTTGAATAGTTTTATTTAGCATTGTGGTAGTTTTTACCCTTTCTTTCGTGTGTCTTTCGTCCCGTTCATCCCCTAGATAAAAAACCATGCGTACGTCACTGTCCTCAGAAGCTGTTAAGATGGCGCCCATCAAATAATGCTTACCGCTGGTCGCTCTTTTCACATCATTTAGTTTCGTCGTTTTGTTACGTTTCATTCAAAAGAGAGCTTCTTTTCAGAATTGGCAGATCCCAAGCATGGTGGCAATCCGCGCGTGCGCAGCGTTCAACGTGGCATAGCTACGTCGAAATGACCACTCGGGTAGCATTTCTATGAGTGCTATTGCGCTTAGCGTAGTTGATTTTTCCGGCGTAACGAGAAAATGGTAGCATCTCCACTACGTAGGTAATGGCGAGGGCGCGGAGTACGGGGACTCGAAATGACATCCAAGTTGCGCCCCATGTCACATCCTATTTGTGCCCCGACCATCATTCGATTTGAGGCGTGAGTTCCACTTTGATTATTATCTAACTGAAACTCACGGCTGAAATCGAATTTCGCTTTATTTTCGCTTGATGGTAGTGTGCGCATGGATGGACGCGTACCAACATTAAGAGGTCCTAAGGTACTCCGCACCATTGCAGGCGAGGGAGTAAGCCGTTTGCCTCTCGGGTTCTAACTCACGGTTGTAGCCCAATGGATAAGACGAGTGACACTAACTCTGTCTGGTGTACCATACGCAGGCTCGAATACTCCCGGTGCCTGTGTGGATTTTTTGCGATTTTTAAGGCTATGCGGACGCATGCGGACGGACATTGTGCGGTCCTAAGGTACTCCGCACCTAAAACGTTCAACGTCTCAGTGGCGCCGGTGAAGGCGCCCCCAGCTCCACGTGCAGAGAACGTGATGCACGCAGGCGCCCCCACCCCCTTGCCCCCTTCAGCCGTGGTACGGGTAGGCAAGCGTTATCGCGTGTAACTTCCCCGCATCACGCCCCCCTCCTGCCGCCTTCCCCGCCCCTCCCACGGCTGCAAGTTGTTTATGCTGTAGGCGCGATAGAGGGAAGGCAGCGTTATTTTGTGTAAAGGGCAACCCATCGGCGCACTAGGCCAGAAAACAGCAGCAGTCCCCCCCTTCCCGCAAAACTGGGCGACTAGACAAAGAAATCACCGCCTAAAATGGCGTTCCCAGCTTCCCTAAGGGCGTGGCACTAAAACGCCACCATATATTAGAATCTCCATTGATAATAACCCGATCCGAGAGGTACACACTCTAAAGACACTCGGAGTGCTCATACAACAAAGCAGGGCAAACACACAATTCCTCGCGCAGCTTAGCAAGCACGTCACACAGACTATCGGCCTGATAAGACGTATTGCGACTCGGCGTCAGGGCTTACGAGAAAATAAGAGGATACCCTTGATCCAAGCCTTTGTCGTGAGCAGGATCACGTACTCTCTGCCGTACCTCCACGTCAGCGCTACTGAACTTAAAAAAATCAACTGCCTCATTCGAAAAGCTTACAAAGCGGCACTTAAACTGCCCCTGCACACATCCACTGCCAGATTCGAACATCTACGGGTGCACAACACGGCAGAAGAGCTAGTAGAAGCGCATCTTTCTGCTCAAATAGCCCGTCTAGCGACTACCCCTACAAGATTGCACATTCTTGACAGAGTTGGCCTTAATATCCCGGCGGGCTTAGACCGGAAAGTCTCCATTCCGCATACCACCCACGCTCAACTCATAGTTCGGCCACTACCCCGCAATATGCATCCAACATATAACGTGGGCCGAAGAACACAGAGGGCACGAGCACTCGAGAGGCGTCTTCCAATCCACTAGGATATCCACTACGTGGACGCTGCTGAATACCGCAACTATGACGCATATGCGATAGCCGTGATCAACAGGCCCGACACCCCTCCCATTAACTCCCTCACGGTGAACATCCCTCATCCCGGAGAGGCGCAGGAGGCGGCAATAGCGCTAGCGCTGTCACACAGGCCGACCCCCGCAATTATAATCTCAGATTCTCAAACGGCCGTTCGAAATTTCGCTCGTGGTCTTATTTCGCCACTCGCCCTAAAATTCTGGCTTAAAATTCCCCAACCTCCCCGGTAGAACTAATTTGGGCCCCGGCTCATGCTGGCAACGGGGGAAATGAGGCAGCCCACGTCGTCGCTCGAGGACTTACAATCCGAGCGGGCCACAGCCTCGTTCCCTACCATGGAGCCAGATCTGCTAGGGACAGACTGACAGCTTACCACGACATTGTCAGACATTACCGCCTCCCCCGCCACAAATACCTCCCTGCCAATTCTCAGCTCACCCACGCACAGGAACGCACATGGCCACTCCTTCAGACTCACACTGTACCTTGCCGAGCGGTACTTCACCACATCCACCCGTCCCTTTACCCCTCCCCCAATTGTCCTGCCTGTGGCACACGCTCCACTGTACCGCACTCCATGTGGGGCTGCCCTAAAGACCCTTTCCCTCTAATTTTCTCCGACGAGCAGTGAGAGGGGGCGCTGGGTAGCTCTGACCTAGGGACACAACTCTCCCTCGTGGACAGGGCTACGTTAGTCGCCGCCACGCTGGAGTCTGCGGCCACCCCGACCCCTTAAACCAACTGCAAATCATAAGTTTTTTCTCTCTCTCTCTCCGCAAGGGCCTCTCCTATGCCTTAATTTGCTCCACGCTAGGCGCCAATACAAAGCTAACGCGTCTCCAGGCGTCCAGATATCGCACCCTCGTCACGCCGAATGAGCACGCAGCGGCAAGTTTTGTGTAGCGCGTAGTTTCGTGGAACTCAACAACTTGTGGCCGCGAGAGGCACTGCGACCACTGTCCTTTGAAAACGGCTGCGGCCTGTGTGGCATATTCCAGCCTAAAACATGGCCGTCGGCCACATGTCGGCCTTCGTAGGTGGCGCAGCGACAGCGCTCAGCAATTGCTCTCGTGCTCGCGTTACTTCTAAGCTGACTGTATGTGCCGATTGTGTGTGCTACGATCAGTGCATATCGTTTCGTGAAATTCGAACTGGAAGAACAGGGTTACGCCAGTGGTAGCGTACCTTGATATATTCAGCTGTTGTCGTGTCATCATAATCATCATCATCAACAACAACTCTATTGAGAAGGGGGGGAAGGGCTAGGGGGATGAACTAAGGAGAAGCCCTCTTTCCAGAGCCCTTGTAGCGCTGGCCCCGGTCCAGGCCCTGTCGATCAACTTGGGCTTGTCCTCGAGGTGCTTGCCTCCCGTGTTTCTTGAAAACAAGGTCTATCGCTCTCTGCTGGCAAAATGAAGGGGTTATTCCGTGTCACAAAATGGTCTGCTCTGCTCAGCGACGGGGTTTCCCAGCGCGGGCTGGCCGTATTTTCGCATGTGGTGCGGCTGCGGGTTGACACCGTCCTTCCGAAAGTGCAGCCTTTCCTTCCAAAAAAAGAATATGCTCTAAATTTCACGCGACAATATGCAAGCTCATAATTCCTGTCCGGGTTTGATTTTGCACGCCTCATCCAGTCCCCGCGTTATTTTACACCGGGAAGGTATACCTGGCCAGGCACCTGTCCATTTTCCTTGATTGATTGATAGATAGATAGATAGATAGATAGATAGATAGATAGATAGATAGATAGATAGATAGATAGATAGATAGATAGATAGATAGATAGATAGATAGATAGATAGATAGATAGATAGATAGATAGATAGATAGATAGATAGATAGATAGATAGATAGATAGATAGATAGATAGATAGATAGATAGATAGATAGATAGATGGGTAGATGGATGGATAGATGGATGGATAGATGGATAGATAGATGGATGGATAGATGGATGGATAGATAGATAGATAGATAGATAGATAGATAGATAGATAGATAGATAGATAGATAGATAGATAGATAGATAGATAGATAGATAGATAGATAGATAGATAGATAGATAGATGGATGGATGGATGGATGGATGGATGGATGGATGGATGGATGGATGGATGGATGGATGGATGGATGGATGGATGGATGGATGGATGGATGGATATAGATGAATGGATGGATATAGATGGATAGATATAGATGGATAGATATATAGATAGATTGTAGGGTTTAACGCGCCGACGCAACGCAGGCGATGAGGCGAGCCGTTGTGAAGGGCTCCGGATGAATCTTGACCACCCGGGGATCTTTAACGTGTACCGAAATCTCGTACACATGGCCGTTTTCGCTTTTCGCCTCCATCAGAAAAGCTGTCCCTTTTCCTTATTTTGTTGACTGTGGTGCGAGTGTTATTCCAACGTAAAAACAGTTCGACTGAACCAATCTCGTAGTTCAACTTCATGGCGCCCTGAAATGGACGCAGCGCATAATTTTGAACACGTCCTGTTCTTCTGTTAATGCATACATATTTATGTGATTCGCTTGGCTTGTAATGGGGCACGAGGACGCCGGTTCGATTCCCGGTCGCGGCGGCTGATTTTCTGATGTAAAAAGGCAGAAATGCCCGTGTGTACGAAATTTCAGCGCACGTTGAAGATCCCAAGGTGGTCAAAATTAATCCGGAGCCCTTCACTACGGGCGCGCCTCATCACCTGCGTCGCGTCGGCGCGTCAAACCCTACAATCACTAAATCAATTAGTGGCCCGTATTGCGAGGCATCGCGCCACTGCCCCAGTTCTCCCTTTACTGTACACCCAGATTTGCATTTAGTGTAAGCAATACCAAAACACTGAAATAGAAAATAAAAATCAAATGAAATAAAAAGAAATGTTCTGAAGCAAACAAAATAAAATAAAAAAACAAGAGAAGTATTCAAAACAAAAACCTAAAGAGGCACTAGCCAACCGAAAAGGCAATTCAACCCAGCTGCCCCGCTGGAATAATTAAAAAAAAAACAAAGAAAAATCCTCTATGCGGTTTAAAATGGTGTCGAAGCGACAAAAAGAAAAAAAGAGTGCGAGAACACAGTATGGGAAAAACTGAACGCCTTGCACAACAGGAGCATTCGAAAGTATGTTGTTTCGGCTCGTTTTAGGGGCGAAGCACCTTCGGACTTCGCTTTTTCCCGGGCTGGCGTCCGTGTACACAGTGTTGCGCATGCGCGAGGAGCATTGGATTGGAGTGGATTGGATTGGATTGGGTTAAATTGAATTGTATCGGATTGGATTGGATTGAAATTGTATATAGTGCAAACACGCGTTGTCACTCACTTACATGCGCGAGTAGGCAATGCCACGGGTGCTTTATGGTAAGACCGATCCCAGTGCTTCGCCCACTCGTCATGATTCACTTCGTGGAGATTCGTGAATTTTTTTTTTTTGCTATTGGGGAAACCGGTAAGTTTCTGATCTTGAAGACCGGGGGTCAAAAGTAACTGCGCCCACTAAAAGTTCTTGCTGCGACGCTCATGATTTTCTTTTGTGGAAGGATAAATAATAGTATGAATGAATGAATGAATGAATTATTATGGACCGCCTGCTCAGTTTCCACTCCCGTATACCGAAGCAACTTCGCTGTTTGTTTTGGTTTTAATCGAGGCTGTTGACGTGGGAAGGATTTTCGATGCGGGGGTGCTTATCTCATGTCCTCTTCGCAGGTGAGAAAGCGAAATACGACCAAGACCCACCAAGATGGCAGACGCGTACGGTAAGCCCCAAAACACTTTCTGCCATCTCACCCTTCCAAAGAATCGCTGTTCCCTCGGATCTCAAAACGCATATATTAAAAGCGATTGTATTTATAGGGAGAATCAAATGCGAAAATTTTGCGTGGTTAGTCTGTCTGTCTGTCGGTCCGTCCCCTGATTAAGCCGCTCGGCCAAAAGCTAAACACAATTTAAACTTACACATAGACAGACTGAAACTCTCGCATTTTCCCGCAATCTCAGCCGCACCTCGTTCATGCACGTTTTTCGCTTTCGTTTTAAGCAGCGTAGGCGTGAATTCCCTCAACTTTTGTAGACGTGGGAAGAACGTTCCCTTATCTATACCATGTGCTTAGCTGGCCTCGGATGATGATTTTGATGATTCTGTTTCGAATAC
This sequence comes from Haemaphysalis longicornis, assembly GCF_048455015.1. Classification (NCBI taxonomy): domain Eukaryota; kingdom Metazoa; phylum Arthropoda; class Arachnida; order Ixodida; family Ixodidae; genus Haemaphysalis; species Haemaphysalis longicornis. Next base: position 159,839,931 of record NW_027526445.1, on the reverse strand, counting down.
TCGTTCTGGGTGCAAAACATCATTTTTAGCTGATTAGTTTTAGGTAACTGAAAAAAAAACATATTTCACTTCTATTTTGATCTTTGCTCGGTCCACAAGCGAGGGAGGACTGTTTATAGTACAGAAAAACTGTGGTTTATTCCTCAATCATAGGAATCGGTAAAACACGAAAGTGAAATGTGCAGCGACGTCTGCAGCTGAGCATGTTTTGCGGGTTGGCGGCTGTCTTCTGGGTGTGCGTGGCGATTCGGAAACGACCGCCTGTTGGAGGGTCGCTTCGATGAATGTGCCCTGGCGTCACTTCAGTGACAGATATGGCGGGAGTGAAATCTTGGTGTATCCCGTCATGAAAAAACTTTCGTGTAAAATATAAAACCCCAAAACGAACAACCCTAAGTTCAACGCACTTTTTAGCACTAAAGGTTGGCCCCCCGAAAGAACACTCTGTGTGCAGGGGTGCACCCTTTACAGGCCGCTTGCTTAGTTGTACTACCGCCCCTCCCGTGACTAATATGACGTAAGTGAAATCTTCGGGAATCCCGGAATAAAACACTTTCCTGTTAAAAATACTATCGATATAGAAGCATAAGTAACTGGTTACTTCTAGTTGCGTGCTTCCCTGGCATGAATGGTGTTATTGACACAGGATAAGTCGCGGATCTAGCGGGCGTGTGCCGCGTAGCTGCATTGTCGAGGTTTTCGCACCATTATTCACTGCTTCTGCCATACGTTGCCTGAAATGAATGTCTTTATATTGAGGAACACCTCAAAAACATTCTACTTGCGTCCTTACCGTCTTAATATTTATCCTAAATACGTAAACAGCCGTACGGCACTCGCTAATGCATGGGTTAGGGACGAAATACTACTACCTTTTTTCGCATAACGCTTTACAAGCGAGAAAACGTGTATATTCTTTCACCTAATAGTACGCGTTTATGCTTTGATCCACAGGCGAAGGGTACTACCAGATTGGAGGTAAGAATAGAATCTGCGCGACCTTCCTCAATAAAAAATATTCCCCACTGTCAACGTGGATACCGAGTTAGCTTGAAGTAGTGGGGAGAGTTAATTTAGGTAGAAGGTACGAGCAGGATCTGTTTCTCTTAAGCGTCGATGGTGACCATCGTTAAGGAAGACTAATGCAGTTAGATCCGTTTTTCTTCTGAACATTCGCCATAAAGTTGATTTTGCTTCAAGGCGTTTCTGCACAGACGCATGTAGTTACAGCCGTTTTCTGCTTAACATTCGCGCTAAGGCTGGCCTTCCCGCAAGGCGTTTTTGTACACGCGGAGGAAAAATGTGCAAAAAGTGGAGTATGTCTGTCCCGCGCTCGGACAACTTCATCCTGTATGTTAAGTAGCACCAATGTTCGGGGCGGGCACCGTGGTCGAGTCCACATCCCGAACTCCTTCCGTGAGGATGCCGGTATGTTCAACTTCTCAGCCTCCTTCAAAACCATCGACCGTTCCAAACATTAGGAAAGACACACCGCTACGTTCATTAACTCCTCCCGCTGCAGTGACACTTGGAGCCTGGGGAGATTTTGTTGAAAAAAAACGGATGGATCCCAAGCCATATACGTTTCACCCCGCCAGCTTTGAGCACAAAATGTCGCTAACCTTAACCAATTGCAATGCTGAACTTTGCATTCGTGTAAGCAAGGCCTTCACTTTGCGAGGCTAAACTGTTGCACTCCCGTTCAAACCCACCAATGCCATACTATATTCTCGCGCTCTTACGCTCAAGGGCATCTTAAGCTAGCGTAGATGTCTGTGGTATTTTTGTAAGTGGGCTCAACGTTACTTTATCCTTGCAATGTTTCATTTTGCATGGAATGATTTCGCCGGTGCTCGGCTCTTTAATATCTCCTTTGTCTTGCAAAACACGTATGTTTACCTAAGCTAACTGATTTCGTTTCCGCAAACCGAAACGATGAAAGTTCTACTTCCTATGGCCTTCTTTTCGTCTTGAAGGTGTGGTGAAGTGTTGATACAAAATATTTATGTTTTATCTTATCACATAAGAAGACAAGGAGTAGTGGTCGGTCACTTCTCTTCTCTGATATGAAACAGCGACGAATTTGCAAAGACTCGAAGATCCACCATCTCTGTAGTGCGCTAATATTTTGACAAAGTGGTTCAGGTTAGTACCAATAGGGTAACAACCAAGAATCCATTTTACTCTCGATCACAGCTCCCCAAAAGTGCAATAACCTAATCCGCCCCTCCCTATGGGTAATTGCATGCGTTAGATACAAATTATTGCCTTATTCACATGTACACAGCTTTACCAGAGGTCAAATGAGTCCCTTGTCATCTAACAGCGTATGTTTGCGCTTTTATCCACAGGATACGATTACGGCGGGCAGTCAGGTAAGGATACAATCTCCACGCATCCTCTGCATAAAGAAGTTTGAACTTAAAAGGGCGGCAACCCAGCGACCGCATTCTTTAGACACTGCAAAATGCCTTGAAGAGTGGCAGCCATCTAGGACGGTGCAAGGGGGGGGGGGTCCATGCGAGCGGAGATATCACCCATACGAAGCTTGCTGTTAGAATGATGACGAATGACGAAGATGATGTTGAGAAGTAGTGGGACGCGCCGTCATACGTTCTTTGTATGACTGCGCGTTCTAGTCCTTATTACCTTTTTTTCGTCTTGAAGGTATGGCGAAGTGTTGATACAAAATATTGCCGCGCACCATGCATTGGGTTTGTTTATTTATGTTTTGCTTTAGGCGGCCGGCTGCGCCGGTCTGTGTTATCTGTGTGCCAAGGGAAGCGCGTGTTCCATTCTTTCTTTCTATGCCGCATCTGTTATCTCTTCTGATAGGGAGAGCGCTCCGAACAAACGTGAACAGCCTGGAATAATCTTTTTTGTTCTGTCGAGAAACACTCGCGCCGAAAGATTAAAGCCTGCAGAGCAGACGCCGCGGTTTCAATTCGAATAGTCGCGCTACCCTTCGCACGTAACTTTTTTTGAATGCTGCTTCGCCGCCTGTATTCTTTGAGTTGTTAGGGGAGCACAAGTTCACTACAATAAACTTGTTTTCCTTGAAAACAACTGCGCCGACTTTCGCTTCGTGACAATATTTATGTGTTTTCTTATCGCTTAAGAAGAGAAGGAGTAGTCGTTCGTAACTTAACTTCTCTGATATGAATACCGCTACGAATTCGCAGACTCCAAGATCCACGGTCTGTGTAGTGCGCTAATACTTTGACGAAATGGCTCATGTTAGTACCAATTGGGTAACTACCAAGAAGCCATTTTACTCTCGATAACAGCTCCCCAAATGTGTAATAACGTAATCAGCCCATTCCTTTGGGTAAATTCATGCGTTAGACGCAAAATAACTGCCTTATTCACATGTACACAGCTTTATTAGAGGTCAAATGAGCCCCTCGTCATCTAACAGCGTATGTTGGCACTTTTATCCACAGGATACGATTACAGCGGGCAGACAGATAATAATCAACACGAGACGTACGCTCAGTTACAAATTAATTGATACTAAAGTCGATCCTAAAGACACAATGTTCTGCGATGGCGGAAAAAAATTAGCAGCAGTTCACAGCTAGTCTAAAAAACACGCGTGGTAGATTGAACGTCTCACGTGGTCTGACGCAGTTGATGCTGAGGCGTTGAAGCACCGTAGTTATAGGCGCCCTCTTGGTAGTTGACATCGGGCACACAACGACGCACAGTCGAAGCCGGCGATTTAACGCGCAGTCGACGAGGTGCTAGTAGAAGGGGCTGTCACTACTGTAGCCTGGCTGGGTCTCCGACCGTCCTGATGACAGCCTCGTGAGACCACGGCTACCGCTTCATTTAAGGCAACCTTCCGAACCGTGGATCCTTCGAATCCACTCCTGCTTCGTCACAACAAATAAAGTTCTCTACTTCTTTTCCCGTCGCCTTTAACTTTTGGGTTATTCTGCAGTCTATTCTGCCGGTTCACTTGGGGCACGTATCCCCTGAAGGCGATTGTCCATGGTCGGTCGTCGCATCTTCTTCACTACCTCGTCGTCGACGTTTAGTCTGCCGCACATGCAACTGCTGTCCGATATTTCATCACAACGTGGTTTCTGGGTACGAAGAAACAGGAAAGAATGCCGCCAAACAGATACGAAAAGATGAAACAGCTCTAAAACAGCATAGGCAATGGGCGCCAGTCAGGGAAACACTTTAAAAAGCTTTATGGGTTATTTTTAGGGGCTAAGCAGCCTAGGAAGCATGGGACACCATATCTATCCTTCCGATGAGTGCGCGTGCACTAGCAAATAATTGCACGATTTGCCCATTAAGCCGGTTCCATATGGAAGGCCACGGCGAGAACGGCGTTCAATGCCGGCAGAGGCGAGTGACGTCAGTTCAACAAGGCTCCCAGGCCGCTGCTCTGTAAACTGTGTGGTACTCAGAAACCCCGTCGAATTCTCGCTTAAACTCAGCAACTCCCTGGAGCTCCTGAGCCACGCAATTGTGTATGTCCCATTTGGTAGCGTGAGCTACACTGGCGGAGGTTTGGTAGTTTCGCGTAGCTCGTGAAGAGCCGTGCTGCGCAAGCGCGACACGTGGCGGCTCAGTCCACAAGATGATCAAGCGAGGGGTGGCCGGGTGTGTTACCGATGGCTCGTGTGTCGCACCAACAAGGTACAGCGCAGGCGCTGCGCGCGGAGGCCCGGTCCACTTGATGATCGCGCGAGGGGTGGCCCTGTGTGGAACCGATGACTCGTGCGTCGCATCGCAGCAACTACGGCGTGCGCCTGTGGAACCAGCTTGGGCCCTTGGGCGATTGGTGACGATGCGCCGGAGCCGCGTGATAAATGTGCATGTGTCCCATAATGCGTATACCGTGTGTGTGTGTCATTGAAGACGCAGTAAGCATGATAATCAAGCTAATCCTAGACAACCAGGAAAGCCAAGAATGACCAGCTGAACCTTGACTCACGCTAGGTATATCCTGGCATAGCCGAGCTAAGCCACTTTTAAATTTTTGTGCGTGCTGCGTGTTGTCTCGCCCGGTGTGATTTCCTTTGTGCTCTATTAAATAAAACAAACTTATAGTTCTTTCCTTGCGTTGTGTGCGCCTTTAGCAATGGTGAACTGTTTACGAAAATACGTCTTGGAAACAGAAATATTAAGTGGTCACTTCTGTGCTGCGCGCTTATCTAGCATAAATACTGGTGTTAACGTAGCAAAACTCTGCGATCCGGGAATCCCGCATCTATTTTGACGGATTTCTTCATACCATGATTTCGTGCTTTACCCATACATTTTCCATTCAATGTAAATCGATTAAAGACTCCAAAAGAGCCATTCAAAAAATTACGCCCACCTCCCCTCGCGGGAACCCTGGTGTGATGCGACGCTGAGGGGGTTCAAGCGCACGCGGAGAGCACCCGGCGACCGAAAGGCCGCCGGAAAACGGAACACCGGTTGTATTCTAGGCACTATATATGCGCAGCGCGCCCGAAGGACAGGAAACCGCGGAGAGAGAGAGTATTGCACATGCGCAGCACCGCGCGCAGCGCCGCCCACCGGCGGATTGAGAGCGCGCTGGGCCGCACACGCTCTCACCTGGGCACGCGCCGGCACCAGTGCGTCTGCCGCGGCTATGACGCAACACAATCCAACACAATCCACTTCAATCCAATCCAATCCAAATTCAATCCAAGTCAAGCCAAGCCAATCCAAGCCAATCCAAGCCAATCCAATCGAATCCAATCCAATCACCCTCACGAGAGAGTGTTCGCTATCGGAGAGGATAGCGGGAGAGTGGCTGCGGACAACGGACGCACGCAGGAAGGACAGGGCCGCCGACAAGAGATGCTCTGAGCGTCGCATCTAAAAGGGGCCATAACTTCATAGTAAGCCCCACGGCTTTCGTAACTGCCTTTCGTTAAATGGGAAAACTGTCTCAGCCACATAAAGCTTTACCTGCTGGCGAAACGAGTGCCCTGTCATCAAACTGTATTTACTTGTTTTTATCCACCAGGTCCGGAGGACTACACCCGGGCAGCAAGTAAGAAGATCTTCTCTACACATCTTCGCGAGAATCAATCTTCGAACCCAAAGAGGCGGAAAAAATGGTTGTATTTCCTAGAAATCACAAAATACATTCAAGAGTGGCTGCCAATATAGGGCTTCCAGAAAAGATTACATTGAATGCTTAGAGCTATGTGAATATGTGAAAGCAAAAGCCTAGTAGGACATTCTGTTAATCTGCTGTTTGTCTTTCTGTCAAACATAGTGGCCGCCCCCATTACCATTGACCAGCTCCGAGATGGCCCTTCTGAAGCTTTTAGAAATCTCGTACAATCGCACAATTTATCTTGGACTTTTATACTATCGCTCAGTGGCTTAGACGTTTGTTCATTGCAATAAATGTCTTTCAAATAAAGACTACCGAAAAAGACATTTTACTCTCACCATTAGCGCTCCGAAAGTGGTATCACTCTTAGTTAGCTTCACAGAACTCTCAAGTGTGTTGGTTGGGCGCGTAATATTGCCGGATCCACGTACAGGTTTTCCTTATTAACCCGTCTCCTAAGAGTGTAATTCTTGCTCTCAGGTGAAGACGCTGGTTCATATGGCGGCACCACAGGTAAGCATACAATCTCCGCACATCCTCTCGAGAAACACGCTTTGAAGATAACAGGGGAGAACAAAACGAGTGCATTCTTTGTAAACCACAAAATTCTTCGAAGGGGGGCAGCCATGTACGGGCAGTGAAAGAAGGTGGTGATGCAAGTGGAGAAATTACCCCACGAAGTTTGAACTCAGATTTATAACATGAAGACGGTGATTACGATGAGAAGGACGAGTGGTACGCGCCGTCTATATGTGCGGGAATCGTCAGCTCATTCATAGAACCTCTCAAGTCTGCTTGAGGGTTTGCCATGAAATGGAGGCGCTACTGATAAAGAAACAAAGCGGATACGAGGTTAGTACATCCACGGTCTGCTCCCACTCCTATCATATGAGTTGTGGCGGAAGCAGTGGTAGCTGTGCTGAGCGTGTCGTGTAACAAACAATGGTCTAAAAAATATGCAAAGTGATGAAATAACTCCTATCGCGTTTCCAGGAAACCCTGCGTCTATTGCAGAAGGAAAAAAGTATTTCGCGAAAGCCGGTCTTTTATTAGGCAAGTGCCTGTGTGCGCGGGTATTTTGTCGCTAGGTGATTGTCATTTGAAAGATAACAAATCTTTTGCAGAAAGCCCGCGAGGAAAACGCTTCGGTGTGCGTCTTGGCTTGAGGTAGTAACTGCGAGGGGAGAGCAAGTCGAATAACAAATTTGGATCAGATTGCTTGTGGATACGGCGGATGTCACATGGATACCGCATATGAGTAAAGTAAAAAAAATTGAGCGAATGGGAAATAACCCTAATGTGCTTGTCGGCTACATTGATCAAGTTGTAACCGAACGGGTGTAAGCACACAAGTCTGTGTAACATTATCTTCAAAACCATAAGTATTTATGAAGAAATAATTGCGCCATTTTGGCGCAAGGTTTCAAACGGCGGGAAATATGCACATTCAAGCTAAAATATAAGTGGAAAGGAAAAGAAAATAAGTAGAGAAAAGACATCCAGTGGCGCAGGCCAGTTCGCAAACTACTGAATACTGCACGTGCCAGTCTAAGGAAGAAAGTTCAACAGTTTCTTGCATAGACAACCATGCGTCTACCGAATATAGCTGGAGGATGTCCTAGCTCGATGTCGTGTGGCCACCATGTGCCGGGTTCGCACTAGTTCGAGTCTTTGAAATGTCCCTATAGCAGGTGGTTTGATGTAGCTTCCGCAACGGGAACATGGAAATAGGGTCGGTGGAATAAGTATGTTCAGGGTAGAAATCCACGATGCTCAAACAGCGGGCGTCATGGCAACACCCTGGTGAATTCTCCGGAGGGCGACCTCCTCGAGGCTGCTCACAGGGGCCATGCAGACAAAACATAAGCTTGGTTGCTTCTGAAGATTGCCTCGTTGGAATCCTACTGAACCCACTTTTCACGTACCCTTCGCTCAAATAAGCTGCATAATTAGGAAGAAATGGAATGGCCGTGCGACCCACTTCACATTTACCGCAACAGAACCTATACTGCCTAATTGCCAGCTCTGCGATTGGCTGAGGCCGGCAAAAGCAAACGGAAATTAAATAGTGCTTATAAGCTTGCCGAACGAGCTATTCGAGCTTAAATTTGCGCTTAAATGTGGGTTAAACAGTGGAAGTCACAAAGGTACACGTAACCATAGAAGTACCAATGCGTACTGCTGTTGATACTTCGCTTACTATGGTTGTTTTAGCTGCACAGCAGGGCGACCCTTTAGGGTTGTCTCAGACGACACTGTCCGATTGGTGTAAGAGACGGGGCCCATGGGCGTATGCGACGGGGTTGTACGTGACCATACTTTTCGAGCGGATATCTTGTTTCACGAAACCATTATTTTCTACCTTAACAAAACAACCAGGCGCAAATGCGGTCAAAACAAAGCAAAGGCAGAATACGACCGTGCGCACTGTGGTCGCGCCATCTAAGACTGATGGAAACAACGCTCCGCAATGGGCTTCGGAGTCTAGTGACGCACTAGGTTTCTGTTGAAGGTCTGTTCTTCTGACATCATTGCAGACGTCACGAAAGAATACGATTTGGCGGGGGAATAAACAAAAATATAAAGCATCGTTTGCTTCTGGACAAGCGATGTGGGCACTATAAAACCCGTAATCATTCGAAGAAAGCAAACTTTTTTTGTCTGCATGGCCCCTTTAATACGCAAGGAAGTTCAGATCCAGAGAGAGGGAGAAGAGAACGCGTGGAGCGCCGAGGAGACAATTTCTTTTTGAGAATATTGCCCCGAAGTAGCAGCTCCAGAATTGGGTAAACACCTGGTGTGGATGAACAGCCAGGTATATCAGAAATGCACAACACCGTGTGCAACAGACAAAGCTGGACAAAATGCAAGCTTTTGGAACCAAGCAACCCTTCCACCCAGATTTCGAAAGGTCCTGACAGCCTGGCGGTGCCACAGATTGCGCCTCTCTCGGAGCATGTGGAGGCTCTTCGTTTAGGAAGACGTGCTTGCAGACGTGCACGCGTTGATCGCGCTGATGAGCCATGCAGCTGGGGCCGTTGTCTTGAGGTGGACCTAGCTGGGTACGCCTGAGAACTGCACGTATATACTCATAAGCATTGTACTACAAAAATGACACTCTTGCGAGGTGTGGTGCACCCGGTTAGATTCCATTTCTTTGAGTTGGGGGCGATGGAGTCGACATGGAACTACCTTGCATCGGCATAGGGGCTTTGTTTAGGCCCTTTGTTGTTTTTGTGCTTTGCTTACGCGGCTGTACCGGCTACCAGCGGGTACTTCAGAGCCCGGAGGCGGGTGGTCGCCTCCGCTATCCCATTTTTAGCCGCGGAGCTGCTGTAGGTCGAGCTTTTTTGTAAGTATGCTACAGGTCCCGCGTCACGCAGAGGTATGACTAGGTTCCTACAGTCACCGACAGAAGGCGCCGTGGTTTCACCGCCGGTTGAGCCACTAGTTGCTCTTGTCGCCGGCGGTCTCTCCGAAACCAGTTCCCTGACCCAACGATAGAGGGCGCAGTGACTTCGCAGCATGTGTACATCTCCCTCGTTCTAGGGGAGGGAGAGGAGAGGGAGCCTTCCGCTGCTGACGAAGCCAAAGTTTGCAGGGGGAGGGCAGCGCGGATTCAATCGCGAAGCGGCGTCCTTTTCGTTTCGGGGGAGTTAGGGGCGTTCCCGCCGCCCTTTGTACGTGCTGGCTTAAGTGGCTCGTGCAGCTGGCGGTCGCTTTGTTCGCATTCCGGAGTAGGGGGTACGGGTATTTCGAGTGGTCGGGGAAGTCGGAAATGGATCCGGGAGCGCGATAGCGTGCACAGTGAGCTAGCTGCACGTGCGGTTGTTAGACGGACCGAGCGGGCCGGCGGGCGTTTCCCTCGGATCGGGTGCGCGGGGCAAAAGAGCGGATGCTGTCGAAGTCGTTTCGCGATGTCTAAGGTGCTAAAACTGAAAGCCAAGCAGATCCCTGATATTGTTGCATGGTCAGCTGCCACGACATAACAAGAACGCGAAAGCAAAGAGTCCATCCGTTAAATTCAACGAATTCCTAGCGAAAGCGCACCAAAAGGAAAGACGGCAAGCATGGATCACTGTGGTTCGAAAGGGGAAATAAATTTGCCCATTTTTGGTTTGTATGTGTGCACTTTCAGTTTACATTTCCCGGATTTGAAAATGCGAACTAGTGTTCTAACGAGCCCTCCCATCTACTTTTTTTTAATGCGTGCTGCCAATGATTGTTTTCCGCTATAATAAATTAACTTATGATTTGTTTAGCTGGCGCCGTTCGATACCGTCCATATATGGCACAACAGGTTCATATTTTGCATGGGTGAAAAAGAAAAATAGTTTCTAGCAATTTGACTGGCTGTAGTAGCTCCGTTTATTCTTGTTATTATAATTTGGTGTTCTCGACGGGACTGCGTGTTGTTAATTTTTTTTGTTTCTCCCACATTTACAAATACTGGTAATTAAAAGAGTTATACACCAAAGTCTGCGTATTAATAGTAATTAAAAGTTATACACCACAAGCTGTTCTGTTGTTTCCGCGAACTCTCACTCTAAACCATAGTTGTACTCCAAGCGGGTGACAAACATTGCGAACAAAAATTCCATCAGGGACAACTGAAATGGAAATGCGGCGCTGTGTAACACACCCCTTAATTAGCCTGTGCCTTCTTAATGCATTTTTATAAGATGGAGCTGATTGTTTCAAGAGTAAGAAATAACCTATTAACCATAATCAATCACGTTTATCTTACATTTCTTGCAAGCCTCAGTGTTGCTGCAGTCCATAAAATCCGAATGTCCGAAGCGCGAACACGCGAAGGAAATAGCAAACAACAGAAAACTACGCTGTGACAAGCTGAACAGTTGTCTCCTTGGAGACGAAAAGACAGCAGCCGCCGAACAACGCGCTTCCCCCCTTGAACTCGCCGGGGCAGTCTGCCGGTCGAGCGGCGGGTAGCAGACGGCGCGTGTGTAGCAGACGACATGACAAACACCGAAAAAAATGAACTCACTATATACTCTACGTTTAAATCGAATTTTTCGGACATGTGCTGACGCGTACGGTTTCATAAGACGAAAGAAAACTTTACCCAGCCCTCTTCCAAGCGCGAGAAATGCAGCACGCGCGCAGCGAAAAAACCATGTGTCGAAGCGGAGGCCGGCCTGGCGTCCTCCCGCGGAGGGGAGAGTACAGCACCACCCGGCGATCGTTCCGGAGCCTGGCCGATTCCTCCGCGCGAACCATAGAATATGCGCGGCGAGGGCGCTGCCGTTTTCGCCCGAGTGCCCGTTGACATTAGAGCAGACGCAAGACAGCCACAGATCCACAGCCGCAGACAGACAGCCGCAGGTCTCACACTGGGCGGAACTGCCTTAAAGGATCCATGAAGAGAAAACAAAACTTTGGTTCATTCAAAAGATTGCCTTGTAATAATCATACTGACACCACTTTAACGTAAACTTTGCTCAAATAGGCTACATAATTTGGAAAAAAAGGGAATGGTCATGCGACCCACTAGCTCATTTCCGGCAACAGTACCTATGACGTCATACCAGACAGCTCTGCGATTGCGGAGGGCGGCAAAAGCGAACGCAAATTTCGCAGAGCTGAAGCTTGCTGAACGGACTATTTGCGCTTAAATTTAGGGCACATTCTATTTAAATCCGTAATAATGGGGAGACAAACAGTGGAAGTTAAAAATCACACGTAATCATAGAAGTACCGATGCGTACTGCTGTCGGTAATGCGCGCACTATGCTTTGTTTAGCTGCACAGGACTGCGAGCCTTTGGGGTTGTCTCAGACGACACTGGCCGATTGACGCAAGCAACAATGTCTTACGTGACCATATTTGTGGAGCGAGCTCTATGTTTCACGAAACGATTATTTTCTCCCTGAACAAACACAAGCCAGGTTTTAATACCGTCAAAAACAAACCAAAGGCAAAAAACGGCTTCCCACGGTATCGTGGCGCCATCTAGGCTCACCAACGGTAAACAATGCTTCCGAATTGGCTGATGTCATTGCAGACCACTAAAACGCATGATTTAGCGGGAAAATCTAAATTTCCGCTTAACTATAATTTTCTCAGGTAATAAATCATCCTTCGCATTCGGACAAGCGCTGGGGGCACTATAAAACACGAAATCTTTCGAATACAACAAGCTTGTATTTTGTCTTTATGGCTCCTGTATGTGTCCTGGCTCCTACGCAGCTGAAGCACATTACAGAAAGGTGCTCATTCTTGTCGCATTGCAGAACCGCGCTTGTGGGATGTTTTTTGCGATGCCGAGGGGGGGGGGGGGGAGGGAGGGAGGCGATAGCAGTTGTGCCCGATATTCGTACGTCGTGCTGCTGCGAAAGCGCGGCCATAGGACCACGACGATTTTGGTTTTTTGGGTAGTACATTTGGCTTGCCGTGCGAGTGTACATGTTTTTGCGGCCTACAGATCTAAGCGCCAAAATGGTTATAGCGCAGAGAAAAAAAGTCAGAATCAGCTCTCGTCCTGTAGTTACTTTTTCTTGCCTTGTCTCTGCGCTGTTCGCTTTGAAATCTGTGTCGTTAACCGGTTTGGCTAGTGACACCTGATTAGGCTCTTTAAGTTTTAAAAAGTTAACGAGAAAGAATTACAACTTATATTGGTTAGCATATTTTCCATCGCCTGGAAAATGTGACGCACATATGCAGCGTTTGAGCTTTGTGCATCGAACCTGCATGCCTTTTGGAGTGCCCTTGGGGAGGTTTCCGTGTGATAAAATAAATTGTCAAAATACGACTCAAACATCACCGGAGTTTTAGATTTATGGCCAGTAAATACACACCCTTACTCGGCCAAGTATAATTCGTTAACATTTCCACGGAGGTGGGTCTGGTACTACTTTTAAAAATATGTTTATGTGAGCTGACCTGTGAAAAGCCGCTTTGAAACGTGATGATCAAGCCGAACTTTTTCGAACAGATGCATTGTTATCTAAAGGTTGTTTTTCCGGTGCTGTTGGCAGGCAGCGGACGTACGGGTAAGTACGCGACCTTGTTGTGTCCTCCCTACTACGAAATTACGGATTTAAACAGATGTAAGAAACAAAAGTAGTATCGGTAAATCCCAACGTATATTTATGAGAAGCAGCTTTCAAGGGTTCGGTAATATACTATACTCAGGAATAATTTAAGAACGGCAATACCTCATGTACGGTATCACTGTGCCTAAGCGGCGGACCCGTATGTCAACGGGCGCGCCCGTTTTTAAAGGAGGCTGATAATAATGCGTGATACCGTCTGCCTTTTCCTTGCTTAGTTTGTCGTCGCTGCAGAAGTTTATAAGCTCATCAAGTCCAAATGTCACGTAAACGGCTCGCACGATGTTCTAAAGTATTCCCAGCAACGCAATACTTGCGCGCGGAGCAACATCCCGCTGTGGTGGTGAGGCACAGCGGCAACTTCCGTTGCCATTCTTAAGTTTTACCCTAGTCAATCAATCAATCAATCAATCAATCAATCAATCAATCAATCAATCAATCAATCAATCAATCAATCAATCAATCAATCAATCAATCAATCAATCAACCAGTCCATCAATCAATCAATTAATCAATCAATCAATCAACCAGTCCACCAATCAACGATTTATCAATAAATCAATGAATTGATTGGTCAATTGATCTCAATAATTATTAAATCAATAAATAAATAAAACGATCAGTCAAATGATTGATCGATCAATCAATTTCTTTATAGCTCAATCAAAAACAATCGATCGATTTGTCAAAAATAAAAAACAAATCGTTTGTGTGGTTTAAGACGGATTAGAATCGAATAATTTTACTTGATTGAAGTTCCTAAGTTTATGGGTGCGCTCAATACTTCGCCGTGTCCTTTATGTACACGCGCATTGCTAGCGTGTCCATTTAACACCGGCCTCGTTATGTGCCAATAGGGAGAGAGTTTGTGTGCGGATGGCAGGACGTTATAGCCAATGAGCAGGGTGGAGCTGTGTCTCTCGTTGAAAGTAGAGAATTATCTGGCATCCTAAAGCATGCCATTGCCTGCCGCGTGATTTGGAGCTATAGTTTCCGGTAGCACGTTTTAGGAGTTCCGTCATGTAGTCCACACGATAGTTTCAATATTTCAATTGCCTTTACTCCCAAAATCATTCATTTGAAGGCCTTCGCCAATGTTCAGGAAAACGGACGACAGTGTTTACGATAGTTACTGATGTATCATCGCGTTTTCTCATCTCCGGTATGTAGCTTTACGTCCTGCATGCTCGGTACGTAACCTATTCGCTACCAATGCATGCAGACAACAATGGGTTCACTTCCTGGGAAAGGTAGTTAAGCTAATAGTGTGTACACCAACATCATGATTTACAATGGGACACAGTGAATACATGTCAACGAAGGTCTTTTTCATATCACAGGACAGCACTTAACGTGAAAATAGTTTTGGGCGCTGTTTCAAACCCCACGTCTGCTGACATTATGACTGCCGATATCACGAGGGAATGAACTGGCACATTTTCGCGTGAAACTAGACCGGAGAGAAGGAGGCTGCTCGGGAGCCACTTACAAAATATAAAGCTGGACTCAAGCCTTTTATCGGCTCAAATTGAGCTGTTTTGTTTTTATAAAACCGAAGGGACACGTCTGTGAAGAGTAACAAAAATTAGCTCTTCTTTTGTATCTGCAGCGAGTGATTAATGACAAGAATACGGCATGGAATTTTCACATCGATATCGCCGGCTTATGTCCGTGGTATATTTGGAGTGCATCGGCCATGGGTACCTCACCATTGACCGAACGCTTTTGATTTTCACAGGCACACGGCCAGAATTGGTAATAAAGCTTTAGTCAGCAAATTTAATATGGGAGCGTTTGCTTAAGTCAGTTGTAGTCTCATTCTCTATCTTTTTTTTCAGGGCTTGTTGCCACGAAGGAGTAAGTCCAACTTTGGCATTGGAGGTTGTGCTCAGCATCTTCAAGCGGCCGCCCGCGCATCTGCTATCGCCGCTGAACAGAGATGGGGACTAACAAAATGTCGTCGTAGCCAAAGTACAAGTTTCATGGATAAAAAAGACCACTTTGCCCCAGTAACAACGACATCGAGATAATATTATCACTAACTAGGAAAAAGAAGTCTAGATATAAGACAGGGTGGGAAGTAGGGGCGACGCCGGCAGCCACTACCTGGAGACTTTTGTGTGACGTCACAGAATCCTGTTTTTGTAATTGGTGGCCGCCGATCTGAGCCACAGCCAAGAAACGTGACTCCAGGATTTTAGCGCGGCCTCGACTTCCGATTGACCGCAATAGGTGGATGCAAACGCACTGGTAAAACACTGATAAAAATGTCTTGAGTGCTTGCAAATAATACGCCAGTCCTGCCCATTATACGTCACTGCGGCCCGACATTTGAACGTTTTTAATGCTTATTGCGTTCTTTGTGATTACGAAAGTTTCTCTGTGAGCTGAGTGAGGTATTTTCTTATATTTCTCTCAAAGGCTATTTTTTTCAATTTGAGCAAAGTTGCCTCTTGTCTTCATGGCCCCTTTAAACGACGATTCGCTGCCTAGCCTCGTGGTAGCTGCTTACGGGCAGCTACCACGTTTTGTGCGGTTTGACGCCAGCGTGAGGTTGGGTTCTTCCTGCATGCACGCACGCACCCGTGCATTCCCGTGTGTGCGTGTGCACCAAACGTTGGAGATGTTTGAGGACCGTGCACTGCACAAGGCATGAACGTAAAGTACTCGTGCTGGGTGAGCAAGCGGGATGTACGAATGTATCGCCAGCACTGAATGGCAGTTTGCAATATTGTGGTAAAGGCAGCCAGACTAGCCGGACAGGACGGCTCCAATTGCAATGATGCGCACAATCAGCGCTTTAAAATCTCAGCTTAATCGTTGTCCTCGTCCATTTTCCTAGCGTGACCCATAGCGCTGTTTTGCAGTGCCGGCAACCTCCCCCTCTTCCCCCTTCCTTGCCGCCCCCTCCTGTTTTCACCATCCGACAAGGAAATGTCGTCTTGGTGCTTTCCGGGATGAGGGCGCTTGTAAAGCTAAAGTCAAGATTGCTGGCTCTGCACGATCCTCTACGATCAGACGACCCCGCAACAGGTCCCGTCCAACTGCCACCACGACGAGTCGCATGCGAGTCTCGTGGTTTTCGCGCACGTGTGTCTCGCAGTGTAGCAACGGTGAGCGACGAATTCCATGTCCGCTGCAACGCTGCGTAAATAATCGTCGTACTCAGAACAACCGCTAAACACTGCGTGAAAGACACAGGTGGGCTGCAGGCCTATCTAGGCGAGCAATAAGGCTATGCTAGCAGCGATATGCTTAGCTAAACTATCTCAGCCGACGTTTCGACCCTTCCTCGAACACGCCAAATGGAGCAGTGGGCGTCCTTGACGTTCGCAAATATATCGTTTGAAGCAGTGAGAGATCTTTGGAAATGCCCACATATCGCACAGATGCGCCGCTTATCGGTACCATCCTGCGATTGTCGCCAAATTTAAGAAAAAAAACTTGGCGTGCGTTAATATTGAGCATATAAATGTAGCGGGGGATGATCTAGACACACGCACAATAAAAAACCCCAGGTAATGCCTCCCAATAGCGTGGGTGCTGAAATAATAACTGCGCAAAGGGAAATAAGAAAAATAATGAAAGAGCAGTCAGCTGTTTTGTGTTGGTTATGCGTTAGAAACATTGATTACGCCTCCTTAATCTACTGGTCAGAGCTAGTTGGTATCTTGCCACCTACCACAGCTACGCGTAAACATTTTTCAAGGAAAGCTGTGCCACTCAACCCCTCTATTGTCTGAAATGTTTCGGGCTTTATTAGAGCGGCCAGTTCGAAAGAACCAGACATTGGTAGCTCGCTCAAATCCTTAAACGCCACGAAAGACGTGTTTAACCGAAAAAACCAAGAAATATAACTTAAAAGTCGCGCTGTAGTAATGTAAGAAGTGACATAACATGGGTCGCCAAAAAAAACTGCGTATTTACATTCAAGTTACGCATTTAACGGACCTAGAGGCCCTAGTACATTGCACGGCATTCACTAAAAAGTTAAGCTGTCAATTTCTTCGCTTGGCAACACTGGAGACGGCGACATACATGGCCGAAGCGCCATGGACATGGCGTGGCTTGTGCCACTGCGCCCGCACGCCGCAGAAAAAATAACTCCGGCCTGCGTCGTCTGCTTCGTTTCAACCCGATTTTCAACGGTGGTGTTAACAAAGATGTTATTAATTGCACTCACATTGGAGTCGAGGCATTACTTCGCGTTTGGTGGGGCAGAGTTTGGAACGTCCAACACACGTCACGTGCTTAGTACGGACTAGTACCGGCATCCCGCGGAGCCTGACATAACCAGTGACGGCGCACACACATGGTTGCCTGCATGCCTGTCTTGGTGGTGTATTGGTGGTGGCTTACGTAGGCTGCCGCCTCGTAGCACGAACCTGATTCTCTGATGTCATGCAGGAATCACCAGAAAGTGGCTGTGGAATCGACTCTGCCGATAACGCTTACGGACATGTCGCCCATTTGCTAGAGGTTTGGGAAAAAACTGTTATCATTGATATGGCATCAGCGTAAGTGGAATTGGTATCAATGAAACGCACCCGTATTTCTTTTAGGGGCGAAGCTCCTAAAGCCATGGGTCTGTCCATCCCTTGTGTCTCGTGGTACGTGACCGCCGCAGGCTTTCGGAGATGTCGCAAAGTGGGCGTAGTTGCACGTGCAAGAACCGGCTGCAACCGGCAGCGCAAACTCGGCACCGGGAGCGCGAGCTTGTCTGTGTTCGCCAAAGGAGGCGCGAGCGCACGTGCACTGCGAGGAGGAGATCACGCAAGAGATCACGCCAAGAACGCAGGCAGTCGTTCTCGGAGATCGAACGAGACGCAAGGACCTTTGTTCGTTTCCTCTCGTTTTGTTCGGGCACAAGTTCGCCCTAAATAAAAGTTCTTTCTTTACCGTTGTGTCCCATCCTACGTGACAAATTGTGGTGGAGATGCGGGGTAGTCCTCGATGACGCGGGGTCTTTCACCAGGTATGGGCCTGGGAGCATTGACTCCGAAAATAAAAGTTGATTTGTTCAATGTACGCACACAGTCTTACGTCTTTCTTAATGATGTAATGGACGAACTTTCACGGGAGAGTTACGGTTACCGATGATCTCCCCCTCTCGAGCTTCGCCCCGCTTATCATCATTCATTCCGTGGATATGGCGTGATTTTTTTTATTCTCCTTTAACTGTGCAGATCGCGCCACTTGCCTGTAACACGCTTCTTTAGAGCTTGTCCGCTTAAACCCTTCACACCTCGCAGGTCGAGCACTGGAGATGGTTGTGGAATCGTCTGGGCCGTGGTGTTCGGCGTCCTGATGCTTGTCGTGGGCGCCACATTCGTCTTTTTTATCTTAGTTTCTACGAAGCCAGGTACGAGCGACAGTTACCGTGTTCTGTTTATTTATTATAGAGGCTGAATTGGTTTTCACGAAAGCGAATAAAAAAATGGCCCCGTATCTGCTCTTTTCCTTGCAAATGTCAATGAAAGACGATAGTCGACAGGCGCCCCTGCAAAGTAAATGCCTCCCTTCTGTTTCCCAGTCACCGCTCATGCTATTCCTCTCCAGTCTCGTTCTTCCCAACATAACACGCTAGAGGTTTGTTCAAGTCAATTTAAATTAACCGCGTTCCACTCATCCAACTCGGATGCCTGGATGCCAGCGCTGTCGTACAGGGAAGACGCGCGTGAAAAGAGTCACCCTACCTGCAACGTTTATAGATCCACGTTTTTCTACTCCACGACCGTTCCGAATGGAACGTGGAGTCAATCTAGTGAAACCTTTCGTTATTGTTGCAGTTTGGTTTCTTAAATGCCACCAGGAGTGCGGGCAACAGCAGGCGACGGCTATCTGCAGCTGATGTACCATTTCATTGGTATAGCAGAAACCAAGTATCCATAAATTTTCAATAAAGAAACAGTGCAAATATCACTACGTATTGAATTTCTGCCTTAGATTTGCGTAATGTGGTGTTCTTGTTCAACAATGTTAACAAGTATGAACGTTGCCACGGGACTTAGACGTTTAGATTTGGCGATGTGTATATAAGACTATTGCGCAGCATCTGTTTCACTTTGGCCGGCTGGCTGCATCGAGTGATCGACAGACATACAGACAGAAAAGCCAAAATATTCCCATTCAATTAGCCTAAGAAAGACTATCGAGAAAATGCTCATTAAAAACGGCGTCACAGTTGGCTGACATAAAGCAAATACTAAAACAAAAAATGCTTGAGCTTCATGATGAAAAGAAACATAAGATCCCGACGAAAAATGGAAATGAATAGAACAAACCCTATATTGCACTCATTATGATAGTCCAGAGGACAGGACAACCGCTTAAAGGGGAGAGGGGGAGAGAGGAGGTGGGGTCACGCGGCAGAAGCGGCAGAACGCGGTCGTCCTTCGACGACATTTGCTGCCACTTTAGTGGATATATGGCTAATCATTTCAACGGGCCGTCAAGGTGGAATACAAAATACAAGCTTCCACAAAACGACTGCTTTCTGCGAATAATAAATGACAAGTTTTACCACAGGGTACCCCAAAATATACGATATATTAGGAAGACACGTGTCGGAGTAGTGACTCCACCGCCACTTTGCGGAGTTTTCCTTGTGGCGTCGCAGAATCTTGTTTATGCGACTGACGGCCGCTAACCTAAGTCACCGCAAAGAAATATAACGGGATGGCTGTAATCTGGACTGTAGTTCCGTTTGATCGCATGGCTTAACTTGACACACTGGCAACTGTTTTATTGCTGATTCATATATGACCTCACCCACGGTTATAATACACCACTGCAGCGCGGAACTTTAAAGGTCTTCAAGAAAGCTTTCGAGTTTCTCGGTTGAAAATGTGGGAGCTGGGTGAGTTACATCAGGCTAGTTCTGCCGAACTGAACCAAGTTTTATTTTCTCTTCGCGGCCAATTTAAGGAACAATTCATTGATTGTAGTGTTTAACGGACCGACGCAACGCCGGCGATGTGGAGCGCAGTAGTAAAGGGCTTCGGATTAATTTTGACCACCTGGAGATGTTTAACGTGCGCCGAAATCTTGTAAACATTTAGGCAACCAACGTGACCTGGGACCATTGTCGCCACTGTTTCTACTGCTGAAGAGTTTCGTGAAAAAAGCCTAAATATAATTGTAAAGCGAATTTGTTTAAAATGGCAACAAATATTTCCCGAAGAAATTGCGTATTTGAGCTTAATTCCCTCGTATCCCATGAAGCGAGCTGAGCGACATTTTGATAGTTGTTGCAGCCTCGTAAATAGCGCATCTTTGCTCAGCGTCACGACGATACCCCCTGTCTGAGTGGCTGCCCGCGGCAACGCAAGCATGTCATCGTTTGTTGGCGGGCATTATACCTGGGGTTCCCTCCCGGGCTGAATGTGACGTCACTTTCTTCATTCGTCACTCATTGGAGCACTCTGCGCTGAAACAAGCAGCGATCCCAGGGAACTTCCCGAGCCGAATACCCAAAGGTGGCTTCCAAGTACTTTCAGTTCATCACCATCGAGTAGTATTACGAGTGAGGTGGCTCTAAATTGGCAAATTTCGATGACAAAAAATAAGTTCCCAAATTTTCCCACCATGATAATCCCCGCATATGAGCAAAAGTACCGCCTGTCACGTGTTTCATACAGCAGCGTGGCACCGTATCACAGCCCAGACATGTCAGACACTGAGCGCAGGTGACGCGCGGTGGCTTGTCAGCGATCAGGGTAAGTCTACGGGGCTTTTACGATCGCGAGTATTCCGGCCAAAACTGTCATTCATTCCTATTACTTCCCATGGTGACATTTGTGTGCTATAAAAGAAGGGATAGTGAAATTTTGCTGTTTTACGGGTGTCAACTCGACCTAAACCCGAATTTCTGATGCTACGCAGATGACGATTCTGACTTGGAGACCGGCGGCTCAGAAGCAGGATGGAATGACGGCGGCTCAAAACCTACTAGTATCTCCCTGGAACTACCTCCTGTGGTACACACAGTGTCGCCTAGAGCAGCCGCTGGTGCTTCCCATCCTGATGGTGGCTCCACCGAGACCGACACAGCCTCGCACACCACACCACCACGGGCCGAACCACCACGGACCGAACACCCTCGGACCGAACCGCCACGGACCGAACCACCACACGGTACGCTGACGAGAAGTGAGATTGATTGATTGATTGATTCATTCATTCATAGATTATATTATTTGGAGGGGGAGGACCGGAGTTTGCTGGCGTAGGAAGATGGGTATAGGGAAGGATGTGAGCATCCATCAAATCACGCCCGCCAGGCTGCTAGTAACTCATAACTTGCGTTATGCGACTACGTGTTGAGAGTGTCTATAGTATGTCCTTATGCACCGCTCGAACGTCGGAATGTTAAAAAAATAAACACCACTGTTGTATCGATGCAGATGAAAAAAGGACCAGGGTAGAATAAGATGTTTCATGTTAGCTTCACACACAGAGTGGCACAATCTGCACAATGTGGCAGTGGTGTCAAGGCTCTTTTTCGGTCACCAAAGGTATGACTTTGATGGATTATACTAGGGGCAGTTGGCAAGTATAGTTGATAAGTATATATCTTGTGTTCGCCGGTGCGGTAAGTCCTTTGAGGGAACCTGGAACACTTTCGATAAACGCATTCACTCTTTCCTTCGCGTCTGGAAGCACTGTGAAAGCTATAGTTATCGCCTACATGGAGTGGCACTACGTGATTCACTCGTCGCACCAGATACACCTTCCGTTTCGGCTTTGTTTTTGTGGCTTTATTTTTAAAGTGGCCATCGGAAAGTATTGCTGCACCTGAAGGAAAACCGGCAAACAGCCACTACATGGCCTCAGTGACGTAATTAGGGCCGTCGAAGAACGTCAAGACTGGGAAAGAGAAAAATCTTTTGAGTAAATTTCTTAGTTATCTGATGGGCATAAAGCAGTAATTTCTGGCTGCGGTACTTTGAAACTCCCTAATCTAAGTACTGGGTGTGTTGGGTGACTACGTTCTGCCAGCATTTGATTTCACAAAAAAAAGTTGAAAAAGTGTTGCAGGGTCCCTTTAAAGGGGCATTAAAGGGTAAAAAGAAGTTGTACTACATCGATAGATTACGGTGCCGATAATATAAGCCGAGGTTAGTATCGGTAATGCGGGCTCGCGACTGATTAGAAACTTTTCGACTGTGAAAGGTGAAGGGGCGGTTACCTTGTGGACATCCGTCCGCCGCAAGCCGCTGTTGATAATCCCTAAGCGCCGCATAGCTCTACGTTTGGGCCCGGGAGATCCGGGCAGGACTACTGTAATATTCGGAGGCCGTAATACGTGGCTGGCCAGGAGCGTACAAAACGACCGTCGGCTTATCGAGATCGACTGCTAAACGGAGAGCATGGTCGCAGTGATCGAGCTTCAGTGATGCACGGTTCACCGCGCCGGGAAGGCGCTAGAGCGGGCCTCGCTAGAGCGCATCGGAAAATTTTCGCGCGCCGTACCCGTTTCACGCGTGATCTCGCAGGTGTGTGGCCTGGCGCAGCGGTTGATGAGTTGTTGTTGCCATGATTATCACTGATGTGTCAAAAAGCATATCTCGTTCCGTCGGGGACAAATACCACTCCAAGCCAGCCACCTCGGCCTGAGAAGCGTTGTCGGCGTCTACCAGGCTTGCAAACGTAGAAGCTACCGCTGTCAGTGTGAAAGCGCCTACTCCTCACCGGCGCCTCGCTCAGGAGTACTTTGTTGCGCAATGGCCACGTCCCGAAAAAATGAAGGAAATGGGAGGGAGAAATTACAGCTTTATTTACTTAATTCTCAGCGAATAACGCATCGTTGCTCGTCGAACAAAAACCGGGAGAGCTACGAAACGTATGATATTTCAGTTGAAACATTTCATTCAGCCTTGAGTGTCCCTTTAAAGATGTGGGGACGGGTGATGCGTATCAGCCCCTCGCGATAAAGGCACCGCCGGTATACGTCGTACTCATGCCATTTCTCAGTGGCCTCCTAGCGGCAGTACCATGTAGGGGTTTTCGCGGGGTTCGTGGAGGTCTGAATGGGAGGCGCGACAGAAACACACAAAAAGAGGCGCGTTGTCACAGGAGATTGCGCGCGGGAAGCGCGAACAGGGGAAGATGGAGTGGCACAAACCTTCACTGTGAGTGAGGAGGGTGAGGAAAGAAAAGGGGGGGGGAGGCTTTCGGGGCACGACTGTCAGCAGAATATCCCCTTCTTCCAGCAGTAGCACAAGGCAAGCTTGTACGGAACGAATATTTTCAATTGCGACCAGCATCATCGACCTGCTTATTTGACTTCGCGGTGCGGTTGTCGCGGTGCAGCATGGTACGCCGAGCCCCGCATGTGGGAGAGATGTCGCAGAGGGGAGGATGGGGCGAGTTGGCAACCCATGATCACCTACAGCACGGCGGAAAACAGAAGGAAATTCAAGTTGAAGTTCTTTATGCCAGTCGAGTAAAATGGCTGCGGAGGCGGGAAAAAAGGCGTTGTACTCACTGAGCTCCCACCCCCCACGACACAATAAGCAGGGACGAGGCAGGAAAAAAACAAAATACAAAAGTGCAAGCCAACAAGAAGAGAGCAAACGACAACAAAAAGAACGAAAATGCAATGCAATAAAATATTTCTTTAAAACAAATACATCAAATCAGGGCTTTATGCAGTATTGTAAAAACATATTCCCGGGGGTACCGTAAGACATACAGCGAAAGGATACATCGTCGAAATCATATTTGTTTAGCGCTGAAGGCAAAGTCTCTGGAGACCGTAATTCGTGCAAATGCAATCTGGAGACCGTAATTCGTGCGAGCAGGTTTTATGTGCCAGTGTTCATGGTGTCGTGTGTAATGGGAAATTAAGTTCTGGTGTAAGCTAGCGCTGTCAGACAGAAAAGTAACATTGTTTTGCATTTGAGTTCTTTATATATTTGGAGAACGGAAATTCGTAAAGGTGATTGACGTTCATAACGCGGTATTTAGAAAACAAGGGACTGAAAGATGATAAGGGTGGAACACACTAGCCATTGCCCGTAAGGACTGTTTCTGTATTACTAAACGTTTGTGCATATTTTTGGCATTTGTGGTCCTCCAAAATAAATCACAGTAGTTGGGATGCTACTGAAATAGTGCATATTAAATCATAAGTTTATTTTTTGTTGGCAGCATACATTGCACCTTACGAAGAATACCTACTACACGCGCAAGCCTTGTTGGCTGTCCTAAATCATGATATCGTTCAACCGTACACCCAAGCTTTTAACAATGTGAGCTCTTTCAATTACATCATTTCCAAGCCTGCGGTGATCAACGATGTTGTATTTGCGTTTTTAGCTCTAAAAATACGGCTTTGCTTTTCAGGGAGTTAATATTCAGTGCATTTTTCACGAACCATTAATGCATTTTTACAACAGACGATTAGCCTTAAATACTAAGTGGTTAACATAAGTACCCGAAAGAAATAAGTTGGTGTCATCAGCCTATATTACATACTGGAAGACGCAGATGACAAATGAAAGGCACACAGGACGAACCGTGCGACGACCACAGTGTTCGTGCTGTGTGTCTTTCTTTTGTCCAGCTCTTTGCGCGCTGTACTTGATCATGATTAAAGAAACGTCGGTCAAAATTTACGGGGGGTTCGTTTCGAGCCTCCAAAAGAGGCTCGAAACGAACGAAATTCTACCTAGCGAAACTAGTAACGTTAGGCTTATTTCTCGTAGGTACGCAGCCAGACTTACTAGCTCGGATACCTGCAAGGCGGCGATGATTTTCATTCTCGGCAGCTTGCTGGTCGCCAGCTCGCGGCGAAAAAGGAGCTTGCGTTGCGACCGCAGACGTTAACCGAGCCGCACGTCAGCTACATCCTTGACGTACTGGCCCTTTGCTACAAAGTTGATGATCAGATGCCCGAGCAAGATAAAGTCGCCCACATTTTGGAAGGCGTAGCTGATGACGCCTTTAATCTGCTCGTGTGCAAGGACTGCTCTATCGTAAACTCAATTTTGAGTGAGTGCAAGCGTGTTGAGCAGGCCAAAAGCAGTCGAATTACACATCAATTCAATCGCCTTCCTAATACCGCCGGCACTTCTTAGTGTGCGGCACCGTTTGCTCCTTCCCGTCAACCACCCACGGAGACAACTGCAGACACAGTGACCCGCATTGGGCGCCGCGAGATCGAGCCGATGACACCGGTCACCGGCCACCACTCCATGGCTGATGGCAATCTTCCAGCGATCTGGTTGATACAAGCGGTTATGCGCGACGAAATTGTGAGCATGGGCCTGCACCCAGACTGTCACGTGAGCTACTCAGCCCATCATCAAGTTCCCTCGAAGTTGCCTTCATGCAGTCACAATGATCATGTCCACTGCCCTCCGAATTACCGCGCGCAGCGTCGGCCTTCGTCTCATAAAAACCCGGCGGAGTGGAGGACACCCGATGACAGGCGTAGCTATGTTCTAATCTCAGGCGTGTCGGCCCCATTACGGTATTGCGCCTTCCTATACACAGCGCAGTGGCCGACAACCCCGCCGCGTTCACTTCGCGATTTTGCCGCTCCCCTTCTCCCTAGCGCCAAACAGTCTCGCTCCCCGCTGCCCCACCGCTCCTCCTCGCCGAACAACTACGTACGTCCCGCATCAGAAAACCAGTGAATGGAGCTCCCAGTGGTGACGCTGCATTCCCTGCCTCGTCCGAAAATTCTTGTTTGATGCTACCTACCACAGACAATTTACTTGACCTGAATGTTGACGGCGTGCCTGTTTGTGCTCTAATTGATACTGGGGAGCATATATCGGTCATGAGTGCAAATCTTCGTCACCGCCTACGTAAAGTTATGACGCCTGCTCTGTCGCATGTTCAAGTTGCTGACGGCCCTACGGCGGCCGTTGCTGGCATGTGCTCCTCTCGTGTTAGCATCGCCGGCCACAACACCCCTGTAGTTTTCTTTGTTTTGGATAAATGCCCTGACGACATCATCCTTATCCGCGATTTCTTGTCTGGACATGCCGCGCTCATTGATTGTTCAGAGGGACTTCTACATCACGAGTTATTGGCTTTTGATAGCGCTCCTGCGAATACGTTCGCCTGCCGAGTCAGGAACGACCTATGTTCCTCTGGCTACTTCCACGGTGGTTCCTGATGGTGACTACCTTGCCGCTCCCATCGTAGACGTTCTCCTGACGAGCGGTGTTGCCGTCCCACCCACCGTTGTTACCATCAAGCACAACAGCGTTAGCTTGCCTCTCATCAACTTTGGCTTTCACACTCAAGTCCTTCCCGAAGGAATTACCATCGCCACCCTTACTCCTTTCTGTGCACAGGACATTTCGGTTTTTGCTTTGAACCATACGCTAATTCCATATGAAGTCTCCGATCCGCTCCCTACCACTCCAGATATATTTGCACCAATGATCAGCCCAAAGCTAACACCCGCACAAACAAGCGAACTGCGCTGTCTTCTGACATCGTTTGCCAACGTATTTGACTTGTGTGACAAATTTTTGGGGTAGCGTTCTACAGTCACCCAGCGAATCGATACAGGTGATTCGCTACCCATTCATCGGCGTCCGTACCGTGTGTTTCATACTGAACGAGGTATCATCAAGAAAGAGGTTGACAAAATGCTCGCCAAGGAAATTATCGAACCTACCTGTAGTGCCTGGGCTTCACCGGCCGTTTTGGTAAAGAAGAAAGATGGCACTTGGCGATTCTGTGTAGACTACCGCCACCTGAACCTAGTAACCAATAAGGACGTCTACCCTTTCCTCAGAATTGACGACGCCTTAGATTGTCTACATTGTGCCAAGTATTTTTCGTCCATTGACCTACGCTCAGGTTACCGGCAGATTGCAGTCCATAAGCTGATCGGAGAAAAGACCGCCTTTGTCACCCCACACGGCTTATATCAGTTCAAGGTTACGCCTTCGGTCTATGCAACGCGCCAGCTACCTTCGAAGGCATGATGGACTCTCCCCTGCGGGGATTTAAATGGTCCACATGCCTGTGCTACCTCAATGACGTCATTATCTTTTCCCCATCGTTCAAGGCTCATCTCCATCACGTGTGCAAAATCCTTGCTATTTTCCGTCAGGCGAATCTACAACTTAACTCCGCGAAATGTCGATTCGCCAGGCGTGAACTAACCATCTTGGTCCACCTTGTCGACGCTAATAGAGTGCAGCCTGACCCAGAGAAAATAAAGGTGGTTACAGATTTTCTGGTGCCCCGGTCATCGAAAGATGTTCCAAGGTTTGTGGGCATGTGCTCCTATTTCTTTCGCTTCATCCGAGGCTTCACTGATATTGCCCGACCTCTCACCAACCTTCTTAAAAAGGATTCTGTCTTTTTGTGGGGAAGTGAACAAGCTCAGGCTTTAAAGACCCTGAAATCTTTCCTCACAACTTCGCCCATTTTAGCTCACTTCGATGTGGCCGCTCCCACGGAAGTACGGACTGACGCTAATGGTCACGGCGTTGGAGCCGTCTTGGCTCAACGCCAATCCGGGCCAGACTGCGTTATTGCCTCCCCAGCTGCGTGCTAACACCAGCTGAACGAAATTATTCTATTACCGAACGGGAATGTCTTGCCCTAGTGTAGGCTGTCGCCAAATTTCGCTGAAATCTCTACGGCCGACAATTTTCCGTCGTGAATGGTCACCCCACGCTATGCTAGCTTGCGTCATTGAACTGCCCTACCGGACGTCTCAAGCGCCGGGCTCTGCGGCTGCAGGAGTATTCCTATTCTGTAAGCTATAAATCCGGTCGTCTACATCAAGAGGGTGACTGTCTCTCACGCTACCCAGTCGAGCCTCCCAATAGTATAAGTTCCGACTACCTCCCAACCTTGTCTATTTCCTACTTTCAACACCTTGCTGCTGAGCAGCGCCTTGATGCGTCCTTGAGCAGGATCATAAACCGCTTAACCGCTGCCCCTTTCGACCCTTCACTTCGGTTGTTCCAAATGAAGGATGGCATCCTCTATTGTCGCAGTGTCCTCCCGGATGGTCCTAATCTGCTTCCTGTAGTACCTGAGAACCTTTGTTCAGATCCCCTCCGGCAGCTCCACGACCTTCCAACAGCTACAGATCTAAGGGATTCCCGGACCTATCACCCCATGCGACGGTGCTTCTTCTGGTCGGGGCTTTACCGCTCGATTCACCATTACGTCGCCGCATGTGACATGTGCCAAAGCAGAAAAGTGCCTAACACGCCACCCACCAGTCTTCTTGAGCCGCTTGATATACCAATTGGGCCATTCTTGCGAGTTCATTAGAGTCCCGTTCCCCGGTCTGTGAACGGCAATAAGTGGATTGCAGTGGCCACCGATAATTCGACATGATACGTAATCCCGAGGGGCTCTTCCAACCAGCTGCGAAACTGATTTCGCCAATTTCCTCCTGCATGACGTCATCTTACACCACGGTGCTTCTTGCCAGCTACTGACAGACCACGGTCGATACTTCCTTTCCCGAGTAGTCGACGACATCCTCCGCTCATGCGCATCCGTTCACAAAGTTTTTATCGCCTTCCACCATCAAACGAACGGCCTCGCAGAGCGCCTTAACCGAACTTTAACAGATATGCTTTCTAAATATGTTACTAACGACCTTGGCGATTGGGACATTGCCTTGCCTTACATAACGTTTGCCTACAACTTGTCGCGCCTTGATACTACCGAATTCTCTCCCTTCTGCCTCCTCTTCGGCCGAGAGCCGACATTACCACTGGACACTTTATCCCAACACCCTATGCCACCTTGCGTATATGCACAACACGCCATCGCCCGGGCTGACTTTGTCCGCAAGATTGCTCGCGTCAGGCTCGCTTCTTCCCAGCGCTTTCACAAGGATCGCTACGACTGCCGCCACAGCACCCGTCACTTTGCACCTGGATCCCTGGTGCTGCTCTGGTGTCCTGCACGCCGCGTACGGCGTTCGTAAAAGCATCTAGCCAGCTAGTACAGCCCGTACCGTGGCGTACACCAAGTGACTGAGCTCAATTACCAAGTCCCCCCGCTGGTTTCAACAAAATCATCTCGCTCTCAACAAACAGACGTCGCCCGCATCGCGCGTCTTATGCCATACCACTCGCAACCTACAGATTTACCTTGACAAGCACCGAGACGGCGCTCCTACCACCGGGTGATTGTGTTACGGGGCATAATTAAATTCCCTGCAAAGAGGACGGTATACAAGTACTGTGCTAGCCGGGATCATCATCAAGAAGAAAGAGGAAGACGACGCTGACGGTGAAACACGTTCGTTCCCTGGCTTGCGCGGTTCTTTCTTCCACCGTGTTTTCAAATAACTAGCCTCTGAGTATCGTAAATACACCATTGTGGATACCTCTTTACCTGGTATCAATATGAGAGTGGATCGAAGTAATCATGAAAGTTGTATTCTGAATCTCTATGCTTAACTTTGTAAGGGCTACGTGTCATCCGCCGCTTAGTAAAGATATCTGGTAATAGTGATACCGTGACGTGGGGACAGATAAATGTTTCGTTGAACGGGCCTTCCCGATGTTTTGTATGACAGGCAGCCTTGCCTTCCGTACGTTCAATGGTCATACCAAACAAAACGCGACATTCCTTTCAAAACGTGCTCTCACTGGTTGGCAATGTAACGTCCGAGCAATAAGCAGGAAAAGTGTCGCACCTCCTTCTCAAAAAGTGAGTCATGACACCGGAGCAGGTAGGATGTGAACACGGCACGAACAGCTCTGTCACGCTCCTTGTACACAAACTATGGCGTATGACGTTAACAAGCGCAGTGCCCCTCAATACGACGGAAAAATGTGGCCGTATTCCGTAATCCATTAGAGAACAACTAATTTCGACTCTGGGCCACTATCACCAGTTCAGTTACGTCGGGATAGGTAGATGCAATCAGAGTGCGTTAGAATTAGAAAGCTTAAATGCAGTCTAATAAGACGACTACAGCAAGAAGAATTGGAACGGCGCTGCGGTGACTATCTAAGACGAAAACATGGTAGGCGACAAATGCAAACCGTAATTTCGTAAAATATCACTATAATATTACAAGCAACACTGGTCAATTCAAGAAGCAAACAAAATCAGGCCAGCAAATAATAAATCGCACTAAGCATTTAAAATAAAAACAAGCTTTTCTTCTGTACATTTTGCGAAATGTTGGCGCCGGCGTCTTTGTTATATTCGACACAAAAATAGGCTTCACAGATTTTCACACTTCAGGGAAATCTGGCGCTATAGGTCTAGGTGAGCCGGGCTTCGGCGAGCGCGCCATCATTTACCACGCAGAAATGTTGCATCGCTATAGGTTTCAACGGTACCTTGCTAGAAGTTTGTAATGGCGAACCAACAAGCTCAAAAACTGCCTTCAAATGCAAAAAAACGACTATTTTGTGAAGGATTGTTGGAAGTAGTTATTTTAATAGAAAAGTGTACGGTTAAAAAATTATTGTCAGGAATTATTTAGAAGCTTCATGCAGCAAGAACAAGAAAAAAAGTAAATAAACCAAGTTCAACCGAGCGCGAAATCTGCCGAACCAGCGGAGATATTGGTTATGATTACGAAGACACCGTTTAGCTTCCGCGTTTTCCTTGTGTGCAATGCCAGAGTAGTCTTGGCTGAATGTCATTTAATGTTTTCGTATAGTTCCGGTAAAACAGCAGCTACAGCCGTTTTTTACTCCCTCCGTAGGTCACCATGTATTCACAGCAAAAAGTATTTTGTGTTACGTTTACAACTTCACTCATATGAATTATTACAAGTAAATAAGTCGCCGTGATGGTAGTCACTGTAGTGGCTTATTGTGATATAATTTGTTTCTCGATACTATTGTAACACAAAAGTTATAGCCGGTTTTTGAAATGATACTCCTTCCGTGGATGCCTTGCTTTACTTTGCGCAACGAGTGCGGGAAATCCAGCTTACAAGGACCGCTCCCTGGAGCTCGGCTTTACCTCTTAACACAAATACGTTGCTATAAAGACACTTTTAATCGGCTATATACGCCCTCTAATATCAAAATATGAAGGCCCTATCTCTCTTAGTGCGTTAGTGAGTTTTTTCTGCACTGGGAACAGGTTCTAGCACGGCGGAGAAACGTACTTCATACAGAGCGTGACAAGATTCAGGGCCAGCCTTGAAATAGCTCCGATGTTAAAGAATCTGCGCCCTTCTACTCTCTAAAGAAGGATGACTACCGAAAGTGGGCGCAGTGCAAGGGGTGCAGGAAACAAAACACGTTTGTTTATGTATTTGCGAATGAGTATACTCTCTGGATAATTAACTGAAGGAACCTTAAAAAGGACCGCACTTCCACTCTACCAGACAAACATAGGTTTGTCGATTGTCTGCTTTCTCCCGAAATTTAGGCATCGTAGTGTCTGGTAACCTTCCAATCAAAATCTCTTGACAACGTAGGATAGCAGTCAGGCCGCATCAGGCCGTTAGGCATTCAGTTTGACCCACAGCAGAAGGGGTATTTCAACGACGAGCGCGTGAAGCCTGCCTGCGGGTGCACGACGACCCCGTCCTGCAAATGCACGCATAAAATTACTGATGCGGCGGGAGGGGGGTAGGCACCGGGCGTTGGTAGAAGCAAACACGACTCGACAGAAGTATAATATAACGTTGGCCTTTAACCGTAATCCCTCCGTAAGTGGTCATGCTTCCCTGCGCAACACGCAATGTGGGAAATATAGCTTAAAACCACCAAGCTTACACCGATATCAATGAAGTCGGTTTAACCTCTAAGCACAAATACATTGCTGGGACAGCATTGTTTTGGTCCTATTCAAGACATCTAAACCTGGCGTTTTTCTTTATTTCATGAAATCTTTCGTACGCTAAACACAACTCCTCGAGTTTCCTCCCACGCGCCGAGTTTCCGTTCATACGGGAGCGAGAACTGGGGGGATCGTACATATACATCCTCACGTTAAAGAACGTTACCCTCTTTGGCTGGTGTTGTCTTTGAGAGCGAAAACAAGCAACGCGTTTAGCCAAGCCAAGTTGGAGAGGAACGCTGCTAGGTGTTATGGTGACGTCCTCTACGGCACGTGATTGCGGTGACAGAGTTGCTAAGCCATCCAAGAAAGCACACCTATTCTTTGCTCTCCACGCTATCTCCCGTACCTTCTCATTCATTGCTTGACCGCATAGCAAGCCACCCCCGTGCGTACGCACATGCTGATGTCCGTAGGACGCTGCCGGGTGAAGAATCTGGTGGGTGCTGAGGAAGATAGGAATCCTCGACTGGTAAAAAAAAGGGACATAAAAAAAACGCATATTACCAGCGGGCAATTTGAAAAGGCCTTTTGGCGTCATAAATTTCATTCATATCAGAAGGGGGAACAATGCTTAAACGCGGAGAAACGGAGAGACAGTTTGCAAACAAACATAAAAGAGATACTCGCATGTGATAGCGCGAGCTCGTGCCATCAGCTCTCTTGCTGAAAACGGTGCGAAAATGCTTCGCGCTTGGGGTGCAGATTCGAGATGAGTGTAAGATTTAGAGATCACAAAGTGCGCAATTAAGATATTCGGCACTTAGATGGTGGCCATTGAGCTCCCTTCGCAACATGTATAAAAAACTAAAAGCCAATCTGTACCCGAGCTATGGGCGCCAGATGTTTCGAGGCAGGTGTACTAAACAACCTTTTACCTTACCTTATCTAGCCAGTTAATCCAGCACGCCCGCTGGTCTGGAAACCGCTGCCGAGATGATAATAGCAACAGTGTTTGTTCCACACACTTCATATTCTCATTGCTGCACTGGAAAGCCCTACAGTTTGTATGGGACCTCGCCGAAAGTTGCGTTTCAATTGCACCAGCACCGTCGTTCTCGGCGGCTCTCCGGCCATTCGTTTCCACATGGGGCCACAAGATTGCGCCACCGTACTGTCAGGCTGCTGTGCAAACTCCATAAAATTATCTCGGAATGTTCAAACTTTTTACATTGTCAGTGCGTATCGTACATTATGCATCAACGAGAGCGGATGTTGTATCTATTTGATCCATCTCGTGGATTTTATATGAAACTCCCATGTTCCCTTCTTTACACTCACAGTTCACGATTAAGAATAATTGCTTTGTCAAAGGGGAAAATTGTTTTCTTTCGTGTTCCGTGTTAAACTGGTTGTTCGCTAACCGTTTTAAGGCTTATAATAACATAGTTGACTTTACAAGAACTTGAAAAATTAACGCGAGAAGGAGTATACGCCGTGTATCTCTGCCGCCAACCTCTCTTTTTTGTCACGTGATTAAATAAAAAAGCTGTTTGCGTCGATACCTTATAACATTCACCCACGTTATGGCAGGTTTGGTGCTTAAAGTAACAGGAGACGACACCCTTCGGTGTATATATTCCAGACTTTGCGATGGACGAGCAATATGAATCTTATGGTAGACAAATACCATCGTCACCTTTACTATGACGGAGCGCGAACAATACGAGAGCCGCAATACGCCTTTCTCACGTCGGGTGATGCGCTATGCCTTTTGCAGTTACGGGCTCGCATGCTGCAACTTCACCATCCCCACATGAACGAAAAATAGATACGACAACCCCGGCTACCACGACAACCACGACTCCAATACCGAAAATAAGGAGTAAGCATTTGTTCCATGTCCAGTGCAGGTAAATATTAAGCAGCAGAGGGCTTACTTTACAGGTACCCGAGGCGCCTAGAAACTACCCGAGCGGCAGCTAATAAAGAGTTGAAGCTCGCGAAAAATACAGCGTCGGCCTCTGTTTCAGCCCGAATCGACCTTCTCAGAGGCCTGTTCTCTGGACAGTTTTCTCGCAGTCCGGCCAAGAAAAAAAAAACGAGGTCTCTTGCTGTGTCCGGCTACTAACGGTTCACAGGACAAAAGTTTTCTGCACCTTGGTTAACACATTGCGCCAAGCGAAAGCAGGCAACACATCAGCCTTCTTACGGAGTTGACGCTACTAAAACACGCATCGTAAGGCTCACACGAATCAATGCGTCCCGGTCGCTTCACGGAAACACGGGAGGACCGCCCATTGCGGTGTGGTAACACGGTGAGCTAAAACTCTAAAATTATAAATATCTCTAGGTTACCGGGTTTACCGTACCGTTTCCATAGCACCGTAATGCCACTGCGCATGCGCGAGCTGTTGCCGTGAATGGTAGCTTACTGCGCAGGTTTTACCGTCGCCACCAAATTTGGTCTTGATTACAGCCAATGCAATGCGCTCGGCAATTGATGCTTGGTTCAGCCGATAAAAGTGTGGAAGTTATTTATTACGTTTCATAAATGATGCTCAGGATTTAAAACAAAACGATTCTTTTATCAGATTCCGAGCGAAAAAACCGCCCTGCTCGTTCGAACCTTCGCCGGCCTTAAATGGTTCAGATAAATTTTTGAGCTCACAGCACCTTTGCCCTGAAGCATTGTGCGAGGCTAGGTAACGGAGGCAATTGTGTTCTCCTTACAACATATTTTACTAATTTTACGCCGAAATATTTAGTGGAGGCGCGATTTCTGGTTTACTATATTTGACGCTAAACTTGTGGCCACTAGATGGCAGGATCGACAGCGTTTCCTTTTAAAAGCGCTATGGGAAATGTCTGCAAGCATCGGAAAATGTTTTATTTTGTGCGTGTAATTTACAAATTCCATGATCCACGTGATTTCTCGAGTCAGTTAACCGTTCTGTGGAACAAAGTTTCTGCCCTTTGCGTTTAGACTTATTCTTCAGATGTCGCTACTTGCATTTCGGTGGCGGCTACGCCAGAATACCGATACCGCGAACGGTGTGCTAAACCGTTATGAGTACGTTCCTATTTCTATGAAAACGTTCCTCTTCCTAAACAGTTAGGAATACGTTCATACGTGCAATGGCCTCACAGTACAAACCGTTCTGTGGAACAAAGTTTCTGCCCTTTGTGTTTAGACTTATTCTTCAGATGTCGCTACTTGCATTTCGGTGGCGGCTACGCCAGAATACCGATACCGCGAACGGTGTGCTAAACCCTTATGAGTACGTTCCTATTTCTATGAAAACGTTCCTCTTCCTAAACAGTTAGGAATACGTTCATACGTGCAATGGCCTCACAGTACAAACCGTTCTGTGGAACAAAGTTTCTGCCCTTTGTGTTTAGACTTATTCTTCAGATGTCGCTACTTGCATTTCGGTGGCGGCTACGCCAGAATACCGATACCGCGAACGGTGTGCTAAACCGTTATGAGTACGTTCCTAAACGTTCCTATTTCTATGAAAACGTTCCTATTCCTAAACAGTTAGGAATACGTTCATACGTGCAGTGGCCTCACGGTACAAAGATAACGGTATGCTAACATGATAACAAGGTCAGCTACGGCAACAGTGAGGCCTTATACTTGGGAGGAAAACCGCTATACACAACAGCGTACAAAGGACCGCAATGTCCCGTTACTGCCGCCGGAGCGAGAAGCACTCCGAATGAGAACTTGAGCTCCCCGCGATGACTGCAAATTATCCTTCAGCACAGCTTCTTACAGCGCGACTTTTGTTCTGTTGCCCAAAACCGGTCAAAAAAGTGCTTAAAGGGATCAATTAGAGGGCCGCCCCGCCAAGACAAAACACAACTGGGCCCAGTTTGAACGAATTAGGCAACTCAATCAACCCCATTCCAGACACGAAGGACCTTATTACCTCAAAAAACAGGGAGAAATATCGAAAGACCAACTTTAGCGATAAAGAAGCGTCATATGGACAGGCGTTACGCAATCAGGGCCAGCATTCAAAATTTGGTTAATCGTGCGTTAACCGGTTTTTTGGTCGGCGGTCTAGGCGGGCGGCCACCAGTCGCGAAAAAAGAATCTGTGACGTCATAGAGAAATTGCCGGTATGCGGCTGCTGAGTTGACACTGCTGAGTGCGTTTTCCTTAATATCTCTATCTTTTGTTTGAAGTTTGAGATAAAATGGCAATTATTGTTAACGGGACAAAGCGGTTTTTCCATGAACAAAAATTTTATTTTTTCTGCATGGCTTCTTTCCGTAACGCCCAAAAAACGGTCGAAGTAGCGTGGAGACAGCCAAAATTGTTCTTGCCTGTATGTGAACGCGCTGTATCAGCTACGCTGAGCCGCTATCTGCAAAGGAACTCTGCGTATGAAAGTTATACCACGCGAGCAAGAAACATTGCGATGCACACTGGGGAAGCTGCGGATTAAGAAGCAATGCTGCCGCTTAGCTAAACTCTCTGCTTACGAATTAAGGAACGAATTAATGTCTACAAGAACAGAGTGGTAATGCGTTCGAAGGAAAATATAATTTTGCGAAGAAACACAGCGGACTAACTTTGTTTGGTCCACGGTGCCTGGGCTCAATCGGTAATACGACGAAAATCACTTTGGCAATTTTAAGCGAGTTGCCAATTCACTTAAAATAAACAAATCTAGGCGAGGGTGCGTGGACCTAACCGGGCATATTGCAAATAATTGCATGGAAACCGAAAGCTGCTCAAATTGACTTAAGTTCCATATATAGCCTTCATAGATTATCAGAAAGCATTTGTATCGGTCGAAGACTCAGCAGGCATTCAGGGTGTAGAGGAGCATTATGTAAGAATACTCAAGGATATTTACAATGGGTTCACAGCTACCATCATCCTCCTCAAGGAGAGCAGTAAAATACCTATAAGGAAGGGCGTCAGACAAGGAGACACAATCTCTCCAATGTTATTCACAGCACATTTACAAGAAGTATTCAGAACATTGGATTGGGAACAGGTGGGACCATAGGTAATGGAGAATATCTCAGAAACCTTAGATTCGGTGATGATGTTGCCTTGCTAAGTAACTCGTCGGACGGATTGCAAAGCATGCTTACCCCACTGGACAGACTAGAGCCGTGTACGGGAAATTTAATACACAGAAAACTAAAGTTATGATCTATAACCGCGGGATAGCACAGCGATTTGAGATAGGTGGGGAGGCAGTGGAAGTGGTAAGCTAATATATCTACTTAGGGCAAGTTATGACTACGGATCCCAACCATGAGGCAGAGATGATTAGAAGGGTAAGAATCGGGTGGAATGCACTCGGCAGGCATTCTCAGATTAATGAATGGACCAGCCGTAGTGCGTCAGTGGCGAAGGCGTTGGGCTGCTGAGCACAAGGCCGCGGATTCGATTCGCGGCCGTGGCAACCGCTTTTCTGATGGAGGCGAAAAGCAAAAACGCCCGTGTGTACGAGATGTCGGCACACGAAAAAGATCCACGAGTGGTAAAAATTAATCTAGAGCCCTCCACTATGGCGCGCCTTATCGCCTTCGTTGCGTCGGCGCGTTAAACCCCAGAATCAATCAATCAATCAGATTTATGAATGGCACCCTACCATTGCCCCTGAAGGAGAAAGTGTGTGACAGCTGCAGCTTACCAGTACTCACCTACGGGGCACAATCTTGGCGGGTCACTTCAAGGGTTCAAGTTAATTTGAGGGTGACTCAGTGAGCAATGGAACGGAGGTTGGTAGGTGTAACATTAAGGGACAAGAGAGCGGAGTTGGTCAGGTAACTAATGTGTTTTAAGGACATTTTAGCAGAAATTAAGAAGAAAAGGACGTGGGAAGAGCATGTAATGCGAATGCAGATAACCGTTGTTCATTAAGGGTAACGGAGGGGACCCATAGAGAAGACAAGCATGGCACGGGGCGGCATAAAGTTAGATGGGCAGAGGAGATCGAGAAATTTGCAGGGATAAATTGGTCGCAGTTAGCGCAAAACCAGGATAACACGAGATTAATGGGAGAGGCCTTGCCTTGCATTGGGCGTAGACAGGATGGTGATGATGATGATTTCGTCCGTGTTTTTTTGTGCCTTTTGAAACATAAGTTGGAAATTTTGGCTGTAAGAATTGGGTTTAATGTTTATTTGCGTGTTTGTTCCCCGCTTGTGCCACTGCGAAAGACACAATTGCAGCGGATGAGGCTCCCGTCGCTTGAATGACCATGGAGTGTGTGGACGGCAGGTCTATCTTCTCCTCCTCGATTTTCAGTGTTCATTTGCACAGTCGGAGTAGCTGCCACCTCCGGCCATACCTACCCATTCGACGGCCTATGCGACCAAGTGTATTACAGCAGTGTTTTCGTCGCGGGACAAGAGCTGCGCAGCACAAGTGGGGACATCGGCTTGGTTGCGTTTCACGCCACAATGAAGAAATACCAAAAGACGAAGGGTGGTCTGGACTTCGACTTATTGTGAGTTGCTCGCTTTCAATTATGCAATCAATTAGAATTTTGCAAATAGTGGCCTCTACCTCCATTCTTACATTTGCACTCTAAATACACCCAGACTTCCTCGAATTTGTTCCGTTAAAAACTCCTCACAGGCGTTAAAGACTGCTTAGATGTAGGAATACAAAATCATTAGTTTGGCGAGTGAAACGTTTTTACATGTATCAACGCTGTTTCTGCGGTTTTGTGAGCGATGCCATTTTCTTTGGCACTAGGTGAAAAGGATTGGCAGCAGTGCAGGCGAAGCTGCGGTAAGGCGGTCCTTTGCGGAGTCGCGGGAAATCAAGTATCCTCTTTTGGAAGAAATGTGTGTGTGTGTGTGTGTGTGCGTTTTGTGTGTGCGCACAAAAAGCACGTACACACACGCGCACGCACACGCACACTGACACGCACGCAATCCCAAAACTATAATTGGATGCCAGCACTTTCTAGTTCGCATTTTAAAAGTTCGACAAGTTAAATTGGAGGTACACGAACGAAAAAAAAACGATCAGGCCACCCACACTTAAAAAGGACGAGCAGCGAGGCTGTGTTGTGTTTTACCTCAATTGGCGCAGCTATCCCTGAAAAAAAAGCACGCGTGTTCGGTATTTGCGATTGAGCATACTTGCTTGTCAATCAAATGATTGACGCTTGGAAGGACAAGATTTTTATTGCAGGAGACTAATATGGGAGTGTCCGTTTCCTTCCACTAGAAGCGCATGAATTGACAGCATACGGAAATTCCGAAAAATTTACAACTTCATCGGAATCTCCATAACTATAAATAGTACATGAAACTTACGTGGGTCGTTACGGCCGTCTTAACGGCGCATTACCATTAAATTTGTTTCGGGGTAGTTTAGCTTAAACAAGTTTTCGCAATTTTATAGCCATGCCATGTATACGCCTCGAGCTTTGCGATCGCTGCGCCGCCTGCCGCCGCTTCTACGCGGCGTTGACGGGATTGGCGCAGCTTGACTGATAGGGGCTCAAGCAGTGTTTTGGTTCTCTTTCGCTCCTTTTTGCCCTTCTGCGCCCTAAAAAAACTTGTTAGGGTGACGTTTTTTTATTTATTAGATTGTTCCTCATGGGTAACCCAGACCCGTCAAAATGAAGTGGTCGTACGGCAAAGATACGTTAAGGATTCTTTTGCATGGCCGGAAAACCACGTAGAGGCCCCTTACAGACATCTGGCCGCTGGTGAAACGCCACCTTTTGCGCACTGCTTGTCACGAATGGGGCTGCGTTTTCTAAATTGCTGAATACCGATTCGGTTGTGTTTTAACAGGTATTCCAAGAACCGAATGGAGCAACTGGTTCGTATAACTAGCGATTGTAAAAGTTCCGTCAGCTTTCTCGCAATTCTCAAACTTACGAAACTATTTAGTTTAGACCTGTGTAAATGGGAATCACTGAGCTCACACGCCAGATTGTTTCGATGTCTGCGCTTGTGTCACGCGGTGGCGTAGCCCCGACCTAACACATCAGGATGGCTAGGATCAGCTGTCTCACCCTTCGAAACACGCCCCTCTTTGTTTTCTTTATTCCGACACATGGCAGGGCTACAGCGGTGGCGTCCGCCGCTCGAGCCATGCCGTGGCCGAGGTGGGCGACGCTGCTGCGTTCGGAGAGGGACCTCCCGCGAATCCCATGTAACGGCTGGAAGAATCTCTGGTTTCACTCTTTCTAAAGCCACGTGTGTGAATTTAGGTTACATTGCATAGGGAATTGTTATGGGGGTCGTTTACAGCTTTGCTTTCCAACCACCTTGACAGCGTGGACTGGAGCCATTTTTTTAAAACTATAGCATCCGCATTATCCATCAGCATTTTGCTGAAAGAAACGACCGGGCGACCAGGCAGGAAGGCACCAACGTATTATGGTCGATTTGAAATGTTGAATTCTATTATCCACCTCGACTGCAACGAATAAGCTTGCTTCCCACAGTTGTGGGAACTTTCAGGCAGTCTATAATGTTTTCATTTGCTAAAATACACCGCAATTGTTGTAATCGGTTGCTAGTGCACTAGTTGGCCAAAAGAAATACAAACGTAACGTTAGGGTGCTGTTTGCGACAGCGCCCTCTCGACGGTTACCTACGTCATGGCAGATGAGCATAGGTTGTTCACCGGAACGTTAGTCACTTGGACGTCACTATTAGCGGTGAGCGCGACCCCAGGCGGCGCTGCAAGGCGCGCCTCCGTGACGTCGGCTTTGGGGATTCTCTACTTCACCCGGGCTCACTCTCCTTGCTGTTTCTTTGCGCTCGGTAAACGTATATAGATGGTCCGCAGCAGATTTGGCATGTGCGTAACTTTTTATCGCAATAATGGACAAAAAATCCACACACTAGCTTAAGCCGTGAGGTAAAGTACAGTTTTGGATAGTGTTACGGAAGAAACACTGCCCGTGTCGCTCCATTCCTTGCGAGGTCAGTCCTGTGCGGAGTGCAGAGTCGCAGCTAGGGGTCATATTCTGTATTAAGCAATCTAAATAACAAAGGTAATAGCCAGCTGCTAATAACCGACAACAGCGAAAGTGCAAGACAAAAGCAAATACCAGACCTTCAGGGCTATCGGCTTTGGCAGAAGGAATTACGATTCCCGGTAATCGTATGCAAGGTAAGAGCTTTTGCAACCTTTCAGAACACTCGAAAGCACTGTGTCACATCACTTTACTTTGTCATAGCATGAAAGTATGCCGACGTGCACTCTGGGCCGCAAAGATGATAGGTTGAGTTCCAAACAACCCACTGTGTGTATACGCGCCTGCTGGTTTTACACTAGGCTTTTAGCCAGTGTGGAGGTTTTTGAGCAACGAGCCACGTCTAGGTAAAGACAGGGAAACACTATGTTTGTTCAGACCTGGAGGGCTATTTGGGTTCATTTCCTACAGCGATATCTTCCCAATATTAAAATATGGGTGATAGGTAAACTGCCCTCAAAAGGAGGAGGAGGCGCATGAGGAGGAGAAAACCTTTCAAAGTAAAATCGAGCTGATTAGTGGGCCGGAGCCCCAGAACAGGAAAAGAGTAAGATTAATTTTTTTGAATTCATAAAACGCCGTCTCCAGTAGACAAGGATGTGTTCTTAACGCCTTGAATGGTTGGAAAACAAGAAAGAGCTGCTTATAAATATTCATCGGCTTCGAGTCTTGTAATATATGCACGTATACTATTTACCGCGTTCCTTAGCCGGTATGTCAAGCCTTCAACACCGTAATCATGTCATTTTATTCGAATTGAGAGTCAGTTCGTTATGATAACGATGGTTACGATAGAAATTCAGAGCCCAAAGCCGCCTTCAAGTACTCTGGACAGCATTGTCTGAGCGCGAGATCGCGGTGGCGTAGCACAGACTTAATTATATTTGCATGTGAATAAACAACGCACTCTACTGATATGCACCTTCTTGCACGAAGCCATAACGAAAGCCAATTTGTGAAGAAGGCAATGTATGCCATACAGTCTGAAAAAAATATCCACACGATCTTTGTGAGCCTCCCAAACATCCCCAAACGTACTTAAAACACGTTTGTGACGGTGCAGAAAAATAAATGCGCTGTGCACAAAAAAAACATTCATCCGATACAAGTAAACAACAACGAAAGAAATACAAGACAGCGGTGTTATTTCCTGCTGTGCGATGCGCGTGTACGTAGCACTAAACTGTTGAGTCGTCGTAAGAGCATCTCAAAAACACTGTAGCTAAGCCACGCATTTTGAACATTTATCGAGGAGCCCTGAGCGCTGAACCTCGCGAATAAGCTAGGGGAGACGGGTTGAACACAATCTTTTGACCGATGCTTTGAATAAAGTTGTTCTTTCTCTTCTCGTTTGTTTCAAACTTGTGGGGGATACAGCTTGAAATTATTCAGATGTGTCAGCAGCTGACAAAGCTGAATTACGGTGAACACGTTATTCAATGCATTAAAGCATCAAAGCGAGCGATTTCTAGCACAGGCACTGCTGCCCCTCACAAGCGGAGTGTAGAAGACGACTGCGGCGCGAGTCCCTAAGCCGACGTCAGAGCCAGAGGGCGCCACTCAAACACCTTACCACCAATAGTCCCGGTTGTGCACGACAGGCACAAGAACAGGAGTATAAACGGGTGTACAAAAATTGCCGCTTGTAGGCTCACATCCTTGCCTATGTCTCAAAAGACTACAGTCCTCTGGCGCCTTACCACGTAGAGGCCTTTCTTTTTTTGCCCCGGCCGCCTCTCATGCTCTCCCCTTCGGTTTTGAGCCGCCTAAGAAAAAAGAAAAAAAAACACACTGAGGGGGATTTCTCAGGTCAATTCAATTTTACCGCGTTCCACTGCTCACGCCATCTACTGAAACTCTCTGTTACTGTTGAACGAGAACATTTCCGCAACGTCCAAATCCCTCGCGAGCCCTTTTAAATGCGAATGCATTTATTAGCCGGGGGTTGTCTTGCCCCGTTGGCCGGCGTGCGCCTGCATTCCTCCAGCGCGAGCGCAGGTGAGCACGCGCCTCGTAGTTCTGACTTCGTCGTCATCGTCGTCGTAAATGCGAATGCATTTCTTAGTGGGGGGTTGTCGTGCTCCGTCGGCGTGCGCCCGCAGGTGTTATCTCTCCGCGCTCCTCCTCGCCCCTAGCAATAGCTGTGGCCTTCCTAGCAACCGGAGCAGGTGGTCGCTCGGGCGGGAGTAGCGGAGGGCAAGGGGAGAGGAGGAGCGCGCTCGGGAGTGTGAGGGCGCTCGCATCGCGGAGCTCGGGCGGAGTAGCGGAGAGTGAGTGGAGAGGAGAAGCGCGCTCGGGCGTGTGAGGGTGCTCGCATCGCGGAGCTCGGCGGGACAGAGAGCTCGCGCGCGGAGCGGGCGTGTTGCGCGGGTCTCTCTCCTCTCCGCGCACCCCCTCTCCGCTCGCTGCGCTCGGAAAATGTATATAAATGAAGTGGAGCGCACGCCTCGTTGTTGGATGATTACGTTCACACACTCGTCATTATTTACGCCATTACTCGCAACACACACATCGGTGGACCCAATGCATTCGCATTTCTGCATGATTCCCTTCGGGGAGGTGCGGGGGAATTTTTTTTGTTTGTTTGGGTAGATACGTTGTTTTCAACGCGTATTTCATTTGCTATCAAATATCGAGCAACACTTACTTTTAATAAAGGATACCAGTTGTATTTTGATGTTTTGCCTCAAATTTGTCACGTCGTTTTTTCGCTCAGTAATCTCGACAAGCATGCGGGGTATTTCTACATCTAATGGCCCAGGAAGGTTTTCGCTGTGTGCGCTTCTTTCAGAATTCTTTTATCTTTCGTTCGGATGGCGACCATTGCTCTTAAAAACTGAACTGCCTTCCACACAGCGTTGCGTCCTGGTAGATGCAGACGGAAGATGACAAATGTATCGTCCACAACAAGGTTTGAGATTAGACTCTAGATTCGACGGACTTTAGGCCCTTTCAAAGCTGCAGTAGTTACTGCTAGGGCGAGCACCGTAAATGGCGCCAGGGATGGGGTCCGTCTGTAGGCGACTCTCACCATTAGTTTTGTCCGCCGGTTACTTTCATCCAGCTAACCTGCTTTATTCCAGCTCAACGACTACGGAAAAATTGTCATTGTCAAGAGTCACTTCGACCTTGAAAGACATGGCAATGGACAACGTCATACACTATGGTGTTTTCAACGTCTTCGCACAAGGACAGGGCTTGGCTGGTGAATTCGAAAAGGCGCAGAAAATCCTAACGGTAAGTGACGGCGTCCCTACTATTCTGACTGAGCGT
Organism: Haemaphysalis longicornis; assembly: GCF_048455015.1. Classification (NCBI taxonomy): domain Eukaryota; kingdom Metazoa; phylum Arthropoda; class Arachnida; order Ixodida; family Ixodidae; genus Haemaphysalis; species Haemaphysalis longicornis. Next base: position 159,795,802 of record NW_027526445.1, on the reverse strand, counting down.
GGTTTTTATTGGGGAAGCCCGTGCTACAAAGTGCATATGCGTACCTAAAAATTAACTGCACGATGTTCGAATGGACAAAGTGCATCTGCGTACCTAAAAATTAACTGCACGATGTTTGAATGGACAGCGCCTTCCATGAAGATGTACAGTTGGACATAGCTCTCGTAACGTTGTTCTGTGCGATTCGGGGCTTTTATTTTAGGGGTTGCAAGACGGAACAACCATAAAAGAGAAAGCAATTTGGCAAAGCCGTAAAATAGGTCCGTCTTTGGCATAACTACGAGTTGGTGGTTTACGCCCGTGCGTCGTGCATGCCCTACTTCAAGCCTTCACGCCGCGTGTCTGTGAAGCGTGTGAACGTAGGAATGTAGGGCGCATGTCATAAAAAAATCGGCATGCGCCACCTCCGCAAACAAATGAAGGAATATATATATATATATATATATATATATATATATATATATATATATATATATATACATGCAGAAAGAAATGCCGGCAGTCTACAACGCCAAAGAAGACATAGGAGAATGGTTAGAATATTTTTTACCGTTAATGATGTTACAGTATTTTATTTTTTTTTATTACGTGAGAAAGAAAGAAAAACACGCGCCCAGAGTGGGGACTGAACCCCCCCCACTCTGGGCGCGTGTTTTTCTTTCTTTCTCACGTAATAAAAAAAATGAAATAATGTAACATCATTAACGGTAAAAAGTATTCTAACCATTCCCCTATGTCTTCTTTGGCGTTGTAGACTGCCGGCATTTCTTTCTGTATTTCCTAACGAGCCCCTCATTTCCAAACCCTATATATATATATATATATATATATATATATATATATATATATATATATATATATTGTGATGTTATAGCAGGTTTAGGGCCGTAGTGGGAGCGGCTCTCAAGTGACGAGGCAGGTGACCAAATTGAAACAACGGAAATATTTATCAAAAAATAAATAAAAGGCAGAAAAAAGGAAGGGGGAAAAAAGAATAAAGATGCCGCGAGTCCGGCGTGGCACGCGAACACGCTGTCGCTGTCAGAAGGGTCCGAGTCCAAGCCGCGCGAAATCGCTCAAGGGCCTCACAGTTTTTGGCGGCGGCGGGAGCGGCAGCAAGTAGAAGCTCCGGTCGAGGCGGCTACCGCTGGCCTTTGTTGTCGTTGACGCGGCGTGGCCCCGGCATCCAAGCACAGTCACCGCGCCATGACGACGTTACCGTTGGTCTGCCCGAGAAGCTGGTCGGCGGGAACACGAGCAGTGCTTGGGGTAGCGCTCCCGCAGTCCGGGCGACTGCCGCTGGAGCGCAGGATCTTTTCAGGATCGGCGTACCCGCAGTCCGGTCGACTGCCGCTGGTCCGCCAGGCTACCACGGGGTAGACGCTCCGCTGGTTTTCCTCGATCGCTTCTCGATCCTTCTGGAACCCCCGAGCCTCGTTCCTCGTCTTTCGCCCTTGTCTCGAGCCCCTTTTCGATCTTCGCTTCTTTCTCTTCACTTTGCCACTCGCACGCTTGCTGCGCCTTTTCCCCGCCGTTGCTTCTTGTATTTCCCGCGCTCAGGCCACTTCATGACATCACCCCCCGCACAAGAAAGTTGCCGGGTGAGAACACGTGCACTTTCACAACTCCTCGCAAAAAAAAAAAAACAAAAAAATGGCGGAGGATGTAAAAAGGCAAAAGTGGCGCGAAAAAAAAAAAGCTAGGGCCTAGACGCGGCTCATAAAATCGGCGCCTACATTCTCGCATCCCTTGATGTAGTGGACCGTGAAGGAATACTCCTGCAAAAATAGGCTCCATCTAAGCACGCGGTTGTTCAAGTGCTTGGCAGTCTGAAGGTACTGCAGGGGCTGGTGGTCCGTTTGCAGGATGAATTCCTTTCCATATAGGTAAATGTTGTATTTTCGGATGGCCCACACAAGCGCTAAGCATTCGCGCTCAACCGTTGAGTAACGACTTTCTCGTGGAGAAAGCATTCGGCTGGCATAAGAAACTGGGTGCAGTTGGCCGTTGTATTCCTGTAGCAATACTGTTCCAAGACACTTGTCTGAGGCGTCTGTCCGCAGAAGAAACTGTTTCGACGTGTCTGCTGCACGCAGAATTGGGGCGGACGACAAGTTTTGCTTCAGAGTGCAGAAAGCTCTCTCGTTGTCGTCGTTCCAGTCAATCACGTTTTTAGCTCCTTTGCGCGTCAACTCTGTCAGTGGTTTCGCTATTTTAGCGTAGTCCGGGATGAAGTCTCGGTAGTAGCCTGTGAGGCCTAGGAAGGAGCGGACTTCCTTTTTGTTTTGAGGTCTTTTTGAGCCTAATATTTTGTCCAACGTCTTATCCATTGGTTGCACCGTTCCATCTCCTACTTTGTGACCCAGAAAGGTGACAGTCTGTGGCCCTATTTCGCACTTTTTAGGTTTCACGGTCAACTTTGCGGCCCGGATCCGCTGGAATACTTCTTTCAATGCAATGATGTGATCCGCCCACGTTTCAGTTGCGACCAGGACGTCATCGAAATAGTGATATACGTTTTCCACGCCTTCAAAAACTCTCCGCATCAGTCGAGCGTAGACCGCTGGGGCGGTCTTGATGCCAAAAGGCATGTACTTGAACTGGTACAGCCCGGACTTGGTTGAGAACGCAGTCTTTCCCCGACAGTCAGGTGCCATGGGTACCTGCCAGTAACCTTTAGTGAAGTCGAATTTCGAGAAAAACTTCTTTGGCCCTACGCGAGCTAGCAGGACGTCAATTCGAGGTATCGGTTCGCTGTCGGAAACCAGTAGTTTGTTCAGCTCCCTGTAATCCACGCAAGGACGGATGGTGTTGTCCGGTTTCTTTACAGGAAGGAGGGGCGCGTTGTATGGAGACTGTGATCTGTCGATCACTCCCAAGCGAAGCATGTCTTGCACGTCTGCTTCGATGACCTCCTCTAAGGCAAATGGTAGGAGGTACTGCCGTACATGAACTGGCGTGGTGCTTGTCAGTTCCAATCGGCATTCTACCAGATCGGTCTTGCCTGGCAAATCGCTGAAGATCTCTCGATAGTCTTCACATATTTGCTGCGCCTCCTGAGTTTGCGACGACGATAGGCTGTTTGAAATGCACACGTCCTTGAACGATTGCTGCTGTTGAAGGGGCAGGAAGGGTATTTCTTCGCCTTCAATGCCATCCTCTATAGTGTTAATGGCCGCTACACTCGAAGACGTCGGCTGTCGTTCTTCGTATTTCTTGAGCATGTTCACGTGAAAGAGGGTGGTCTTCTTGCCCAAGTCGACTTCGTAGTCGAGGTCGTCACGCTTTCGAACAACCGTGAAGGGACCCTTCCAGTGCATCGTGAGTTTGTTAGCCTCACTTGGAAGGAGAACTAGGACGCGATCTCCCGGTTTAAGCTTTTGGGAAACGGACTGCCGGTCATAGTATTTCTTTTGTGTTATCTTCGCCTTTTGCAGCTCTTCCTGGGCAGCTTTGCACGTCTCTTCGAGCCTGTGTCGTAGCTCGACGAGGTACGTGTAGGTGGTCCGTACGTCTTCTTCCATGGCCTCGCCAGTCCATAGTTCTCTCAGGACTGTCATAGGTCCCCGGACATGTCGGCCATATATCAGTTCGAAAGGCGAGAATCCGAGACTTAGTTGGGGTACTTCCCGGTACGCAAAAAGCAACGGTGGCAAGTAACGGTCCCAGCATCTTGGTTTTTCTTGGCACATCCGTCTGAGCATCGTCTTCAGCGTGCCGTTGTACCTTTCTACCAGTCCATTGCTCATGGCATGATAAGGTGTCGTATTGAGGGACTTGATGGACAAGAGTCGGTTGACTTCTTGCATGAGCCCTGAGGTGAAGCTTCGCCCTCGGTCCGTGATGATTTCTTTTGGAAGTCCCACTCTGGAAAACATTTAAAGAAGCCGTTCTGCGACGTGAACGCAGTCAACGCTCGGTAGCGCGACGGCGTCGGCGTAGCGTGTCGCGAAGTCTATCATAGTGAGGATATATTTGTTTCCTTTCTCGGAAGCAGGTCTTATCGGGCCGATTAGGTCGACTGCTACTCTCCGGAACGGAGTGTCGATGAGCGGCATACTTCCTAACGGTGCGACGCCTACTCTTCCTTTCGGTGCAGTCCTTTGGCAAATGTCACAGGGCTTCACGAGTCGCTTCACGTCGGCATGCATGCCCGGCCAGTAAAATTCATCAAGGATCCTGTCCGTTGTTTTGCGGATGCCTTGCTGTCCGGCCATGATGCCTTCGTGTGCCATCTGTAGCACTGCGTTCCTCAAAGGTTGGGGTACCACCACCTGCTTGAATGAGCGTCCAGACAAAAGGTGATACTGCCGGTACAGCAATCCCCTGTCTACGACATATTTGTAGTGGTTGCCACTTCTGGATGTGAAAGTTGTCCCCCGCTTCCGAAAACAGTCTTTCAAGCTGTCATCTTGTTCTTATTTTTCCTTGAGCTCATCTCTCATGACCTCCGCGATGTTAAAGCTACCTGTAGGCAGACTGTCGATTTCTGCGACAGCCACGAGCTTCTGAGAGTTCATCGCAGTATTAGAGCTGCCCGGGCTCTGAGTTGGTTCTTGATAGCTTTCTGGGGTTGTCTTGGCTTCATCAACTTGTGGATGCCATTTCCAGTAAGGGTCGTTGGGTGGTCTGGTTCCTGGTATGTTCCCTAGTACTAAATCATACGAGGGATCGTGCATGCATTTCACCAGAAGCATCCCTGAAAAGTAGGGTGTGTGGACCTTGACGTACGCTTCTTGAAGTTGCTGCGCAGTTTTGTCCACGAACACCACACTGGAAGCTTGGCCCATCAGGCAAGGGTCTGGCACAAGATCACGGCGCACGATTACGGTATTACTGCCGGAGTCCCGTAGCACCGATATCCGCTTCCCGTACATTTCCCCAGTCACCACAGGTAGGTTTTCAACCAAGAACTTGTTGATCCTTGAGTCGCTCTTTTCTGGCTGTTCGGGGGTCCCCTTCTGTAGACGTCGGCGCTTTGCTACGGTGCACGCCAAAACCTGTTTTGCGTCGCCCCCTTTGCCTCGGCAGTTCTCAGTTCTATGGCCAGGTTTTCCGCACTTGCCGCAGCTACCATGCCGTCCTGACATTCTACAGTCACTAGCACGGTGGCCTAGTTTGCCGCAGATGAAGCAACCTTGGGTCTTCGTTAATTTTGCGGCCTGATCTGACCTCTGGTCCCGTTTCGGTTAATCTCGGGCCTTACCCAAGTTTTTGATGGCCTGTGCTTCCATGAAGTGGTCACATGCTTCTGCCATCTCCTTAGTTGTCTTGCAGTTCCTTTCCTTGATAAAGACTGCTAGTTGCGTGTGGCAGCACATCATGAATTGTTCACCAATCATTCTGTCTCGCAGTTCGTCGAAAGTTTTCGCGACGCCGGACGTCTCTAGCCACCTTTTAAAAATAGCCAGCAAGGCGAGAAACGAACTGTACGCCGGTTTCCCCGTCTTCGGCTTTTGCATTCCTGAACTTTTCGTTGTACCCCTGCGAAGTGAAGCGGAATCGTTGAAGCAGGGACAGCTTCACTTTTCTGTAATCTAGGGAGTCCTCTGGGGTCATTCTCCCTATCACTGTCAGTGCTTCACCGGAGAGGCACATACTCAGAGCTACTGCCCATTCACTTTCAGGCCACTTCTGCGAAAGCGCGATTCTTTCGAACCTGACAAGATAGGCGTCGAGATCGTCTCTCCTGTCATCAAAAGGTGGGATAAGCTTGTGAGGGCTGACTGCCGTTGCGTGTCCCGAGGCTACAGGTTCAGGTGCTGAGCGATCAACTTGCGCGCTATCCCTCGCGAGCTCTTGCAAGCGGATCTTCATCTCTAATGTCTTCTGCTCCCGCTCGGATGCTTCTTTCTCCCGTTGCGCTTCTTCCCTCGCGCGTTCTGCAGCTTCTTTCACGGCCTCACGCTCTGCCAGTCGTTCTTCCCCTAATCGAGCCTGATCAGACTTCACCCATTCCCGAAGCTCCGCGTCCTTGTAACCCAATTCCTTCCCTAGAGCGATAGCCTTTTCGAGGTCCATGCTGCCACTTCACTCGTGAATTCCGCTCGGTTCTACGTCCTGCTCTTCAAGATGTTAAGAAGAGTCCTGTCGCGGACGCCACTTGTGATGTTATAGCAGGTTCAGGGCCGTAGTGGGAGCGGCTCTCAAGTGACGAGGCAGGTGACCGAATTCAAACAACGGAAATATTTATAAAAAAAATAAAAGGCAGAAAAAAGGAAGGGGGAAAAAAGAATAAAAATGCCGCGAGTCCGGCGTGGTACGCGAATACGCTGTCGCTGTCAGAAGGGTCTGAGTCCAAGCCGCGCGAAATCGCTCAAGGGCCTCACAGTTTTTGGCGGCGGCGGGAGCAGCAGCGAGTAGAAGCTCCGGTCGAGGCGGCTACCGCTGGCGGTTGTTGTCGTTGACGCGGCGTGGCCCCGGCATTCGAGCACAGTCACCGCGCCATGACGACGTTACCGTTGGTCTGCCCGAGAAGCTGGTCGGCGGGAACACGAGCAGTGCTTGGGGTAGCGCTTCCGCAGTCCGGGCGACTGCCGCTGGAGCGCAGGATCTTTTCAGGATCGGCGTACCCGCAGTCCGGTCGACTGCCGCTCGTCCGCCAGGCTACCACGGGGTAGACGCTCCGCTGGTTTTCCTCGATCGCTTCTCGATCCTTCTGGAACCCCCGAGCCTCGTTCCTCCTCTTTCGCCCTTGTCTCGAGCCCCTTTTCGATCTTCGCTTCTTCCTCTTCACTTTGCCACTCGCACGCTTGATGCGCCTTTTCCCCGCCATTGCTTCTTGTACTTCCCGCGCTCAGGCCACTTCATGACATATATATATATATATATATATATATATATATATATATATATATATATACACACACAGAGTAGAAGTACGCTCTTCGGAGACTTTATTTCCAACGTTTCGACCTGAGACAGGTCTTGACCTGTCTCAGGTCGAAACGTTCGAAATAAAGTCTCCGAAGAGCGTACTTCTACTTTGTGCGTATTCCTGCAGCAACTAAGGACTCTACTTCACGACTATATATATATATATATATATAAATATGTATATATGACAGAAATAACGGTTGGCAGTCAAGAAAACCTCGGAAAGCCAAGGGGAGGATGTGGTAGGTAATTGAAACAGATAAAGAATTTGGACAGGAAGAAAGTGGAAAAAAAATGCCCGTCAGGTGGGATCCGAACCCACGACCTCCAAAATACCGGTCTGGTGCGATAGCCACTACACTACCGGCGGGGCTATATTTTCCCTCCACTTTCTGGGTATTTATGTTATGTATTTTTGTTTCCTGCTCTTGGGGGTGGTAGCCAGCGCGGTAGTCAGAGTGGCGCTAACTCGTGGGTGAGCGAGCGCGATTCTTTGTTGACTGGACCGAATTGAGGCAGGAAGTTCCGGTCGAGGCTTTCGGGGAGAGGCTTTTGACCTGAAGCGGGCGTAGATAGGCTCATGGCGAAACAATCGGTCGTTATATATGGGATCACTATAAGTGGGTTTGACTGTCCCAGTGAACCACAGACGTCCATCTAACATCCGTTGGACATCCGTTGTCGGACATTTGGACGTCCGTCAGACATCCGCAGAAAGCCAGCGGACGTTTTACAGACGTCTGTGGGATGGTCCCATGGAAAGGAATTGGTCATCCTACGAACGTCTGACAGGCGTCCCAGCCGGATTTTCCGACATCCAGCGGATGTTCAAAATTGGACATTTCCAAACCGAAATGTACAGGGGACGTCCAGGGGATAACAAAATGCGGATATTGGATGTCCAACGGACGTCCGCTTCTAGTCCTAAATTTTTCGAATCGGGGAGAACCTGTACTCGCTGTAAACCTCAGTGCTTTGTTGATAACATGCCTTGAAGCACCACTCCAGCTTTACGAATACTTGATACAAAAGCCTCTTCTGTAGCTTGTTTTGGCACAGCCCTAATTATAAATGCTTGCCCCATGCACTCTGTGGTCAGACAACTCCACAACCTATTCATGTTTCTCTTGCCAAGAGTGCGAACAGTGATGTTACAGAAGCATAATACAGTGGGATGTTGCAAGCTTATTGTCATGACTTTTCAATAAGGACTATGCATACACTGCGGGCTGTTGTGTCAACATATATAAATATAAATAAGTTGTAGTAGGGAGTTACCACCTCGGTGAACAGGATGCTTCAACATGACAGCCCGCATTGTACACATGGTTCTGTATTGAAAAGCTGATGATGATGATGATTTTGGGTTTAATGGCGCAAGGCCGACAAAGGCAAAGAGCGCCATGACAATGATGAAAGAGATTAGAAAGATTTGTAAAGGAGGCACTAGTTAAAAAGCTTTACTCAGGGGGTTGGTGTATAGGGCCATAATTAAAGCATAGTGAGTATACTAAGATAAATAGTGTATAGGGTCATATTAAAACAGTGAGTGCAAACACCTAAGGTGTAAAGTCTCAGGTTCCACCACTGTTTTAAAACACATAATGAACACAGGTGAGGTTATGGTCTATATGATATGTATTTTAAAAAGTCTACATCTGCTAGGTAACTAAAAACTCTTTTGTATGGGAACATTGGATGGTCTGATAAAAATAGTGAAGGGTGCAAGGGAATGTTATATGTGTAAGCTTCATTAAAATGACGTTTCCTTTCAGTGATGCACATGTCACACTCAATAAGTATATGAAGGACAGAAAGCTGACCCCCACATCGATGGCACTGTGGCTTGTTTGCGTCTGTTAAAAGGTATGAGTGTGTGATGTGTGTGTGGCCAATTCTTAATCTGCATAATGCTACCTCTACAAATCTGTCATGTTTTTCAGCAGGGGGCTTTTCTATTTTGGGCTTAACGATATGTAGTTTATTCTCTACTTCTCTGTCCCATTGCTGCTGCCAGTGGTCCCGCAGCTTCCTTCTTACAAAAGGTTTCAAATCTTGATATGGGACCTCGTTTACGTCTATGCTGCTTCGAAGGGCGGCAGCTGCAGCACTACGGTCAGCAGCTTCATTTCCAGCAATGCCGCAGTGGCTAGGAACCCAGCAGACTGTGACAACGAGTTTCAGGCCATAAGCCGAGTAGAGAGCTCTTAAAACACAATTAAAAGTGGGGTTTCTACTGACCTTCCGAGATGAAAGATTTGAGACGACACTCAGAGAGTTCGTGTATATAACTGAGTTCTTAATTTTGTTTTGAAGAATGTGGTTTAAAGCCAGTAGTATACCGTACGCCTCTGCAGTGAATATACTTGTGCTCGTGTTCATTGTTTTGGACACATTAAGTAGGGGGCCATTTGCAGCACAGGATAAATACGGCTGTGGTAGTTTTTCAGGCATCTGTGTAAAATTCAGCTGCCTTGTATTTGTCTTGGAGGAACAGAAAATGCTGAGTGATGACAAAGTTTGGTACATTTTTCTTATGTATTTCTCTAAAGGACATGTCACAGTGAATTGGGAAAGTGTCCCACGGAGCGACCAAATCATAAACTGAGGTACAGTAGACATCAGTGAGAGGAACTTGGAACTCGCTGACGAGGTGTGAAACTGCCAGCGGGAAAGGTGGAGCTATGGATGGTCGGTTTTCAAAGAGATGATCAGTTGTGTTATTTTTCATTATGGAATTCAGAGGGTGTTCCTTCAAAGAAGTCATCTTTGCGGCATACATCAGAGCAGTGTAGGCGCGCTGGTACCCTAGAGACCACTGGTTTGATTCGACATGAAGGGATGGAATAGGACTTGTTCGATATGCCCCTGTGGCCAAGCGAAGCCCCAAGTTGTATACTGGGTCCAACATTTTGAGTGCTGTTTTGGTTGCAGACTGGTATACAATGCAGGCGTAGTCTATTCTTGACCTAACGACACTATTAAGAAGTGCTAGCAGACATTTTGTATCCGTACCCCAGGAGTGATGAGATAGTATCTTTAAAATGTTCATTGTTTTCAGGCATTTTACTTTTAGTAATTTAATGTGTGGTATGAATGTGAGCTTGTGGTCGAGCAAAATACCTAGAAACCTGTGTTCCTTTTTCACTGGTATGGGCTGACCTTCTAACGTGATACAAGGAAGAGGCTGTACACCGCGTATCCTAGAAAAGACAACAACAGCACTTTTATCAGCGTTAAACTTAAAACCATTTCTTTCAGCCCATGTAACCAGCCTGTTGACACTTAATTGGATTTGACGTTCACATATCGACAGATTACAGGATTTAAAGCTAACTTGGATATCGTCAACGTAGGCAGAGTATGAAACAGTACGAGGCAGCACAGTTTTAAGAGAACTCATTTTAACAATGAACAGTGCACAGCTCAGCACTCCTCCCTGGGGTACGCCATTTTCTTGAACAAATGTTCTAGACAGGGCAGTCCCCACACGGACACGAAATGTGCGATCAGACAAATAGTCTTGAATAACATTGAGTATATTGCCACTAAGGCCAAACGACTGCAAGTCCAATAGAATGCCATATCGCCACGTTCTATCGTAGGCTTTCTCCATATCAAAGAATACAGAGAAGCAGTGCTGTTTATGGACAAAAGCGTCTTTAACATACGATTCAAACACAACCAGATTGTCTGTAGTTGATCTCCCAGACCTAAACCCTGCCTGATTTTTGTCTAGAACACCATGAAACTCCAGAAAGTAAAAAAGTCGCCGGTTTATCATTTTTTCAAGGAGCTTACACAAACAGCTGGTCAGGGCAATAGGCCTGTAACTAGCAGCAAAGGACGGTTCTTTCCCCTCTTTTAGAAGAGGTACAACGATTGCCTCTTTCCATGCTTTTGGAAAGCGGCCTTTCTGCCATATTTTGTTAACGAGAGAGAGTATTGTGTAAAGTGTGTCAATGTGTAAGTGCCTGATCATCTCATAGCTGATTCTGTCAGCTCCAGGGGCTGACTTACCACATGTGGACAATGCAGTAATTAGTTCGGGCATCGTAAATGGTGCATTGTATCCTTCATTTGAGCGTTTGTTCACACAAAGGGGCTGGCGCTCAGCTGCTTTCTTGTGCTGTAAGAATGTTTGTGTGTAATGAGAGGAACTGAATACGTTTTCAAAATGTTTGCCGAGAGCATCTGCTTGGTCTTTTATTGTGTTACCGACACTATTTACAAGGGGAGTAGGGTTGGTATTGTAGCCTTTTAGTTTCTTTATCCTAGTCCATACTTTGCGAGAGTCTGTGTAAGAGTTTATTGACGATATAAACCTTGTCCAACTTTCGTTTTTTGCTAAGCGCCGTGTCCGCTTTCCTTTGGCTTTTGCCCGTTTGAACTTAAGCAGGTTGTCTGCCGTAGGATAGCGGCGTAAGAGTGCCCATGCTTTATTCTGTTCGGAACGTGCACGCTTGCACTCCTCATTCCACCATGGTCTAGGTCTGGGGAGGGTTTTAGGAGTGGTCTCTGGAATGCTCTTTTGAGCACAGTCAAGAATATGGGCCGTAATAAGTGAGCTGGCTGCTTCAACATCTAAATGACTTATTAGTGAAGGGGTTAGCCTGGAAAGTTCTTTGAATGTTTTCCAGTCAACTGCATGTTGTTTAAAAGTTCGAGGCGAATCGGTGTCTTGGGAGTTATTGCTTGTAGCTAGTAGTTTCACAGGGAAATGGTCGCTGCCAAAGGGGTTGTTAATTACTTTCCACTCACAGGTGGGCAGTAAAATTGCGGAGCCAATTGCCAGGTCTATTGCAGAATATGTGTTGTGGGCCGTGTTGTAGTATGTTGGATGTTTCTTATTAAAGATGCAACTGCCGGATGATGTGATGAACTTTTCAATTAGCCGCCCTCGCGCATCAGCTCGCGCAGATCCCCAGAGAGGGTTGTGGGCATTAAAATCCCCAATAATTAAGTAGGGTTCAGGTAGCTCATTGGTGAGGTTTTCGAATTCGACGCTGGATAGATGATAGTCCGGTGGAATGTAAAGAGAACACACTGTTATTAGTCTATCAAAAATTATGGCTCTAACGGCCACTGCTTCAAGTGAAGTTTGTAGCTGCAGGTGTTGACAGGCAACAGATTTTTGTACTATTATTGCCACACCACCAGACGGATGGTGGTAGTTCAGTCTGTCTTTACGAAATATAGTATATTGTGTTAAAAAGTTTGTCTGAGATGAGCGTAGGTGTGTTTCTTGGAGGCACAGTATGTTTGGTTTGTGATTTGAGAGTATATCATATATATCGTCAAGGTTGTTCAACAGCCCCCTACAATCCCACTGGATAACACTTTCAGCAGCCATAAACACCAAGAGAAGAGAAATACAGATCATGAGATGTTCTTTTTCCATTAAAAGGGTCATTAGTGAGGGAGTTTTGTTTTTGGGGCCCTTTCAGTAGTTTACCTAGGTCGCCGAGTTAGGTCCTGGTGTAGTGATCTTGGACGACTTCGGTTTGTTTGATTTACCCCGACCAGCGGAGCTGCGGCGCTCCGGTTGTGTTTCAGAAGCCGGTGTGCTTGGAGAGGCATCCATGGCCTCATCCAAGGTTTCTGAAGGAGAAGTGTCAGTGGAGACACTGTTTGTGCTATAGGCCGCAGCCACAGCCCTGGACATTTCTGCAACAGCAGTGACCGCAGGAGCAGCCTTCTGCTGTTTTGCAGATGCCCGGGATGGAGCCAGATCACTCATCTGGACTGAGCTCGTGCTTGAGGCCTTAGGCACAGCACCAGAGCTCGTGCTGGAGGCCTTAGGCGCAGCACTGGAGCTCGCACTGGGGGCCTTAGGCACAGCACTGGAGGAGGGTGTAGCAGCAGAAGCCACGGGAGCAACTTTCTGCTGCTGAACGGGGGGCTGTGGCGGGACCAGGTTGCACTGGGTGCCCGCATCCACCAGACGACGCTCCACCCCCCGGCGAGCAGCGTCTGCGTAACTTCTGCCTGAAAGCAGGGCATGCTTCAGGCGTGCATGTGCAAAGGTTAGGTTTTCGGTAACTTTGAGTTGTATTATTTCTTTTTCCTTTTTGAATGCGGGACATGCACGCGAGTACGCAGCGTGTGGTTCACCACAGTTTGGGCATTTCACTTGTTCTTTTTTGCACTCATCACTGGTGTGGTCAGCACGTGCGCAGTGAGCATAGGTGGGTCGGCCACGACAAGACTGAGTTCCGTGGCCATACTTCTGGCACTTGAAACACCTTCGAGGACTAGGTATGTAAGGGCGTACTGGACAGGATATGAAGGCAGCATGGACGGATTCAGGAAGCGTTGGACGGTTGAAGGTCAGAACAACATGCTTAGTTCGAATTTCCTCACCTGCGCGACGCATGGTGATCCGCCGCACAGCCGTGACGCCCTGGTCCCTCAGTCCCTCAAGCAAATCCTCGTCTGTCTCGTGAAGCAGTTCCCTCTCAGAGATCACGCCCTGCGTTGTATTCAAGCTACGATGTGGAGTGACCGTTACTGCGAGTTCAGCCAGGGTGTTCTGTTTTAGTAGGTTCTGACTTTGGTTCTTTCGTTGCACTTCTACCAGCAGATCACCAGAGGCTAGTTTCTTTGCTTGGTAATCCCGGCCGACAACGCTTTCAAGGCACTTTGCAATGTGGAAGACAGATTTTTTGGCAAGAGGTGCATTTTCGTCTTCGGAGTGGATTACAAGGTATTTTGTGAAAGTTTCACTTTGGGAGACTGGTTTCAATTGTGTTACCTCGGTGCGGCCCCTTTTCGAAGGCCGATCAGTTTTTTGGGGGGTGATAGAAAAAGCCATATGAGCATGGAATCAATTCGGCGGCTGAGCCGGTCGCCCACCACCGAGCCCAACAAGGGAACGTGACATTAAAGTACACGCTAACCGTTACCCTGCCGCTATAACCCTATACATGGTACCAAGGTAGATATCCTTGCACAGGGTTAACCCTTGCCGCCAGGAAAAATGTAGAAATCAGGAAGGAAGGGGATGACAGGACAGGGGTAGGAGAGGAGATAGGAAAGTGAAAGAGTGGAGAGAAAGAGAGAAAAAGGCGACTGGCTGATTCCCCCCGGGCGGGTCAGACCAGGGGTACCGTCTGCGAGAAGCGGGGGCCAAAGTGGAGTGTTGCCGTTGCTGGGGGGCCGTAAAGGTCCAAAACAACCCCAACTTTGGCTCAGCCACCAGGTTCCCCTTTTCCCCGGACACGGCAAAGCCACGCACAGCCGGGACGTGGGTGGGTCCAACCCACATGTGCTCGGGTCCGTGGTGTTGCAAGACACCAAGTGCCTACAGCAGTAGGCACCCCTGCGGAGCTCGGGACCGTGGTGGCGCTACTCACCAAAACACCTTGAGTACACAAGGTGCCCCCTGCGGGGTGTATTGAAAAGCGGTTACGACAATAAGCTCACAACTTTCCACGCTATTATGCTACTGCAAGCATCCCTGCTCCCACTCTTGCCAAGAAATATATGAATAGGGTGTGGAGTTGTGAGTCCACATATTGTGTAGTACAAGCATTTATAATTAGGATTTTGCCAAAACAAGCTACAGAAGGGGCTTTTGAATTTAGTATTCTTAAAGCTGGTGTAGTACTTCAAGGCATGTTATCAATAAAGCACTGACATTTACAGCAAATACAGGTTCTCAAGTTTACTAGAAAACTGAAACCTACACTGTTAAGCTTTATGAATCTATACCGAGTATGTTTGGGATATTTCCATTGAACTGCTAAAGATAGAACTTCCAGCAATGCACGCTAAAGAACAACAAGTAAGCTTGAAAAAGTGAAGTATTGAACAGTTAAGCAGGCTGCTGAAAACAAATATACTGAATGAAATAGATCACATGTTGCAAAATATGGCATACAAAACACATGAGACAATGTCGCAAAGCTTGAATTTTTTTATTTAATGCTTTATAACCTTCAATGTAATTACAACCTTTTATGTGCCCATCACACTTCATGCCAGGAACATCTCGGCTCAAACTTTCCTCAACTCTTCAGTCAGCACCTGCAAAACCAAAGGCAACAATTACACGTTTCTTCTTGGAGCCAACCGACAGAAGAAGTCAAATACATGTAAATTCAAACTTCATGGTTTATTTAGTCCTATATATGGCTACATAATTAGACACACAAAAAGAATTTTAGCCTGCTTTTGAACTATTTTGGTTGGCGCTAATCTACAGATAATGCAGATTCCAGCAATTTTCCTCACAGCAACAAGAAAAAAATCAGCACCACTTTTGTTGCTCCTGTCGCAAGTGTGAATGGGCCTTTATACACAATACATTCACACGGTGACTGGCAGCTGCGGAGAGACGTAACTTTGCCCACCGAAACCCTGCTTAGCCAGGCTAAGTTCTCCCCTCCCCCCACCCCTCATATTTCAATATTTTTAATCACCAAGTAGCCCAACTTTAAGCTTCGTAGAGTCAGTGGGGTGCGTTTGGATACGATGCATGCTTTTCACCTACGCGCTTTGACGGCGTCTATCAATATAAGGTGTGCGCGCCGCAGTGGAGGGCGCCGGATGAATTTTGACCACCTGGTTATCTTTAAAGTGCGGCTAAATGTCGTACATACGGGCGTTTTCTCTTTTCGCCTCCATCAGAAAAGCGGCCGCCGCGGCCGAAAATTGAACCCGTGTCCTTGGGCTCGGCAGCACTACGGCTTAGCCACTGAGACACCGCGGCGGGTATTGATACGTGCGTCTACAAGTGCATAAGCAAGCACGACAAATATATTAGTAGATGCTCCATGCTCGCGTCAGCAAAATGCGTTTACTTCACCGCGTTCGCTGGCATGAGCCACACTAAAGGGCACCTTGGCGTAAACACTATACGGCCGCGTCCCCTCTGGGGTCGTGAAATCACCCCCATACCTAAAACTCACCGTACGGCTTCCTACACGTTTCGTGACACGTGCCTACATTTCACCTCAAGGCCAATGCATAACGCATCTCCGCAACGAGCTCACACAGTAAAAATTGTTACAACCCTTTCCGTAAACCTGAGTGAACGTAAAAGTAGCCACTGCGCACAGCCCGTCGTAGGTAGCGCCGTGCTGAATGCGAACCCGGGCATGCTCAACGACTTTCTTTCAACGAGAGTACGTGCACGTACTGCTGATAGCTTTAAGCGCCTATGTTTGCGAAGAAAAGGGGATTCCCTGAGCGCGTTTTTTCACTGTCATTCAAAACGCTTTAATCCAGTCAAGCCTAACTTCGGCACAACGTACGGCTGGTACGGCGTTTGCAGTATACGGAAAGAGAAAGACGATAAAAAATGGAACCTATCTAAAGTACAAATCTGGTATCATACTTAAAGCAGCTGTGAGAGGCGTTTTGGGCACCTAAATGAACTCGCGAAGTCATCAGGTTGGGGGGGTCAACGTCATCTATGCTAAGTATAACATTTTTACGTGCAGCGGAAAGGTCTAACTTTCGTTGAAAAGTTTGTTTCCACGTGGCCACCCTTTCCTACGTGTTTGTGGGCTCCACCATCTTCCCGCATCTACGTCATCGATTCTCCCTGTGCACTACTAAACAGAAACCTTGCAATCTGACCGCGTTTTCTCTGACTTCCTTCGAAGAGACGCGTTGTATGGTCTGCGTCGACGGGTCGCGGCGTCACCTTTGGTTAATTAGCGTTTCCTGCAGCACCCTCAACGCTATTGTGTTCGTCCATATTTATCTTATTTTCTCTAGTATACCACGATTGTCGGTAAGGCGCGTTGGCTGGGCGGACATGGCGATGACATGACGCCAACTTCCCAGTTGGCAGACCACCTTGTCACACGACGCCGATGGCGTCACGAACACGTTGGCCGATCGAAAGTCCGCGGGGTGTGACTGGCTCGCTGACCGAAGACGCCGACAACGCGGACTGGCCGAACGGAACGTCGTCGGGAAAGAATCGATAAGCAAAAAAAGCGCCCCGACAGCATTCGGGCCGTAATGAATGCGGCTGTGTTTGTCTCTAGAGTGTGATAAACATAGTAAGGTGCATGGAGTTCACACAGCTCCACGCATGCGATCGAGATTTCAGCTTAGGACACTCCGGCAGTTCGCTTTGGCGAAAATTCGTTTCGCGGAGTTGCAAACTGTATATTCGTGTGCGACCAGCAACGCTTGTAAAAAGTATAAACTCCATTAAGAGCAGAAAAGGTGCTACGGAAAGTGTATTAGGTAATACCAAATCAATATCGACCACAGGTTTTAGCGTAGAGCGTAAAACAAAAGCACTCGAGCTCTATTCCCGCAGGGCGAACTCGCAGTCTAAGCCGAAAGAGTGCTGTTGCAGGAAATCAGCTATGGGGGTTTTATAGAACCGTACTGCGCAACTGTTATTCAAGAAATGTTCATTTAACTAGCCAGGAATCCTGTAAATAAGGTAGAAAAAGTTGATGTGACACAATGAGTGGGTCTCACTGGCAGGTTGTTTTAGCGCAATTTCCCGTTTGGTCATTGCGCAGTGGACTAAAGCCTCATGCCCGCTCAATCAGCCGCGGGATCACATTCCGAAAGCTTTTCGTTTTTTTTTTGCATTATAAGCGGCATTGTTTACGAATCGTATTCGCGAATCGAAAACAAAACGTTTTGGTTAAAGTATGAAACTACATATCAACCGTCAATCCTTCGTTTAAGTCATAGACACGATTTTTTCAGTTTTAAATTGGTGCTTTGAATATATAAAAAGCGTATTGTACTTTGATGGGTCGAAACACTGTGTATTTTGCAAAACTGGTATGTCTTTATACAGAGTAAACGCAGTTTCCTCCCAGCCACTTAAAGAAGAAACAAGGTAAGCTAGTGGGGGAAGGGGGAAAGAAAGGGCCGCAGCCGGCAACCAAACCTCCACATATCAAACACTCAGTATTGAGCTCGTAAAATATGAACGAACAGCCTATACGGAGCAAAAATGGATTCCAGGCCTTCAGGTAAAAAAGGGGGAAATAATTTTGTGCAGTCACATTCACACTCGAACCATGGGGCAGGTGTGCAAGGCCCCACAACTAACACCACTGTTCTGAGACAGCTCGTAATATCTGTTACGGCGTACTTGGGTATTAGTTGATAAATACAGGATCGCGCAGGAGTTTCCCGGAAAGTAAGGGGGAAGGGAGGGGAACATGGATGTTCTCAAAGGAGAGGATGGAAAACTCGGCCAGGAGATAGCGAAGGGGATAAATTGCCTGCGGGCGACGGCCCCGAATGTGCTCATTGCAGTCTGCACCATGCCGGAGGTGACAAATCAGGGCATGCACATCGAATGGGCAGTACTCGCTGCTAACAGCGAGATCGTGAGGCGCGGCAGGAAACTTGGGCTTCAAGTGATAGACGTGAACAGGGTAGTGGGCAGCATCGGACATAGGGAAGCTTTTCAGTGGGACGAGATTCACTTCAGCTCCAGGTTAGGAAACAAGGTGGGGTGGCGCTTAAGTGGGAGAGCGGTAGCTTTTTTACGGGGCCCTGCGCAGCTAAGGAAGGCAAATTCGGAGACAAAGGAGAAGCGAGGGACACATGTCTACTCAACGCTGGAAGGCAGCCAGGCCTTGGGCTAACCGGAGAACATACAGACATAACTGAGAAGATAGACAGAGTGGATTTAAGGGGAAACAATAGAGCGAACAATTTTGTAAAAGACAAAAATAGGCCCCGTAAGCGGAAAGGAAATAAATGGCAATCAATATTTATTCAGCTACATAAATATGCAGGGAGGCAGAAAGCCTGATAAATGAGCAGAAATTTAAAACTGACTTGAACAAGAAGAAGTAAACGTGTGCGCTTTAGCCGAGACTCACCTCCGGGACCTAAAAGCCCTACCTGTCATAGACAGTTATGTTTGGGAAGGATGCAACAGGACCACAGTAATGACCCGAGGGAAGGCATTGGCATGCTTATTAAACAAGGGACCGACTGGCGGAGAGTACTTAAAAGCTGTAGAGAGCATCAAAGGTTTAGGGGAACCATAGAGGGGGAAAATACATGGTTAGTAGTTGTGTATCTGTCGACCGGAAGTAGTTCTAGGGAGGAAAGTGAGGAAATGGTAAAATGTTTGAGAAGAGATATAAATGAGTTCCAAGATTCGGGTGAAAGAATCTTAGTTGGAGATATGAATGCCTACATGGAAGGTTTGGACAGATACACAGACCGCAGTGGTTCTCTAGTGATAGATCTATGTCAGGAAAACCGGTTTGTAAGAGTAAACATAGAAAGAAAGTGTTACGGACAGATAATGCGGAAAAGCGGTAAGAGACAGTCCAGCATAGAATATAGTTTAGTATCCGAGACAGTATACGAAAGGTTGCGGGAAATGAGGATTGATGAAAATGGAATGGACAGCTTAAAAAAGCGACCACAAGCGGCTTACCTTGCACTTTGGAGGCGCAACCATGAGAAATTAAAAAAAAGGTACAATCGGATGAACTAATTTGAACAATGAGCAGTTAAACATCATCGCTGATAGAATGAAAGGTGACATCAATAAATACCCAGACAAAAATTGGGATTAAAACGAATTATTCCGTTCATAAAGGCTAAGATGAATGAAGCAAAGCAACTAATCGATGGAAACGAAAGAAAAGGCGGTGAAGCTGGTGGAATAAGGCAATAAAAGAGGCAATTGACCAGCGAAGAAAGGCGTCGAGAGAACATAAAGCAAAAAGAACTGGTATGAAACCGGAGGTAGTAAAGGAAAAGTGGGATATCTACCGGGAGAAAAAACTAGAAGTGCAGAAAACGGTGCAAACAAAGATCAAGCGGAAAAGGGAACAATAGATTGCAGAAATACGGAAGCACGAGAAAAATGCATCCAAGAAGTATTGGAACCATGTAAAATACTGAGATCAAAAAACGATATCCATCAAAAATTCTTATTGTGATGTGGAAGGGAAACATTTAGAAGAGCATGCATCGGTGCATATTCCTGGTTTTGATTAGTGAGAATTTTAGGGCAATAGTGGTAGGGAAGCCTGCACCGATAACATCAGCGCCACAGAAGACTTCGGAAAGGGAAATAAGTTTGTACAACCTTGATTGGAAAAAGCAGAGCGAAAGGTTTCCCCTCGGTCAGCATTGGGTCCGTACCGAACACCAATGCAACTAATAAACCTCCTTTGACCTAAAATAACGAATCGTTTATGAGGGCAATAGGAAAGATGATACAACCCAAACACATACCAGAGGACTGGCTAGAAAGTAGGATGAATTTTATATATAAAGGCAGAGGAGACAATGCCAGTATTGATTCATATAGACCACTCACAGTAACGTCAGTGGTGTATAGATTCGTAATGCAGGAGATAAAATCAGAAATTCAAGCATAGCTGGAAGAAAATGAATTCCTTGGGGAACTGCAGAATGAATTTAGACAAGACAGGAGATTGGATGATAATTTGTTCATGATAACGCATTGCATTGCAATTGCGTAAGCACAGAATAGACCATTATGAATTACGTTTTTGGACATTAAAGCAGCATATGACAACGTAAATAGAGAACAGCTGTGGAGAATGCTGAAACTCCAGGGATTATATGACGAGTTACTACAGTTCCTTATTACAATCTACAAAGACAATATAGTGCACCTTAAATGGGAAGGCCAGACATGTGCCCAGCAGGTCAACACCCATCGGGGACTAAAACAGGGATGCCCTTTGGGCCCAATACTGTTTATGCTTTACATGGCAGGGTTGGTAAAGAAACTGGAAGAATGATGGCAGCATCTCCACTCCGTGGATGATGGCGAGGGTGCGGAGTACGGGGACTCGATATGACATCGAAGTTGCGCCACGAGTGACATCAGATTTGCGCCCCAACCGTTATTCTATTTGAGACGTGAGTTGCACCTCGAGTATTCCTTAATGAAACGGCAACTCACGGCTCAAATCGAATTTCGCTTGATGGTGGTGTGCGCACGGATGGACGGGGACGGACATTGGGAGGTCCTCCTGAGGTACACCACACCGTTACAGGAGAGGGAGTACGCCGTCTGACTCTCGCGTACTAACTCACTTTCGTAGCCCACTGGGTAAGACGACTGACACTAACTCTGTCTGGTCTACCAGACACAAGCTCGAATCCTACCGATCCCTGAGGTATTTTTTACGACTGTAAATGCTATGGGCACGGACGCAGACGGACATTGTGTGGTCCTAAGGTACTTCGCACCTAAAAGTCGAGTTTGGTTCAGCCTAGCCCATATGCTGCAAGGTGAAGTAGTACTAAAGCGTATTCCGCGAATGTTACACTATGACGGCATTGTTCTTTTAGCTAATAACCAGACGGATATGCAGTGTCTATCAAGCAGGGCGAGTGAAGGAATATAAATATTTGAAAATGTGGATAAACGAAGGGGATAACTGCTTAAGAACTCACTAGGAGCGACTTAAGGGTAAGCGAAAGCGAAACATAGCTGTAATGAAGCCTACAGCTCTGTGGGAGTATAACAAATATGAAGTAGGCAAGGAATGTGGAAAAAAATAATGGTTCAGGGTTCTAACATTTGCGAATACTCTACTCTGCTTAAAATTAGACCTTCTATCAGGCCTTGATGTCAAAAAGAGAACAGTAGGCAGTTCGGCCTTAGGCGCGCAGGAAAAAACATAATGAAGCAGTTCAAGGAGATATGGGCTGGGCATCGTTTGAAGTTTGAGAAGCACAGAGTAAAATATGTTTTGAGATGTGGTTGTGAGCCATGGATCAACGAAGTTGGGCAGCTGAGGTTTTTAGGTACCTATACTTGAAAAGGGTGAACACGCAGTGGTTAAGGATGGCTAGAAGGCTAACGACGAAATACGGAAAAAACACTGGAGAAATCAAAACAGCCATGGTAACCAAAAAAAGAGGCGAGTCATATTCAAACCATTAAAGAATTTCGTTAGAGACGCACACGGCTGAGAAATTGAACATCATAAAGGAAACTTCTTACTCCGACAATTCCCAGGGCAGGGCTTTGCTTTTGAGGCTAGAGCAGGTTTCTTGCGAACTAAGAGCTTTTTGGGGAAGTCTTAACAAAATGATGGGGTATGCGGGGTCTGTGAAAAGAAACAGAAACTATACGGACATAGTGTTATAATGTGAGGGTATATTCCAAATCTACATGAGGGGAATATTCGGCTTCCAGAAGCCTAGGATTTAAGTGTAACACAGGGGAAGTTAACTTCCAGGCTGCCGAGGCGACGAAAAGAGGATTAGAATGATGGTGGACGAACAGCAGAGAGGAGAATATTCCCTAGGACAGCTTCCACGTGTAACACGAACAAAAAGTATTTTGTGACTAATAAGCTTTATGTACCTGCGCTAAGCAGCGCTTGTATTGAACCGAGAGTGTAAAACATGGGTATATTAGTGCTTTTTGGTAAGATAACATGTCATCACCCCGCTACAAAGGGGTAAACCAATAGCAATCATCATCACCATCATCATAATCGTAATTCACGACTCACTCCAAAAAATTCACCGTGCTGTACCGTGCAACCCTTCGGATGCTTTTTGTTGCGGTTGTAAATGATTTGAACCGATTGGAACAACAGAATATGACACTACAATAGCCTGTATATCCGTGTGCATGGCGGCACCACATTATGACCAAGCTCGACATTGGCGCCAACGAGCGACCAACTAATCAGTATACAACCCGACGTCACTTCTGAACGCAAACACATGACACTAAGCAAATTTTGATGCGTCTTTTGTTATTCGCTCAAATATTATAGTCTGCATTATGTACCAAGAAACGGCGTCGCCGCGACGGCGTGGTTACAGGCTCGTTCTTTTTTCGCGTGATCTTTCGGCGTGGTGTGGAAGCGTAAAAGTCCCGTCTAATTCCTTCCATCAGCCTTGACAGCCGTGAGCGGGGTGCAGAACTCATGAGCGAAATGATAAAAAAAAACAGCACAAATGGAACGCGAAAAGTAAAGTAAAAAACTGCGCAATTTTGGACGGCCAAAAAAGGAAGGAAACACAGAAAAAAGTCCATCTGAAATTGAGCAGTTTTTACTTTACGTTGAAGATGCACCAACTCGCCCATCTGCAAGTTCTTCTAAGGAACGCAGAAAGCAGACGACCGCGTCCCAGAGCGATGCTGCGGCGCAGGATATTGCAGTACCAGACGACAGCCGCAACGGGATGTTCTTGTAGAGGACACTGAGAGGAGAAGCACCATGGGTAGTCACGCACGCGCGTTGCGAGGAGGTTGATGAAACAAGTGAGAACCGCGGCGCGGGCGAAAATGTCATATTTTGATTTGCAATAACTCCACTACTACTTCTCGCCTTAAAAAATTCTTTAGGGAGGTGATTACTAGAAAGGACATTGATTTCCTGGAAATCTGAACACCCACGTATCGGCACAATTTGTTTCAGCTCATTTTTAATACCTGTCAACATTGTTAAGCGGAAGGAAAGCGTTCGGCGTATTGGGTAAAAAAATACAATACTGTTAGCACCAGTGTTTCTTTAAAAATAGACATTGGCTTGATGTTTGGTAAAGTAAATTAATATACGCATTAAAAACTGTTTGCAGCAAAAACATAACCGAACTGGAGAGGGCACCCAAGCCCAACAGATGGTGCGCTAGCAGTGCGATTGCGGAATTTTCAATCGAATGAGGCAAACTTCCATTGCGTTTTTTGTGGTACGAGCGGGACAGGAGGGAAAAGCGGTGAAACAATGGCAGAATACTCATCCTTCAGTGAACTGTGTAGCCAAGCAACCAGATACGCGCCCAATTGTAACATGAAAGTGTTTTATTCCGGGGAACACAAGCATGTGAGTGACGTCATATACGTCATATCCATCACGGAGTTGAGGCCGGTACAACGAAACAACCGGCCTGTAAAGGGTGCACCCCTGCACCAGGGTCTTCTTGAGGGAAAGCTACGTTTAGGACTAAAGAGTACGTTATATTTAGAATTGTTCGTTTTCGGGTTTGATATTTTATCACGAAACTGTTTTAGCCGGGATACACCAAGATTTCACTGACATCATACTCGTCAGGAAAATGACGGCAGTACACCTTTGCCGAAGCAACTCGCCAGCAGGACGTCGCTCGCCAAGCACACCCGCAAGACAGCCGCCGACCCGTAAAATATTGCTCAGCTGCTGATGTCGCTGCACATTTCACTTGAGTGCTTTACCCATTCCTACGACAGAGGAATCAACCACATTTTTTTCTTGAGCGGGACGCTCAGCCCTTCAGACCTCACGGGGACAAAACTTGCACACATATAGAAATGGAATGATGCTTTTCGTGGGCTGTTTCTGCCATTTTGACATGCTGAAATGCCTTGCAGGCCATGAAAAACCTCCAAGGGATTCACAAGGGCCGGCAAACAGCCTTGGGCCTCGGTGTGTACCCGGAGGGTGATGCGAGGTGGTTGTCGACGTACAGCAAAATCTTCACAGATGCTGTCGAGTAAGTCAGGTGGTTCATCTGCTGCGTAATATTTGCTTGTACAAGGCTGTGCCTTCAGAGGAGGCGATTCTGACCGTGCGGGAACGGCTGGGCTTATTAATTTGACCTAAATACAAACACACGCGAAGTAAAACTGGCAATGAGGATGTAGCTGCACAGAAGGAGAAATGCCGTGCTCGCCTTTAACGTACGCAAGGACACTTAAGTAAACCTCGAGGAACTTTTTTCTTCGTTTCGGATAATTTTAAATGCAGAGCATTTCAGTAACTCACGATGTCACCCGCGTTGACGTCCGTCGTAGTCCGCACCGTCATTGTCCGCACCCCTCCCTACACTATATAAAAAAATACTATCCGGTGCCTGGTTTCGATCCCTCGACCCTGCGGGCGGAACGCAATGTACATGGTGCTCTACCCACTGCGCCACAAAGCTGACACAGAATGGGAGGCTACGAACGCGCCTTCTATCCTTGACTCATTCAAACTACGTCAAGAAGTGGCCGATATAACGCATTTACTACCACCAACTCGCCAAACACTAAACGTTAATGCAATACTCCCACCCCCTATGCGACACATTTACTCGAGTCCTGCTCGAGGGGAGATGGGACCGCCAAAAACAACGCGTTGTGGACTGCGCAGTAAGGTGCTGGCACGTGCGAGAACTTCTCGCGCTGTTCGTTCCACTCAGGCGGCGCGCGAGCACTGCGAAGGCGGGAAATTTGAACTACTTTGGACAAACCTCCGTTCAATTCATCAAGAGACAAGTGAGACAGGGAGGCGAAGAGCGTGATGAGTAGTAGCAGTAAGCGGATAACGGTGCCACAGGCCGTTATGGAGAATCAGTGCTCTGCATTTACGACAGCTTTCACGTTGAGTGGAACGGCTTTAATTTTTTTATCCGGTTGTTTAAGTTTGTTCTACCAAATATCTCATATACGCTATTAGAACGAGTAAATGCGTTAATGTTGCACTTTATGCACATTTCTGCAAATACGGGGAGTTTGCAGGGTTAGTCTGTTTTTGCAAGTGTTTTATTCGTATTTTCGTAGCCTTTTCGTGGCTTTGTTTGTCTGTGTTGTTTGAGGGCTGTGTATATTATGAGCACTCTTGATTACATTCACTCATTTTTGTTAGTTTTAGTTCTATCTTTTGTCTATTTTGTTGCTTTGTGACCTTATTTGCGCTGTTTTAAATTCAGAAAATTATGAAAACTTTCGAAATGGAGCCATAAAATGGTTTTATTCCTTACATAATTTTTTATTTACAATTTCTGCTTCCCTCGTTTTTCGCAGCTTCTCTTATTTTTTCTTCGTTCCCCGGGCGATGCGTAACATACTTAAATTTGATTTCGTCAGTTTATATTTAAAATTATTTCTTATTTTCACATTTCAGGCTATTTTGAAATAACGTTCCACCAATTATCTCCATATACTCTGTTGTAACGACTAAATTAGTCGACTCTCCTAATTATGCATTCTGGTGCAATTGCAGGGTGTTACGCGGGTAGATCTGGAGAGGGGGGTCAGATAGCTGCGGAATAATAGTTTTGTCAATGTAGATATAGAATTCATCGCTTATAACATAGCTTGCTATGGTACCTTCAGTAGTTTATTGTTGAAATATACCTCGAACACAGACTTACGAGGAGGCAACAATCTTATCTGTAGTTTGAACAAATAAATATGTTGCCCGTTAACTTCAGAAAATGAGAAAATCTGTTTGCCTTTCACATACATGACAAAAATCATGTTTTCGCAATTAAATACTTTACACAGTAAGAAAACTGATTATTCTTCTGACACAAAATTGCACCACGGGGCAGGAAAGGCAAGTGTCGGTTTTCTGTTGCAGCAAGAACGTGGCGGACATTGTCATCGCCATCACTTCACTGGGTAACTTGAACGAAGACGCCAGATGCGAAGTTCTTCCACCGGGATTTTTATATTCACAGCCACTTTACCCTGGATACTCAAATTTGGTAAGTGTTGTCATGCTTATCAAGAAATTCGGCCGCCTTCGCAATTCAGATGCCAACTCTGAGCGGATCTGATGGTCATTACTACCCTTAACTAGGATTTTCTGGGTCTGCCGAGCGCACGCCGTCTCTCTCGAGTACAACAGCTGCACTTGGGAGCTTAGACCGATTCCCGATGCGCGCTTTCCAACCAGGACATCTTTAGCACGCATATCTTTAGCTATGCAGATATATTAAGAATATCAATATTGTCACGAAACCAGAGTCGACGCAGTTTTCTTGAAGGAAAACACGTTTATTGGCGAGAATTCTGCTCCCCTAACACCTCAAAGAATACACAGGCAGCGAACAGCCGTCAACAAAGTGACGTGTGCGGGTGAGCGTCGACGATTCGAAATATCGTGGCGTCTGCTGTGCAGGATTTATCTTTCGGCGCGAGTGTTTCTGGAACCGTCGATTTACATCCAGAACATTGTAGATCAGACAAGATTATTCTGGGATAGAGACGTTAAGACGAAACAGTCTGCTTATCTGAATGAGATAGCCCGTGCGGCATAAAAATGAAGAATGCAAGACGCGCTTCGCTTGACACAGATCACAGGGCCGGGCGTGGCCGGGCAGTAAAAACAAACAATAAATAAACAAACAAACACATACATGGTCCGCGGCAATATCTCATAAGATAAAAATATCTTTATTATCTCTTCATTGCGCACTCCCCTCGACTGCTCCTCGGTTCCTTGTATCCTTTCCACTTCCCCTAACACTTCTTGTCCGAGCATAATGCCCCTCTCGACTTTGCTGCGCCGAGTTTTCAGTGCTCCCAGGAACAGATGACCATCGAGGTTCGATAGCTCCGCGCCTTAAAAATAGTTTTCACTTAGAGGGAGTGTGCACTCAGGGAGGGTATGCACAGGCTTGCACTGGCGTACGCAAGGGGGTCTGAAATTTTAAGACTGTGGACTTTGGGTGAGCAGTGTATCGGGCAACGCGTTTCATCGAATAGGGATGGCTGATTAAAACCTTTCTTATGTTTTCTGATCTTGCATTCACCCTTGTCTGAAGAATCAATCCCCGGGGTTAGTGGTCTCACCTCTTCAGCCTTCATGAAACCTTCCTGGTTCTCTCTTAGTTCGTGTAGATGAAGGCTCTTACCACCATGATAGGGGATTTCGGAATACCTCTTAAAAGAGCCAGACAAAAACAATGGGAAGGGCCTTGTAGTATTCCGTCCGGGCTCTTAAAGGTATTTCTAATTTAAAATTGATGGCTTATTTATGCTTTTTATATTTTAATTGCTTGTGTACTTGTTAAAAATTTCTCTGTCCCATTTTAGACTGGGGGCAGGTAGTCTGAACAAAAACATGCGTACGCCACTGCAGGCATGTAACCATATACTCAGGAGTGCTTAGCATGTGACGTCACCTGCCGTCGATACGACTGAGGTATGTATACCTAGCCGCGACGACTTTCACCACGCGGTGAAAATTTTGTAACAGGGGACGCTTTACTGCAGCCATAGAACTACATACGAAGTAGTGCTTAGCATGTGACGTCACCTGCAGTCCCGATGCGAGTGAGGCATGTATACCTAGCCACACCGACTTCCAGTGTTCGGTGCAGATTTTGTAACAGGGTATGCTTAACTGCAGTCTTGAAACTTATACGCAGAAGTGCTTAGCAGTGTTGGAACTTATACGCAGAAGTGCTTAGCATGTGACGTCACCTGCAGTACCGATGCGCGTGAGGTATGTATACATATCCACGCCACCTTCCAGCGTTTGGTGAAGATTTT
The DNA here is from genome assembly GCF_048455015.1 of Haemaphysalis longicornis. NCBI lineage: Eukaryota > Metazoa > Arthropoda > Arachnida > Ixodida > Ixodidae > Haemaphysalis > Haemaphysalis longicornis. The sequence goes on along the minus strand of NW_027526445.1, from coordinate 159,767,718 downwards.
GTAACAGGGGATGCTTAACTGCAGCCATGGAACTATATACGCAGGAGTGCTTAGCAAGTGACGTCACTTGCAGTCCCGATGCGACTGAGAAATGTATACATAGCCACACAGACTTTCAGCGTCCGGTGAAGATTTTGTAACGAGGGACGAATAACTGCAGACATGGAACTATATACGGGCAAGTGCTTAGCATGTGACGTCAACTGTTGCTTGTTTGTTTTTTGTTTGTCTTTATTCGTGTCTTGAAACAAACGTACATGACGCTGGGAGCAAGCAGTAAAAGCTGTCAGAAATCGACAGCCTGACAGAGCTGCAAGCCCCCAAGCACTTGGCAGCGTTACGGCAACGTCAAATACAACTTGTATCTTCAAAAAAGAAGAACAAAAGAAAACTGATGAAATGCAGTTCCTATGCGACTGCAGACCTGCGGTCCCGATGCGACTGAGGCATTTATATCCCTAGCCACGCTGACTTTCAGTGTGCGGTGAAGGTTTTGTAGCAGGGGACGCTTAACTGTAGCCATGGAACTATGTACGCAGGAGTGGTTAGCATCTGACGTCACCTGCAATCCCGATGCGTCTGAGGCATGTATACCTAGCCACAACTACTTTCAACGTGCGGTAAAGATTTTGAAACAGGGGATGCTTAACTGCAGACATGTAACTATATTCTCAGGAGCGCTTGGTATGTGATGTCACCTGCCGTCCCAATGAGACTGAGGGGTGAATACATACATACGCAGACTTTGAGCGTGCGGTGAAGATTTTGTAACAAGGGACGCTTAGCTGCAGACATCCAACTATATACGCAGGAGTGCGTAGCATGTGGCATCACCTGCAGTCCCGATGCTACGGAGGCATGTATACCTAGCCACACCGACTTACAGCGTGCGGTGAAGATTTTGTAACAGGGGACGGTTAACTGCAGCCATGGAAGTATATACACAGGATTGCTTAGCATGCCAGAGAGGAGCTGCAGAAACTTCTCCCCCCACGGCCGCAGCCCGAAGTATCTACCTTACCGACGTGATTAGGAAATAAGTGCAACAAGCGTTGGAATCTTCTACGCCACCTGAAGCACCCCGCGAGCCACAAAATATGACATACTCCGCGGCTGTTCCTCGACCCCGCCCTGCTCCAACACGTCGTCAAGAGGCCCCGCAGTACCGCCGCCCAAAGTCGCCCGCCCACCCCCTGTAGTTCGAAACCACACGCCGAGGAAGACAGAAGTATGGCGAACTCCCGATAATCTTCCTCTGTGCTACCACTGCGGAGAGGCCGACCACATCTACCATCGCTGCCCATACAGGAGACTCGGACGGCATGGTTTCTACTCCGACGCACCTCGCCCTCTCCCTGGCCAACGACCACGTGAGATCGACGACTACCTATCTCAAACCAGCCGTGGCCCAGCCCATTTTAACTGTTCACTGTCGCCCTACCCATACGAGTCGTCGAACCGCCTTAGCAATGCTGACTTTGGACGTGGATGGTCCCCCAGCCCACGCAGGAAAAACTAAAGGCAGCAACATCTGGAGGTGAGGTTAGACAACGGCGGAAAAAGGGAAAACCTCCAACGACGCACGAGCGCACCGTAGACCGGGATTTACGACATGCCCTCATCCCGACGACCCGATGGAACCCTAACAAGACTCTCGAACACACCGACAGCTACACGGCGCGACGCGTACCCAACATGACAGAGACGGCCGTCGAGAAGACGACCGTGCCGACCGTCAACAGGCACAAGCCGAGATAGGATGCCCCGACGCACCCGGAACTCGAGGAAGGCGGCGTCCGATGTCCACTTGTCCATCAACGGCTTTAACGTAGTCGCCCTCATCGACACAGGAGCCGACTACTCGGTAATGAGCGGGTCATTCGCGTCCAAGCTGAAGAAAGTTACGACAAGATGGCACGGTCCGCATATACGCACACCAAGAGGCTATTTATTAACCCCAAGTGGAACGTGCACATCACGCGTCACCGTAGACGGCACCACGTACCCTGCTGTGTTCTTCATTTGGCCTAAGTGCTCCCTTGACGTAATTCTCGGAATGGACTTTTTGACGGACAACGGCGCAATAATTGATCTACAGGCCAAGTCGATAACTTTTTCCTCCGATCACTCCACGACGCCGCAACCGAACCCCGATCACCGTGCTGCTGTAAGAATCGCCGATGATCACGTCACCCTGCCACCCGTGCAAGCTTGATGATTACCGTCTACTGTGTGGGTGCTCCTCCTCACATCGACGCTATCATAGCGAGTGACCAAAGGTTGCTTCTCAACCGTGGTGTCTCCGTCGCAAGAGGCATTGCACGCTTTAAGCAATGGCAGTCCCACGTTTTGGTCACCAATTTCACCGAGGAGTACCAGCTTCTAAACAAGGGCGCTGCAATTGTATTTCTCAGAGAAACACAAGGAAGTCAAGTGATCACTGTCGCCAACTTTGAACGCGCACGCGTAGACGCTTCCAAGCTGCAACATCCTATGGACGTGAACCCGGCGCTGCCCCAAGAAAATCGGGACACATTACTGCATTTGCTGCGTCGATACAGGGAGTGTTTTTCGTCAAACTCAAAATTACGTCAGACGCCCCTAGCGAAGCACCGAATGATAACCGAAGATGCAGCACGACCTACCCGACAGTCACCGTACCGCGTCTCTTCACATGAGCAGCAAGCCATCCAGACTGAAGTCGACGACATGCTCAACGACGACATTATAAAGCCATCGAAAAGCCCCTGCCGGCACCAGTCGTACTCGTAAAGAAAAAAGACGGCACATTAAGGTTCTGCATTGACTACCGGCGACTCAACAAAATCCCCAAAAAGGACGTGTACCCCCTGCGACAAATCGGCGACGCTCTCGGCCATCTCTGCCACGCCAAGCACTTCTCATCGATGGACCTGAAGACCGGGTACTGGCACATTGAGGTGGACGATAGAGACCGAGAGAAAAGTGCATTTATAACCTCGGACGGCCTATACGAGTTCAAGGTTATGCCTTTTGGGCTGTGCAAGGCGCCAGCAACGTTGCAAAGAGTCATGGACACTGTGCTAGCTGGCCTGAAGTGGCCCACTTGTCTCGTATACCTCGACGATGTTGTGGTATTTGCCGGACTTTGCACGAACACCCAGCAAGGTTGGAGTCTGTCCTCGAGGCCATTCGTACGTGAGGGTTCAAGGTGAAGCCTGAAAAAACCCGTTTTGCGTATGAGAAACTGAAGTTTTTTGGGCCATATCTTCAATGGCGCGGGAGTCCTGCCTGACCCGGCAAAAACTTCAGCCATTGCGAACTTCCCAAGACCGCAAGACAAGAAGGGCGTGCGAAGATTTCTCGGACTGTGCGCATACAACCGGCCCCTTGTCGCAAACTTTGCACGCTTTGCAGAGCCACTCACACGCTTGACGAAAGATAGCACGCCTCCTTGCTGGGAAAACGATCAAGAAAAAGCATTCTGCGAGCTGAAAAACGCCTGCAAAGCCCCCCTCACTCATTTCGACGAAAATGCTGAAACGGAAATGCACACGGACGCCAGTGATATAAGTCTGCGTGCCGTTCTCGTCCAAAAGCAAAGTGATTGCGAAAAGGTAATCCCCGATGCCAGCTGTGGTCTGTCGAAGGAGGAGAAAAACTAGTTGGTCTCCGAGAAAGAGTGCTTGGCTATCATATGGGCCATTTCAAAATTTCGCCCATTCGTGTATGGTACACCGTTTAAGGTTGTGACAGACCACCCTGCGCTGTGTTGGCTCGCCAATTCGAAGGACTCTCTGGGCACCTTAGGCGATGGAGCTTGCGCGTGCAGGAATTCGACGTTACAATCGTCTACAAATACGGCAGGAAACACTTTATTGACTTAAGTTAATGTGGTGCTACACTAAGTTAGGTGGTTAATCACCGGAGATATTTCAAGCCCGCTCATGTGTCGATTACGATTGCGAGTACGAACTCTACGTCTCTGCCTACCACAATTATCGCCGGAATATATCAACGGCGGGGCTGTTGTAGGTCTCGCCTTCTTGCGCGTGTGCCGGAGGTCATGAATCCCGCATGGAGAAACCGGTCCCAGCCACGCCGATAGAGTGCGCAGTGGTCTCGACGCCTGCAAGCCCCTCCCGCCGTCGGCCTCGCACAGGCGGATTCCTCGCCCTACCACTAGGGCAGGAAATGGGGGGGGGGCAGACTCCCACCTATTACGTTTAGCTGCCGATTCTTTTGCTCGAACGAGAGAACTCGTGCAGCGACAGCGCTGCTGCTGTCGGACCGGCACCCGTTGACGTTCGAGCCAAAACAATAACAACCACACCTCCGCTGTTTCAGCAGGTTCCACACCGGGTGGAACTGGGTTTAAGTTCTATATTGATAGGGGCTTCTGTTCTCTTTATCACGCAGGATCAGTACAAGCAGCTGTTCAGTGATAATTCGACGTACAAAAAGAATCTGAGAATAGTGGGAGCTTCTTTGGAGATGGGGGCTTTTCTTTACACCCTGCCCGTCGAGATAACCTCAGAGAAGAAGAAACTCGTGTTCAAGACCTGCGACGGTTTCAGCATCGTCAAGCCATCCTCGGTATGTACACTTGTAACATCACAGTCCTCTTTCGCAAACGGACAGTGTCCGAACTCACCTCTTCTTGTTCAGACGCGTATTAGTATGATAATCATTAAAACTGAATACGCTTGCAAGCGCCCGGTATCTATTACCAACTTGCTCGCGGCCGCTTCTCGGGGCGGTTTCATGGCATCCACGCATACTATGTCAGATGGCCTCGTTTAAACTGCCGTAATTACTTTCACCCTCAAAGATGTAGACGGGAGTCCAAAAAAGCAGTGCAGTAACTTTAGATTGAGCCGTTCATGACAGCTTCAATTTAATTGCAGTAGTTTTTCTCGGCGCAGGGTTTCGTGGGATCGCTATTATCAAGTATGATGTCGGTGATCGTCGAAGTGGCCTGTGAGAACACATTGCCTAGAGGCGCCAGAAAATAATGCACTGGAAGTCGGGCATTTATAGTCATTTAACTCAGAAATAGGCGGAGTAAGCTCAAAGACGCCGCCTGTGGATGTGGAGAAGTTTTGACGCAGCGTCAGCAGTGGTGACTATTAGTTGAGCCTACGTCTTTCTTGCAGGTTGTAAGCTGCCACCCAACGCGACGGCAATGCCCGCGGCAACGCTTGTTCTATGCTAATCATCAGAACAAGAAATTACACTCTCTGTCTACCAGCCATTTATTGATGCCGGTTCTTAGCCTTCAGAATTTATTTCGCGGCGTGCGCGGGAGGACAGTACAAATAAACAAAAAGAGGGGGGAGGCGGAGGACAGCTGGCCAAAAATAAGCAGACCGAGGATCAGCTATGTTCCCGGATTCGATCAGCCTTCGATGGGGCTCCCACGAGACAAACAGACGACTGAGTCATGCTTTCTTTTGTGATCCCTCCTGCGCAAAGCGAATTAGCAAAAAAGAAGCCTACAATTCTTGCAGTACGGGATTACCTTGCGATGCTGTCCTGATATTTTATTAGCGTTCACGTGGTCGAACCATTCGTACGGCAGTAGATTACCCGAGAAAGCTGTCTCGGTTTTATTGGACTGTTACTATCTGCATATGCGGCTGCCCTATAAAAGTGCAAGCAAGCAGAACTGTACAGGTTGTATTCACTGGCGAGGTACGCATGCAGGCAATTATGTGATTGCGCCGTCCCTGGTTACGTCACGCTCCGCAGGATTGTGGTACTTCTCCGTGCTAAGCACATGAATTGTGATGGACCCCACCAAACGCAAAGTAATGCCTCGATTCCAATGTGAGTGCAAATATCTCCGTGGACACCACCGTTGGGAATCGGGTTGAAACGGAGCAGACGACGGACACCGTTGTTTTTTTTTCGGCATGCGGGCGCAGTAGCCCGAGCCGCACCATGTCCATGACCATTTCCAGTGTTGCCAGGCGAAGAAATTGACCGCTAAACTTTTCAGTGAATATCATGTATAGCACGTGCAGGTGGACGAGGGCAATGCTGTCCCTTTGTCTTACAGAGCCGCTGCCCAGCACCACACAGTAAGGAATTCTTTCAGGTCCCACAGGCTTTGAATGTTGCTACGTTAGCTTTGTTCAGAAAATAAATGGAATGACGCTTCCATTGCACGTTCATGTTTTTGAGAACATTTCAACCGCTGACAATCAAATAAACTCCTTCTGAAACCATGCACAGTCTGTAATTTACCGTACAAATGAATAGAAAAATGTCTGGTGGGTTCACTTCCAGGCCGCGGCGGCCGCTTTGCTGATGGAGGCGAAAAGCAAAAACGCCCGTGCGTACGAGATTTCGGCGCACGTTAAAGATTCCCATGAGGTCAAAATTAATCCGGAGCCCCCAATACGACGCGCCTCATCACCTTCGTTGCGTCAGCGCGTTAAACGCTACTACCAGTCAAGGAATGTCTGCCCTGGAAGTCTCGATAAAATGTCGCACACGGACCTTGATCCTCTTCCAACCTACTTGCGTGGTACCTTCTTAGCCTCGCCGCTGCTGTTCGCCGCTCCTTTGCTAGCTTTCCTCTTGCTACCATAGGTGTGAGTGCACGCAGTACTGATCTCCCGTGCTTCCCCACAGAGACCAAAGGGCGTTATTTTGTTCACTCCGGTGAAGACGAAAACAAAGAAGGCAACCGTGACAATGATCCCACAGCAGAAGTGGACGGTTATCCTATAATCATTTTACTAAGGATTGCATCTTTGCTCATGGAAGATGTTGGCGCAAGGTATGGCGGTAGGCGAGGTTGTTACATCCTTTATGCCAGTACATACAGGGCCCCAGGAGACAAGGGGAACGCTGTGGAACCATCTGGATAAAGAGGGAAACGGTAGCGTCACTCTACACAAGGAAAAAAATGATGTACGATAAAATCATTAGCCTTGCTTTGCTGATCATTGGGAAAGCGGGTATCTAGCATTGGATATATCATTGTCCATCATGACTTGGTCGCATTTCGTTCATTTGTAGATCCAATAAAACCGAGTTCAACGACCGACTTTCCTGGTCAATATATTGAAGAGCTTATAAATCCGTCGACCTGTGGTTTGAAAGCGTGTTTGCTACCTTTTGCCCCCTACGGCTGTCATTCGAAACGTTTGCAGCCATCGGGTCTCGTTCACACAACCAAACATTCACAGGAATCCTGACGCGTCAGTGATTGGGTGGTGCGAAGGCATCGGGATAAGAACATTAGGGGCCTCTTGCAAATCCCGTTCAACACGCCTTCGATCGATCGCACCGCTCCCAATTAACGGCTGTATGAGCGAAAACCATGTATTAACCAAGTCAAGCCAATCCAGCGCTATACGTTAAGCAAACGCCACCTGTTCGTTTAGTAGACAGCAATGCACCTAGAGCTTTGGGTTTCCCTGATTAATCTCCAGCCTGCCTTCACACAGGGATACAGAAAGGAGGGAATTCCTCCTTATCCCCCCTTCATGCCCCAATTAGCTGGTACCTGTTTATACTCCTCGGCTTGAATCAACTACCCGTCTTCGGCCGTCAAAAGGTCAACAGGACTTCTCCAAACACAAAGGAGCCATCATTTGCTTAGTATTGCGTCACTTTGCCTAAAGGCAAGTAGTCACCAGGCCTGAAATCTCCTTTTATGGGCTCATTAACTGGGACGCTAGTACACACTCAGCAAATGGGTTGACCGTGGTTTCAAGGTACCTCGTGCTTTTACATACGATGGCCTTTCTCGGGCTTCTTAAACCAAAGTGAACGTCTGTTTGTTTCCGACTGCATCCCCACGGTCAAGGGTTAAGTGAATCTTTGAACGAAGTTTAATAGGCAAAACATTTTCAAACTACTGTATCGGGTAGCATACTTGATACTTGTCAGCATTGTTCAGCAAAAAAGAAAACCTCTCGCATATTCGCAGCCGAACATGACTTCTTGACAACTACTCCTAGCACTGCTCTTTTGGTTAAAAGTAGACGTGGGCGAATTTTTCTTCCGCTATAGAGAAATAGAGAGAACCTCGATAGAAGAACAGAGCGGTAAACTCACGTATACCAAACCCAAAAGCGCGTCAAAAACAATGTTCAAACAACAAAATAGAGACAGGGCTCGCGCTCGAACATCCAGCCCGTGGCTCGAGTGACAAGCCAAAGAGTGAAAAAAAGTCTTAACACACGGCACGCCAGCAGTGCTAGCGTGGGAAAATTTAATTCAGTTCAGCAACAACTGCTGCTGTGTTTTATCATGGGAGGACTGAGAGTGGAGGAGAGCAGCAGAAGGGTTGGGCGAGGAAAGAGGGGAGGCAGTTGCGTGGCAGTGGCTGCCGAAGAATACCGGCTTTGGACGGCGTTTACATAGAAGCGTGCCGATACGCGGCCACTTTTGCGTCTGGTGCTGGCAATTACTTTTAATAAGCCGTAAGCCGGGCTCTTCAATGCACTCGGACGCGCGTCTCGGGACAAGGAGGGGGCATGAGTACAGGGAGAACGGCGCCTTATCGTCTAAAGTCTGGATCTGTTGGATGGGGATTAGAAGGGAATTACAGGTGCATTACATGGGTATACAATGATGTGCAAGCTTGCTGGTGGGATTCAAGGCCATTGCCGAGAAAATTATTCCGCCCGTTCCATCCATCCCCCAAACCCCTCGTGGAATTTTACTTCCGAAGCAAGTGAACTCTTAACACCAACTTTGGAGAGTGATCACTGTTCGTTTACCTTCCTACGGAACGGATTCGGATGTGTGTGCGTTTCGCGTTTGTATGAATTGCGTGCGTATTACGAAGTGTTTCAGTACTGCGAAGTGCTTTAGTATTACGAAGTATTGCAAAATCAGCATTTTTCACTTCCGCGGTATAGAAATTAACCATAACGTTTTTGTTAACCTTTATAGGTTTGCGACTCGGATACATGGGAGGTATCTGGTCTCGATGGTGCATTTGAATACCTTGTGGGGTTCATTAGAAGTATCGGCGGGGAAGACAAGATGCACCTTTACGTCATGGAATCCTTTGTAACGATCACCAAAAAGGTTGGTACATCAACATACGTTCTTTACAATACGTTTTAAAGAACGTAAGAGCATTGTCGCTAAGAATTTGGGGATGAAAAGTTGGTGCAGTTGCCGCGAGCTTGAGAAACCAGGTAAACCATCAGTGCTTTAGGCTTGTGAAACGCCAATGTATTTTCTAGCAAGCCTTTCACATTTCTCCCAGTTCACAAGGTAGGAGTTAGGATCAATTTCAAAATCTACATCATCCCCAGAAGATCCAAGGAGGAGGTCAAGTTGGAATATTGTTTTCATGTACGTGGGTCATGAAGCACGACGTAGTAGATATCTAAGGAATAAGTTAAAGCCACCTTGGTGTCGACTAGTCAGGTTTTCTTTCGACTTTCGCCTCCAAAGGTAGATATACTGGTACCGCAGTTAGCCAATGACGATCAGACTAGATGTTCGCAGGTGCGACCGTAGATCTGTTAAAGCGCCGGAGGCGGCCGTAGATGAGTCGATGTGTTCGATGGTTGCTGCTCTCCGGCAGTTATGAGACGAAGGCTTGGGTACGGCATAACTCGAAGTTTATAGGCAGTACTATTTACAAGCAAATATTACAGTATATACATAAAATGGGGAAACACGTTATAACTCTCTGCACAGCCGAAAGTATAGAGTACCTGCAAACGAGAATGGATCCAAGTCGTGGATCTTATAAGGGAGGTCACTCGGCATAGCCGATAGCGCGTAGCGCCTGCGCGAAGCAAAATCCGACCTCCGGTAAAGGGGTTCCTAGCATATATAGAATTTGTGCAGTGCCCCTGCTGTTGTGCCCGTTCATCAGACGGCTATCCGGGCTGCACTCAGGGTGACATCAGATTTCAAAGCCCAGATTGGTTCACTCCAAACAAATAAAACACGCACAAAAAGAACCGACCAATCCTTAACATGTCTCCACCTGCGGTCACCTGACCCAACGCTCTCTCTCAAGCAACTCCTAGTATTTTTCCAGCGTACGTTATTGCAACCGACAAGCAAAGGAAAGACATCAGCTACCCAAAGTGACTGACCGCGATTATATTACACGGTTATACACTGACCGCGTGACTGGAGGGAAGAGCTGCTCCGAACCTAGTCGAGCCTTCTCGAGGTGAATGGCCCATAAACGAACAGCACCTACGCTGGCTTCACAAATCCACAACGCCTACGCCACGCGCCGTTTTGACACTAAGTGACGGCATCCTTTCGCTTCCCGTCAGCTCGTCAGCTTTGACGACAACCGAGCCACTTCCCAATGTCGCAAAGCCATAATAGCGGCGTCCGCGCTCTCCGAGGAAACCCTGCGCCGAAACTGCGCACCCATCCGCCTGCGCAACCATCCGCCGTTCACTGGGACCTCCCGGTCGAGGTGACCGCATATCAACACAACAAAGGTACTGGGGGCCAAGCACCCCCGCATTTTGCAACACAAAAAGAACGAAAACAAAGCATGCTCTCGGTGGCCCCCAACTTCGCGTCCCGCCTGTAAACAAAACGAGAACGAGGTGTTCTTCTTCTTCCACTGGAAGAAATACCACAGCCCCCGAATTGGAACTCATGACCTTGGGTGTCGTCAACGAAAACGTATTCTCAAAGCCTGGGCCGGGCTAAAAGATCCCTTTTTCAAGTATGCGCCAGAATACTGTGCCGCATTTTAAGCCAAATCGCGTTCTCCATAAGCCAGTGGAGTAACGCTGACCTAGTGGCACATGCAACTCACATTACCAGTGGGTGCATTATATTTAAATTTTATACCATCTATCCACACCACAAAGCAATTATTCTAATTTTAATACCATGATAATAAGTCGGGTACAAGCACACTTCATTCTGGGATCTATCGTTCTAAGCGTTACCTGCTGCAAAAAATTAGCGCGAAATCTTAGAATGATGTGCTACTTAATCCAAGTCCCAGTCGAGCTTTACAATTATGTAAGTGGTCAAAAGCATGCCGGTGCTTAGCCAAGAAATTGCCGAGATTTGGTGAATGTCCCCCACTCCTTTTATGTATCACTAGTTCATGCCTTCAACATTTCTTCCCGAACTTTACGTAGGCCAATGTTACAGACAAGTGTTCGTGAATAATATAAACGTCGTGATTGCAAGGCCTACCTCTTCCTTGTAATTGCACCGTAACAGCACCGGTCCGTTATGTAGCCAGGGGAGTAGTGCTGTTTTGGAGTAACCATGGTACGGGGAGTTCAAGTAGGTTCTGGTGCAGTACGCCATAATTAGTCGAGAATGCGGTGGTCAAACAATAACTTTGTGGTTATGCTCCTTACGGAAACAAAGGGGCCGTGAACGTGACTTAAAATTTGGTTCATTCGAAAGATTGCCTCATTAAAATAACACTGACACCTCTTTTAACGGAAACATGTCTAACGAGGGAAACTGAAAATGAGTATGCGACATCCTACTCAGAGCAGCAAGTCAAGCATGAGGAGAGAAATTACAAAACAAGTGTACTTACAAAACAAGTGCAAAAATAGTACGATAGTACAAAAACAAGTGTACTGCAAGTAAAAAGTGCAGTACAGTTCTCAAAATAAGCCAGAGCTACTAGAAGTGTCAGGTACATCATGAATGGGAAATTTGTTGCGTTTGGCTCAGGCCGAAAAAATTCAATGAAAATTAAACAGGTTAAACAGGGACTCCAAGCTTGCAGAACGAGTTATAGGCCCCTAAATTAGTGCCAATCCTTTTTACAGCAGTAAGAGTGTTGGGATAAGCAAATAAATTTACGAACGAACTCGTAGACATAGCACTCGTGCGTAGGGCGCGCACTATGCTGGCCGACGCTCGTGGAAAGGTCGTGGAATTCGGCCAAGAGCTTCGCAGAGAAACCGGATGTAGGGCATGGCGCCCAATGCGGGACAACGGCATGGGACACGTACAGGTGCCCAAAAATTAAACTAACTTGGGCGAGCGGGGACTTTTCATGCATCAGCGTCATATGACGAAGCCAATATGCAAACAGGTTAAGGGTAAAGGCATGGTCAGAAGGTGCGTTTAGAAGGAACAGTCGTCTGCTGGGATGTTCCATTGTAAGAACGTCACCCCATATGAGGGAAAAACAAATGAGCAGCCAGTGGGAGTGACCTAGTGGCTTTGATCGCAACTTATATTCTGAAGATCAACTTTGCAGGCATTAATCCCCAAGTAACAAAAAAAAACATGTTCCTCAGCTTATCCTAACATTTGTCGTGCTGGTGGGATGCTTAAACTTCAATTTCTCGATTGATTGCTCGACTTTGACTTTCACAACATAAAATAAAAGAAAAACTATCATCCAAAGTATTTGGATGTTTTCGCTGCTCAAGGCAGTGGCTGCAGGTGTCAGTACGTGCAGGGGATGAACTGCGATGCTGACAGTTTGATATTCCGCACGAGTAATACCGCTTGCGAAGCCGGGGCTTTACGTTAATAATAACACCTAAGATAAGATTTGGAGGATGCCGGAATATCAGTGCAGAACTAGCAAAGTGTTACAAAGCAAAAAGGGGAAGATTGCTGGCACAGCGCTGGAGTCCTTCGGGCAGAATACGCAGCAGATAGATTTGGCAACTACAGCAATTATTTTTGTTCTTGGGTTGCTTGGCAGAGCGTTAGCGATAAAGAGAGGCGGTAGGCTAGAGTCCTCTCAGAGAACGATTTTTTTGACGGCTACGGGGTGTGAGACGGAGCGTTAGCTTCGGCATTATTTCGGCTGGAGCTTTGCAGAACAGGGGCGTGATGTTCTTGAAATTGAAGTGGCCAAAGACGAAAGACGTTATATGTTTCAACAAATCTCTGTCAATGCTATGCTTGGTGGTAGGGGAGAACGCATAACTAGCCACTGTACAATAGGAAAAAAATTGTTTATGGATATTATGGTGCAGACACCCTTTTTTGCAAACGGATAACAATTTGGTTAGCATACGAATATTATGTGCAATGACCTTGGCAGCGAAAGCGGGATTTGGTTATGCAAGCACTGCAATAATACCGACGCAATGGCATCAATGTGAAGTGGAGTTGGAGGGAGGGTTCGGTTCACAGTCAATGTATAGGCAAGGAAGCACGTCGCGATGGCCATGGCCTCGCCACAAAGTCATGGCCAAGCGCGAAGGTAGTATCACTTCTTTCTTGAAGCTTTTCTTCAAGGGCAGGATTATCGAACAATGTTGCCGATAAAGGACTAGAAATACAAGCAAAGGAATATAAAACTCGCTAGGGCAGTTCAGTGGCGCCTGGACGAGTCCAATACTGACACGGCGGTTATCATTGTGGTCAGCTTCTGTTTTAAAAAGTGGCATTTATTCGGGCGAGTTTGCAAAGACACATTGGCAACTCACATCGACACGTTCTCCAGGCGCATGAGATGATTCTGCGACTCCGGAGTGCGAGGGACGATGCCAAAATGACAACGACCCATCTTGCACATTACGCCATGCAAAATGTTATCTCCCCTAATGTTGCAGAGGCGTTCTTCCAGCGAAAAAGCGTGAAGTTAAGCCTGTACTGCCCGCAGAGAAGGAAACGGAGCACGCGAGCGGTGACCGAATTAGATTCCCTGTATATCGCGTGGCGCAAGAGTTGTGTGCCTGCTTGCCACATGACGTGGGTTACATTTCGACAGGAAGGCACGTTTTCAGTGCTGCGCACAAGACCGCGTATTCAGTCAGTTATGCTCTACTGAGCATCAGCGGTTGTGGAAGCGGCGGTAGTGGCGGCCGCTCGGCTGATAAGCAGCCGACTATTGTGCGCCAGGTTTTGTTCACGGCGCTCCTGGCCACTCCTCACCGCTGCCTCTGGCGCTTGTGGCCGGCGGCAGCTCTTATATGCGAGACGGGTGGCTTTCCCGCACGACCTTGAGTTCAAAATGGCGGATGGAAGCGCAAATCGGCTCCCCTAGACTCGAGGCCGAATAGCATCGCGGCGTCGCCCCGAAACGTCGAAGGGAAGCAAAGAGCGGTAGGGTGGGTAGGCGGGCGCACAGCCTTCGCCACACTATCTGATAGTGCTTAATGGTCGCCCTGCTGGCGGGTCTGACGGCGCGTGGCAGTTTTCAACGGGCAGCGCTTGACATTAGAATGGCGCTGGTTACATTGCCGCTCGCCGCAATCATTGGCGACCGATTACGGTGCTGTTGAGTTCGACTAACCCACGCCCCTGACATCACACCTTGTTCCGCGGAATTGAGCACAGCCATCCATGTTCTCGTCGCGTGCTGCATAGTATTGACCGCCTATCATGCGAAGTGTTTTGCGGGCACACTCATGTTTTGAAGCACTATTGAGTTAATTACTGAGAGCTATTACTTAGGAGCGAACGAGGGAACCCCGACTAAAAGATCTCTGAAGCATCGAGGATATTTAAAAAAAGCATAAATCCTGCAGATTTATACTTAGTTTGTGCTGACTATATACCGAAACCACATTTTGTTGTCTGTTTATTTGAATTGTATTGAAAAGGCACGCAGTTAATTCAATTCGTGGTGAAAACTGTGCATAAAAGACGAAGGCAGGGATAGGATAAACACAAATACGCCGCTGTTTATCCTATCCCTGTCTTCGTCTTTTCTGCACAGTTTTGACCATGAACATAGACCAACTTGCCCAGTTCGTCACACTCGTACATAATACAATTCCTCCGGTGGGCAGGACACCGATGGCAGCGCGGTATTGCATGTAACACAGTGTGTTTTCAAGCGCGCAGCTTCTTTGAACTCCTGAGCGCCCGATTTCATCGCCGATGAATGCAGCGAGCGGCAATATAACTAAGGCCATTCTACACCCAAGCGCTGCCCCTTGAAACCTGACGAAGTCGGCCATATCAGCAGAGCGACGATTAAGCATTACCAGTACGCAATTCATCCCGTGAAGGCCGCCAGTTGCTCCCCGTCGGCATTTCTAGGCGGCGCCGCAAGGCAATTCGGGTACTGCTCCTGGGCTCTGTTTACTTTGGGGCGGACATTTTTATTTTGATTTTTCTTTATTTATTATATACCGCGAACCATTTAAGGCCCAAGAAGGAAAGTTACAGCAAGTTCGAAGGTAAAGCAAAGGTGCAAGAAAGTTACAACAAAGTTGTTACAAGGATACATCAAATGTAAGAAAAACATAGAAATCACCATCAAACCTTACTCGTTTCCATAGGGCTGAGTACACCCACTGAAACTTCCCGACAAGACTGATTAACTTTGTTTTCGCATAATGCGCCTCTGCCAAGACTGCCGAGCAGTAGCCACACCAGAGATAGAGCGGAGATAACTCCCTGTGAGAGAGCGCCAAATGCCGAATGCAGAAGATGAACGCCTTCATGAGCCATTCTACTCCGTTTCTAAATACACAGCAACCAGTTATATCAGGGGACAGCAACCTCAGACCCTCGGGAAAGTATTATGCGACTCCCGGGACGACGCCAGAGCCACCACTTGCTAACTGAAGGCTGACAATGGCAGTTTTCACCTCAAATGGGGTTAGACAGGAACAAAGCGAGATCGCGTCCAGTTGGCATTGCCCCTCATATCTGAACTTAACCAGATATCATATCTTCACTTCCTTCTTTGGATCAGTCCAAAAAAATTGGCGAAGCTTGCACTATGTCCTGCAAACCTTGACCCACAGTGAAACGAGATGATTTCTTTCCATGTAAGCACTGAAGCACGCACCACCACGCATTGCATACTGTTTAAGATTGTTTATTTGCATGTTGCATCGTCGCTTTCTAATTTCCTACTCGTAATCATCGTCATATGAATCGATATCGTCGTCTTCCTCGATATCGATATCGTCGTCTTCATGACTAGAGCGCACGAGTCGTTTTGTCCGCCGGATTTGACATTTCTCCCTAAGTGCACCGCATCAGCAGAACCTAGAACCGGCGGCAACAGGTTTCGCAAACTGGGCGTCTGTACGCCGCAAACCTCACTAATTACGGCTGGCCACAACCGCTGCGCTGGTAAAAAAGCAACACTCGCACCCCGGCCCGATTTGCCGTCCAGCCCTTGCCATGTCAGCTTCATGCAACTGGGGTGGCCGACACCTGATGTAAATGAAACGGATTTGAGCCTCTGGTTTGCCCACTTTTACTAATAATATTAAGCACGTGCAAATTCGTTCGCGCACAGATCATTACGTGTCCGAAATAACACCGAAGCGGCAGGCAGTCTCCGGCGAAAGGCAGCTGCCGCTACGAGTGAGCTCCATGGTTCCGCCAACGTGCATGTACAAGCCTGCAGTGCGAGGAAACACATGCGATGCTTACTGAAGCCATGTTTTTGCGCTCGTCACGAGTAGGCAGGCTGGGTTAGCGGCAGTGCTCAACTTCGGCACTGCGGAGACGTCGGCGGTGTGATGAAAGGCTTTTGTTGCACTCTACACGGACACTGCAGTGGATTTGACAATCTGTTTTTGCTCGCTTTGTGTAGACTTGCACAAGGAAAGCACTATTACTTGCTTATGCGGTGGATAAAGCAATATTTATTTTATAAAGCCTGAAAGAAAAAAATTTACCACGCCCAGTCTGTGGCAGCTGCACCAACTAAAGCAGCGACGCCCATACGAGGTGCTACTGTGATTGGACGATGTCCAATATTGGCATTCAAATCAGTTTCGTTTGCCGATCTGTGAAACATGTTCGGCATCCGACGTTAGTGTTGGCGGGGAATTCTCGATATCTCAAGAATCGACATACCGCATTTGTGCGATGTTGTCGGCTGTAGACTGCATCAGATAATCCTACTAGCACGGATAAAATCGTAACGAAGATCACCACCTGGGGCTGAACGCCCTCCACGTCACCGGAGACGCTGATATATGGAGCGCTTTGCCCCCCCCCCTTTGGAGCTTACCTGGCTTGTGCCTGTGTCGGAAGAGGCGTGTTCGCGCCGGGATGAAAGTCGTCTAGTTTGGCACTGTGCCCGTGCGGAAAGCAGTGCATTGCGACCAGCGAGACTTCCATGGAAATTCATCCCACACGTCGGAAATGAAATCGCAGTCAGTAAATCCGACTAGGGCGCAAGTTTCCCGCCGTGGCTTCCACATTTTATAACCGAGCGAAGCACAGAGCACCGTGGCAGGCTAAGGCGAAAACCGGAATCGTCCTGTGCTAACGTCCACCCGTCGTGAATGCGGCGGTAGTGTCACCTGTGGAATTTCAGCCCAACTGCTCGATGTAAACGGTCTATAAGCAGCTTAGATATAAACCTGCGGAGATAATATTAGACACAAGCCAGGCCGGTGCCATGGCTGCCAGAAAGGTTAATTAACGACATAGAGACAGACTGAGTTTATTTATCGTGATGCTTATCTCAAACTCAGCCGTAGCTGTAAAGCGTGAACAGCACGGAGCGTTTTCGCACGCGATTCATGCGCGCCGGCATTGCGTGCGCGATTTTTTCACGCCGGGGTCGACGATTTCGGGCCCGCGGCAGCTTCTACCTCGCTTAGAATATGACGCACGACGTGCGCGGCAGTGGCAGAGCCTGACGACTTGCGCCAATGGGGAGGCGTACTCTCCATGACGGACGTTTGAAAGTTCTCGGGACTTTCAAACTCGAGCAGGCTCCGCTGCAGATATTTCAGCTTACCAAGGTGGCGAAGATTTTACGGGCGCTTTCCCTAGCGGCGCGAATGATGCATTATAGTGTCGTTTTTGCCCACATTATCAGGTTTTTTCCGGCACAAGCAACTTCGTTTGTGATATGAGTGGCATCTTAAAGCGCGCTTAGAAGCAGTCGCTGGAGCAACCCGCAACACTTCGTGGCCGGTGACGCCGCTATGTTGCCGCCGCCTCCCACGCCGCGCGCAGCTCGGCAACGTCAGCGCGCCTAGGTCGTACGCCGCGCGTTTTCGCAAGCAGAAAACGCGTACCCTTCCAAGCTCGTTCCACTCTCTCGCCATGGCCTCGAGACTCCTGTCCCCACCTCCCCCTTGGTACCCTCACATCTCAGGACGAGTCTTATGGCGCGTGCAGCAAAACGGAGGCTACCCTATAGTTTGGCGCTGGTGTCTCCCTTTCCTGGCGTGCGATCACCGGCTCACGCTCATGCTGACCCCAGGTTCAATCCTTTTTGTACTACCTGTTTTCTGTGCCATCCCAACGAGGTTACTTCAAAATCGCGAGGAAGAAGAGAGGTAGACACCACAGAGGCTAGAAGAGGAGGAGGAAATTGTTGAAGGAGAAAGTTAAAACGCAGAGAGGGCTTAGGAAAAGAAGCCTTGAAGAGGTGGCGAGGTAGAGAAGGAAAATTTAGGAGGAGGAGGTCAGAATTGAAGTAAAGGGATGGGGTGGAAGGCAAAGTTCAAGCAGGGATAATGAAGGGTGGAGAAGATAGGGAAAATGTGGAGGGGGATCAGATTCGCGGAAGAGGAGGAAGCGCAGAGTGGGAAAGAGTAGGATATGTTACGTGGAAAAAGCTATCGCCTTTTGACTGCGCTTGTGGTGAAGCAAGCAGATGCGCTCGCCATGGTTTGATAAAAGCTTTTTTTCAAACATCTTTGCGGCGGCAGTTGAAACGCAACCAGCTACCACTTGCATCATTGAGGGAAAGTGTTTTGGTGCCTCCCAAGAGCGTCTGAGCACGTGTGAAAGGACGTACATGGGTAACTGTAGCCGAACCCTGCACGCAGGCAGAGCACGTGCTGAAGTGGAAGCCCAGACGGTTCGCCTGGCTCTTCCTCAACTCTGACATGGACAACCGGAGAGATGAGTGCAAGGCAACAGAAAACTTCGACAGAATTGGCAAAGTCAAGCTAATTTTTACCGGCACCCCCTGATTTTGGGAAGGCAGCCCATCTCACCGGCCTTCTCGTCACTTCTCTCACTGTCATCGGGAGGCTCGAAGTGGAAAGAGAATAAATCTATTCTTTCCAATGGTGTTTTATTTTTTCACTGGAGGAGGCTTCAAGTCAAAGCAACGAAGGTAGACTTCCTCGACTGTGGGCTCCTGGTATGAAAACATTTACTCGCATTCTTTCATGCACTCCGGCTGGGAAATCTTCGCTATGCTAAGGTGTCAGCACGTGCATTCAAAGCGAATGGATTGCGACGTACGATTAGAGCGAAAAAATTGGGCAGGACCATCCCTTTGTTTGATGTTGCAGACGTGTTTTCAAGCTATCGTGACCTGTGTTTCTGAATCGCAGCAACGCTATCCGTCTGGTGAGTGGTGTAACAGAAGATGGCGATCTATTACAGGGATGTAAGAGAAATGCTGTTTTTCGCTCTGCAAAAATTTTGCTGCCGCCTTAAAGGGACAGCAACCGATTTTTGTCGCGTATATGTTCTCCAGCTTATATGAAAGCCAGCGTTTTATATAGCGCGGTAACCACAAGCAATTTCTAAACGAATCCTTACAAATAATTTTAATTGGCAGCAAACTTTCAGAAATCTGAAAGGTGGCGGTTCGTAGTGTCGAACCTTGGCACTACAATATGTGTCCCTGTCACGTTACCTGCAAACCTAGCAGCTACTGTAACTGCTGAAATGTTGATTTACGTATTGAAAACCTTTTACCACAAGTATTTGTACAAGGTTAAATCTTATATGTATTTCTAAACATTACTTTGAAAATTCTAAAAACCCTCCGCCCGCCGCCGCTTTGTTGCTCTCAGTGTTGCTGAGCCACCATGCCCAGAATCAACGGCAGGGTTCAGTAAACAAACCCAGTGAATGAGCTTTGACGATTCTGTCTGAGTCAGAGGCGGTTGTTCAGCGAAAATATTTGATTTCAGTTTCCAAATACGCCAACGGCAGCTAAAACGAAAAAAAAGTCACGCCCGGGGAGAACAGAACTTCCCACCTCCACAACGTGAAGCCATATTCTACCTATCGTCTATCCCAACATATGGCGCATTCGTGCAAAATAGACCGTTGCATTAAAAACACACATGAGGGAACAAGAAAGCCTGCGATTCGAACTTTTTTTAACTGGGGACAAGTTTTTAAATATCGTTTTTCATTTCGCATACAGATAAAAGTATGCGGCCGAGCTACTCTGTCATGGTTGCCACAATTATTTTTGGGAGGAACACATACGGCTCGTAGATCTAAAAATTTCGATTTAATAAGCTCTGGGGCCTTATCAGCAAAGCCATTTCTCGTCAAGGTGCTTTAAGTGATGCCCCTTCATTTGGGATAGAGAATATAAACTCGACAAAAATCGGTTGTCTGTCCCTTTAAAGAAATAACTATGGTGATGGCAGCAATGGATAAGGCGGCTTAACTTGATTTTTATGAATAGCATTTAGTCCCGTGAACTGGATGAGCTCACGAAAATAATGAAGTGGGGGGTTCAATTTTTCTATCAAACTCGAGCAGCGCCAAATGCCAGTCTAAAACTCGCTGGGGCACTATCGTCAAGTTCGTCTCTTTAGTCGACGTCATTGATCCCTCGAGATGGATTAGGGGGAGGGGTCGTATAACCCTTGCCCGTGTTTATACAAATATTACCTTCTGGAATATTTAATCGCCGTGATCTATTATGATCCTTCTATAATCTCACTGGCCCCCATCTCTGTCTACAACCCCCTTGTAACTTCCTCTGTATTCTGTGAGTTAGGCAAGTTCCTGCACTCGCTTCTGCCCACCACCAATATGAACCTTTGGGGTTCCCTTCCATGTCTCTCACAGTCTTTGGGGCTACGAGTAGACCCTCGAACCCGGAGGCCTTCTCCACTGCCTTATACAGGAGAGCCACCTCACCCTTCTTAATAGTCTGGGTCCCTACCAGAGCCCGCACAATCTCACACCAGCCCACGACACCCGACCTTACTTTCTCTCGGGGACCCTTTCAGTTCAGTGGCGGGTCACAGCCGAAACCCTCCTCAGCGACCATTTTCTGACGCATCTTTCCCACATCCCGCGATGTCGCCTCGTTACTCACATTGACTGGGACGCCTTCCGCACAGCTCTGGCCTCCTACTCCTTTGAGTCGTATGACGACTGGACGTCGGGCATTGCCGTGGTGCTTTCGAGTAGCAGTCCCCGTTCTCGGATCTGTCATCCGATCCAAGACCTTGACCCTTATTTTCTCCGTTGATGGCACCGCCGTAAACCACTGCAGCGCTCTTTCGGCTCCCAACCCCAAAATACTCAGCTCGCTTCCAGAATGGCTGCTCTACGAGACGAGATCGTTACCCACTGCACTTCTCTAGAACATTCTCGATGAAGGGCTCTCTGCGACAATCTTTACATTCTTAAATCTCTCCTATGTACTAAGCCCACGCTTGTTCCTACTTTAGCTAAAGCTCTTGCTCAAGGAACACCTTGCGACCTCTTCAACAAACTAGCCTCTCTTTATCTCCCGCCCCCTCTTACTCCTTGCTATAGACTACCCGGGTGAACCTAATTCTGATATGGACTGCCCTTTCGCTCTCCGGGAGCTCTAGAACGCCCTAGTTGCAAATGCTACGTGTTCTGCTCCTGGGGAATATGCCTGGGGAAGACAACCTCCCCGACCATATGAAAGAGATTCTCCTCTAGAATTTTAACCAACCCGGGGACAGCGGCTGCCTACCTAGCTCCTGGACTTCTTCCTTTATTAACATGATTCCCAAAACTGAAAAGCCTCCTTCCATCACTAACCTTTGTCCTATCTCATTAATTAACGTGATGCGTTGGTAAAACCCTTAAGCGTATGGCTCTGACTCGCGTTTCTCAATTTCTCGAAAAGAGGGACTTCTTCCCTCATTCTCTCTGTGCTCTGTGTCGTGTCTGTACTTAGGATATGTTTTTGCTTCTCCAGCACGCCTTTCTCTCTCCCACCCCAACCCAAATCCACGCTCTGGTGACCGTGGATGTCCGCGAAGCCTTTGACAGTGTGGGCTATGACCACATCCTGGCACAGCTTCCCACAATGTCTTGCGGCTCCCGCATGTGCTCCTATCGCCACTCCTTCCTCTCCCACCGAGTGGCTCGCTTTCAAGTCGTCTTCCACCGGTCCGACCCCCACCACATCACTGGAGGCACTCCTCAGGGTGCTGTTCTTTCCCCCACCTTTTTTCAATATTGCTTACTCTTCTCGCTTCCCAGCTAGATGAAATTCCTGATCTTCACCACATCCTTTACGCCGACGACATCACCCTTTGGTGTTCGTCGGGCTCTCCGGGTCACGTGCTGCAGAGTACCCTGCAACGCGGCTTGGATCTAGTGGACTCTTTTCACTGCTGTTGGTCTTTGTCCGAGCTTCTCGTTCTCGAACGTTCGTCTTACCAGCGCGCCCACAATTCCCTCGTCTCTCTCCACATTTCTGGTTCTACCATTCCTGTCATCAACAAATGCAAGGTTCTTGGCTATTCTTGGTATGCACCCATGAACGTACAAGCCCTACACAGCGCCGTCGTGACCTACCAGTCGATAACCCACCTTCTGCGCCATGTGGTCACTCGACGAGCGGGTCTTAATGAAGATAATGTCTGCAGGGTTGCTCACGCGCTCGTTCTCAACAAGTTATTCTACTTTGTCCCTTACATCTCCTTCACAAACACTCAACGTAATGCCCTCGAGACCGCCCTTGTGAGACTCTACAGGGCAGCACTGAACCTCCCTATCACCACTTCTACTGATAAGCTTTTTGCCACGGGCCCCTTTCACTCCCTTCCCTCTCTCCTCAACCTCCAACGTGATTCCCAGCCTTCTCGGTTTTCTTTTACCCTACAGGGTGAGTGGCTACTGGTTCAGGCGGGTATACTTCCGATTCCCGTCTACCCCATTGCCCCTCCCGACGAAAGTTTGGCCCCCAACCTTCGTATCCTCCCTCTCTCGTAAAACATGTCTGCTGCCCTTCATGCACGTCGTCGTCATGCGGCCCCGCAGCATCATTCTCCTTTTTTCACGACCCAGTGAATTGTTTAGACAGATGCCTCCTTTGTGGCTCCTGCGGATTGCTCTGTACCACCCTCACTTTCCTGAAGCCAAAACCCGCAGTAGCGGCCCGTACCTTCACCCTTCGGAAGGAATGTTTCTTAAGGTTCTCGCCCATGTCTTGAAGCTCATGCCCTTCAGTCCTTTGCTGCTTATCCCCCCGTCCCCGAATATACAGTCTTCTTACTCTCACGCCACTATTACACACATACAAATCACTCACTACCCTCTACCCTTCAACAGGAGGTCGAACGAGCGTCCTCCACTTTACTGCCATCCATCGTTTTCTTCCTTTGATTCCGTCGACACTCCGGTATGTACGGCAATGAGTTGGCGCATCAACTCTCCCGTGACACAATTTACTGGCACCGTTGATCCCCTGGCCCGTGCCCTCGGAGGACGCTAGGAAGCTCTCCCAGCGCCGTGCCATCAAGGAGGTCTACCTTCATCTTCATCTAGACAAACGCCTCCATTCGCCTCCTCACCCATCACTCACCGTACCGGAGGCCCGACTACTTCGGCCACGGAGCAAGAATATATTCTTGCTCCGTGACTTCGGCACATCCAAATTCATTTATCACTATAGATCTCACCCCTCTTGTCGCAACTGCCCCACTGCCTACGCTGATTTACCTCATTGCCTATTACACTGCCCGGTGCCTCAGCTACACACTCGTATTCCTCCCCATCCCTTTCCATCAGCACGTGGACCGACTGGCTTGGTTCTGAAGGGGAAGAATAGCGCAGAGGGGTCGCCCACGCGGTCGACATGCTCGACCTGTAACTTCGTCCGAATAAAGGTCTTTTCTACTGTACACTTACATTCATGACTTATATCGCTAGTTGCACGAGCTGGCGCACTAAATCCTGGTAGACAGGTATTCTAAGAAAAAATAGTGGACTAGTTTGTCCCTTAAGGGTGAAGCTGGTGTGTATCATATAGTTCTCCCGAGAGGTCGGAAGTTTCTCCCTTTCAGAGGGACGAGCGCGTTTCTTCCTGTGGGAGTGGAGTAAGAATTCCCCCTTTCATGAACTAATGGAGAAGCGTTCCTACCACAAAGCGCCTCGCGGCACTACCCGATCACGGCTTGTTCGGCGAGAAATTGTAACTGGGCAGATCGCTTAAATGATCGAGGAAGTACATGTACCTAGGTTACGCTAAAATAACCAAGACATTATGTACCAAGCCCCAGAATTACAGTTAGCAAGTCATGAAGCCTTTTGTATGCGCGGCCTCTATTTGGCCCGGAAGGTGCTCGGCCGCCTTCGCTTTCACCGCAAACGCGCCGCCGTTCGTAGAGAAAGGCACAACGGGTGCATTCAGAGTGCCGCCTTTATTTCCTACAGGCTTTTAATCCCGCCGTTCCCCGCAACACGAGATCACAAACATCCAGTACGACTGTTTGAGAAGAACTAGTGATTAGTCCGCTCACATTGATATAGCTGTGCATCGACACGCACTACGTCTGCAACCATGCATCTCAGCGCAAAGGCGCCGCAGGCGGCTCGACGAGGGCATCCGTCCGAGCGAGGACGCCACTGCACAGAAGAATGCACATATGAGACTGCTCGCCATCTAGCGACTTCGAAGTGAACCAATGAGTAAATGTTTAAAATGGATCAATAGATGGCGCCAAAAAAATGGAGGGGGTAGTGGCAGCTACTAAGCGTCACTATCGTTAGGAGTTTGCATCAAGGCGTTTCCCCTATGGCTAACGTAGGCAATATCACAGAAGCCGCACATTGACGACCACAGATTGGGTAGAAACATAGCACAACACAGCATCATACACGTCATTGAAGGCATTGACAACGCAAAAAAACATGCATAATACATGTATGCATAATGCATATACACATTGCACAACACATAGTACACTTTTCCCATGTCTATAACATTCGCGTGATCATAAAGCACAAGCTTAAAATGGCTACAAATTATTTATAACACTAATCGCAGAGCATTCGTGTAAGAACAATGAGCTTATCGTTTGTTCAGTAACCCACGGCAATGCTTGAGCCTCACCTGTGTTTTGTTATTTCGTCAATGTAAACGGTGTAACTGCTACTGTTTGTTAGTTTCAAGTTTCGTAAGATGCACTATCATAGCTCAAACAACAAAAATGGCACGTGTGGAGAAACAGGACGGTGCGTATGTTTGAGTAATAACCCTCATTGATTTGCCTTCGCTCCTTTGGCGGAGAGCACACCCCTTGTCTTGCGATCATTTGGGTACGCCAGCCAGAATGCTACCTAGCGCGGGCGATTTGTTATTGGTAATTGTTCGATTGATTGTAGGGTTTAACGCGCCGACGCAACGCAGGCGATGAAGCGCGCCGTAGTGGAGGGCTCTGTATTAATTTCAGCCTCCTGGGGATCTTTAATGTGCGCCGAAATCTGGTACACACGGGATTTTTTGCTTTTTGCCTACATCAGAAAAGCGGCCGCCGAAGTCCGGAATCGAACCCGTGACCTCGTGCTCGGCAGCGCACCGCCTTAGCCACCGAGCCACTGCGGCGGGCCTTGTTGGTAACTGCCGCATCGATATGCTGTGGTCCATGCTCGATGGTGAAGAAAGTGGCAGTTTATCATCAGCGCTACTGTCTTTTACCCTAGTGAGCAGTAGAAAGCGTCTAGAAATGCGGTGGTAATGATGAACAGGGCGCAGGCGAGGCGCACACAGAAAGATCGGCTGTGCCCACAGAATGTGCGGCTTACATACCGCTGGTAAGCCGTGCTTTTGCGGGGCAGGCACATGGTGGTAAAAAAAGAGTGAGAGGACAATTATGCAGCACACTGCAGGTGCGGTGCTGCATAGAGTCGTCGTGCAGGGCCGGCCGGCGAAAGCCACTGTGAAACCAAGAACGGTTTTGCTGTCGGCGTCGCCGCCGTTGGCAGATCGCAGACGACGGGGGAGAATATTTCCTACCGCGTTTCGGTGTTTGGTAGACGCTGGACAGAGGGTGATACATGTAATCAGCTAAAGGGAGAAACTCGCTGAGCTTGCGTAGAAACCCCGCGATTTTCCCCCTTTTCTCCCCCTCGTCTTTGGAGTGGAGGCGTGAAGCTGACAGAGGTGAAGGACGACACCTCATCTAGCCGCCACACTGAGCCTTGTCAGATGGAAAATACACGCGACGTAGAGCCACGCATCCCTCTAAATGAATAGGTAGAGTGAGTAACTCGCTCTGAGCGACCCGGCAGAGTCAAAAGTCATCGCAGTTTACGGCTCGTGTTCTACCTAATAGTGGCTTTGGTACATTGGCCAAGATCGGCTGTGTAAGCAACTTCAACTAGGCGCGCTGTGAACTAATTGGCATTGCCAATCTCTCGCTGTGCCTTACTTTCCAGTATATGCTGTTGCTCGTCACCCCAGCTTGCATAGCGAAAGGTTTTAAAAACATTTGGTCGATTTTTTTCTGCAGGAGAATTGTCAGCGCGAACGACAGTCATCAGATTTAATGGACCAACCCAGAGACACAATCCCGGTCCCCGCAGGTTTCCAATCAGTGGCTAAGCCCCGGTTTGAGCAGGATGACACAGTGCTTATGCCCCCACTACCATCACTGTCTCAGGTGGTGGCATCTACCGCCTTCCCCATAGCCTCGCAGGAACTGAGAGGACCCGCGGCTTCGACACCTGGCCAAGCGTTTTCTTCGGAGCCCAGGGCTGTCCCTATGGCCGTTTCGCCTGTTGTGGATCCGGGGCTGGAAAGAGCCCAGCCCCTGCCACCGGCTGTATTCGCTTCGTTGCCGGGCAGGTCGTCTGCGGGGTCTATTATGACGACTCCGCGCCGGGCGACGTGGAAGCACAGCGTTCGAGTGGCGACGGCACTCCGCCAGTGCTGTCGTGGCAGCTGGACGACCCTATGCGGGAGCTGCACATTGAGGCCGAAGGGGGCGCCATTAGTTGGCGACAAAGCGCTGAGCAACCTTCGCACCAGGTGACAAGGCAGGAAAGCCTTTCGGCACTTTAGGTGGCTGTGACATTCCGCCAGTGGCTTCGTGGCATCTCGAGAATGCTATGCACGAGCTCCGCATCGACGAAGAACCGAGGTGCCCGGGGCCGGCGTCAAAACGTCTGCGCCTCGACGTTAACTCCGCCGCCAACGAACAGGTCAACGGCGGGCTTAGGCAGCTGCTTGCGGTGACAGGGAGAGTTCTGGCGGCTGCAACGCTTAGCCCTCGTCCTGGCGTTTTGGAGCTGCGGCCTGGAGCTGTGCCCGACACAGGTTTTTTATATATACTGTTTGTTGCTATCGTAACAATCTTTGCGAGAAACGGGCAACCCAGCATCTAAGTGCTCTTCTGGCCTGGATGCATCGGCCGTCTAAGAATTTTGTGGACACCTTCGTTGATACTATCCTTTGAGCCACTCCTTTTTATATCTTTCCTGGTGCGGAGTACAAGGGAAAAGTGTGGTGGTTGCCAGTCGCCATCACACGAGGAGGTTCCTCATGAGCAATAAATTTGTCTTAATTTTGCATTGTATTCTTCTTAAACTGGCCTCTGCGCTCCCACGTTTAACAACTTTTGATTGTATTTTAGTTGGTTTTTAGTTAGGGGCATGCATGGTTCTTAGTAACGTTTAGTTAGTGTGCATATACAATGAGTACACTGCTTTTCTAATGCTCGCTCGCTTAAGCTTTTCTGTACCTTTACATCTTCTCCTACTCTGCCCTCTGCCCTTCTTCCCACTACAACTTCCCTTTCATCAGGTAAGTTAACAATAAGGATGCCAAATATGGATGACAAAAAATATTTTGATTTCTTACTCAAGAAAGTTAAGAGAGGCACGAAAGCTAAAAGTGCGTCCACCCTTGGGTGAAAGTGAGTCGAATCGTCCGTCAAATCTTCAAAGACCCCATCGAAAATAAAAAAACGAACCTTTGCAACGATTTTTCGCTCACTAAGTAAACGCATCTACGAACGATGTAATTGTGCACCGATTATTGGCTTATGAGATAAGGGCATACAATTAAACTCCTTCTCAATGGTCGATACGTCCATTGTCTTATTTGTAATCGTTGTTTTTTGCCGTTTTCACGTAAGTGTTTTGATGAATACAAGCCAGGTTTTACGCACGCACCGTTTGTCCAGAAATCTTAACAGAGCTCTACGGCCCACCAATCGGTGTATGGGGAATTGCATTAGTTGTTAGACTGAAAACCATCCATCCAAAATAAAAAAAAAAGCTTTCGCTGTAAAAGCAGTATTTCGAAGGGGGTGGAAAAAGGGAAATTTGCGGCTGTATGCGGCCGACAAGCCATTCAGCAGCACGGGCTACTTGGAGTATTCGTTCGCGGCGAAGTCGACAGTTTTGCTTTCCGAGGCTGCGACATCCGGCTACAATGGCTGCCGGTCCAGTCCGGTATCAGGGGGTTATGAGCATACCTGTACACGTTACAGAAAATATATGCGATTACACTTACTTTCGGGTAAATGTAAGTGATTACAGTTGTCAATCACAGCCCAAAACAAGTACCTGAGCAATTAGACAAATGTAATGACTTTTGCGATTCTTTCCTACAAAATTTTACTGCCTTAAGACAATAACACAAGTTTTCTCACACTACAACGAACTACTGTAGCTTGCACTACAACGAACTACTGTAGAGAGAAGGCTGGAGGGTTGCTTTAAGGCTGGCAGGCTCTGTGTCTTTTGTAATGTAGTGTTACACGTTGCTAACTTTCAACGCGATTTGTTTTTCAAAATTGTCGGCAATTCATCCGCCTTTCTTCGTTGAGAAGTCAGCTCCTACCCTAACACTCTCTCAATGCATGCGCTAGAGGGAAGGGCGGTATTATTATGTAGGAACACTTTGCGCACGAGCTCGTAATTGCGCAGTACTTCCATGCTAACGTCTCTGTCCCTAATGAACCGTTACGCTTCGTTGTTGCCGCTGTTGCCGGAGCCGCAGCGTCGTGCGGCCGCGTTCCGTGCACCGTGTGGAAAATGCCGTGTTGGGTGTAATGGGAGGTGAGCTGCGCCGACATTTGACAGGAGGAAAGTGCCTAAACAGCGGTCGCATATTTTTCGGGACGAGAACTGCCGTAGAAAACTTTTTATACCTTAATTTTGAAAAAGAGGTAATCGATTACGGGTAATCAATTACAACAAAATGAAATTGCATAACCCAGAACGTTATCGTCTCAAGAAGTAATCAATTATATTGCAAAATTACAAGAAAATGTTTTTTGAATAAAGTAATCGATTACTTGTGACGCGTTAAGTACGACTCTGGTTATGAGGCAGATGATGCGTTTGAAAGGGGCGCCGATCAGGCAGGGACCCCTGTCCCTGCCGTCATCAGGGAAGTACCGGGTTCGAATCCGCGTACCGCCGGGCACCCACCGGTTTATTTAATGGGTGCAGGCGTCCCTGGTCGAGTGCAGAACCTTAAAATCAGAATCCAAGCCTGTAAAGCTGCCTTTACCCTTACGAGGGGCCCCTGACCCTTGTTCACCTGGCGGGGCCCCGGGCCATCATACTGCATTGCTGCATGGGGGGGGACGGGGGGAGTGAAAAAGTCTGACGGCATGTCCTGCCACAGGCGGTTACGAGTTGAGCGTCCACCGTGGCTCTGCAAGTCAACATGGGCATTCGTGTGCCTTGGTGGCGCCGGGCACCTACCGGTAAATTAGGTACAAGCGACTCCCCGGCCTGGTGCTCGGCCCTTGTGTGGGACTACAACGCTTTCGGGAAGTTCGCCCAGTTTGCATGGGAAATCGCCCCTATGGAAACATGCGGTAGAGGCTGTCCCTGCCTGTCCCTGCCGTCATCCAACCGTGATCATTTTTGTCGAAAAGCACTGAGTATTTCCTTCTTTCTTCTTGCATTTGGCCATTTTCTACTTCAGGAATAGTTGTATGATCAAAACGACCTTTTAGATGCACATATCTTGCTCGGGGCTATGCCCGGCGTCCGTCCGTTGTCCGCACCTCTCCCCCTACACTAAAAAAAACAAATAGTTAGCGCCACCCGGTTTCGATCCCACGACTCTCCGGTCGCAACGGGAGGTACGCGGCGCTCTTCCCACTGGGCTACAAAACCGAGACAGCAGCAAGTGCTACGAACGCGACTTATGTCCTTGACTCATTCAAACTACGTCAAGATGTTACTGATACAATGAAGGCACGCGAAGCTGAATGTCAACGGAAACGATGAACTGAAAACTTTAGAGGAGGATGTTAGCTTCTCTTGCTCGGGGGGATGTCCCGCGTCCGTTCCCCGTCCGCAGCGCCTCTGATGATGATTGTGGCAGGATGCCCCTGGGGACTGGCCAACCAAAGAATCCATCACGAGATAGCTTCGCGTTCAACCCTCGTCGTCATCTTCCCGTAGGGGAACCGCTGAAGACGAAGAAGGAGAAGAAGACAAAGCTGCGAAGAGGAGGACGTGTACGCTGCTCTCGCCCCGTCCGCAACGCTTCTGGTGATGATTTTGGCAGGCCAATGCTACTTTTTCTAGTTTCGGTTCTATTATTGCGCGCCTAGAGGCAGTGGCGCTGGGGAAACACTCCTCTCATTTTTTTTCTTTCCGCTTGTCTCCGGCGCGACTGGGGGCGCGCATGCGCGATAACTGGCACCGCAGTTGCTGCTTGCGCACGGTGAGCAGCGACGCCGACGCGCGTCTCATGTAGTGGGCGATCTCTCGTATGTGCTCGATGTGCTCCCTCGGACATTACGGTGCTGCAAAAGGGACGCCAAGAACACCAGGGTGAATCGTAACGCGAAGACTCTTTGAGTGCTGTTAGCAAAAGGTGAGAACGTCGTTCGTATGCCGTACGTGAAGCTGAGCTGAAGGATAGGACTTGTGTCGTGCGTGTGCTGTGCTTGAAGACAGACAACCTTGTCTGTGTTGTATTGGTCATCGGTGTTTCTCGCCGCACGTTGCGTTCGCGCACGTAACGCGAATAAAGTGCTCAAGTGATATTCGAGCTGGCGTCGTTACTGCTCAAGCGGTGTGGCTTCGTGCCGTCGGAGCGAGGCTTGCCCGTTGGAGGCAGCGGGGTGGCGGAAGCGGTTGCCGGGTGGGAATGGGGGGACACGTGTAGGGGGGAAGGAATCCAACCGGCATGAGAGGGGAGAGCATTACCTCTCCCCCACGCAAGCTGCGCGCCCTCGCATTGTTGCCATGGCAATTATAACGCCTTCAAGGCCAACATGGCGGTGGCGTTGCTGGGGCAACAACAACTCAGTAATGTTTCCCCAGGCTCACCAGGGGAGAATATGCCGCATCAGTCGCAATTAGCCCGGACGCTGGTTTGAAGGCTAAGAGTCCGCCTCCTGATTTTGGCAGGATGCCCTAAGGATTGGCCAACCAAAGAATCCATCACGAGATAGCTTCGCGTTCAACCACCATCGTCATCTTCCCGTAGGGGAACCGCTGAAGAACAAGAAGGAGAAGAAGACAAAGCTGCGAAGACGAGGCGTGTACGTTGCTCTCAGCCGGTGCACCAACGTCAACAACCTTTACCTCACCAACGCTGACGGAGACTACCGATTTTACCACAGAGACGACAACATCGACAAGAACATGATGGACGAGTTTCGGCGCCTCGAACACCACCGCCTACTCACCGTAACACAACAGTACCTGCGCGCCTTTGCCACTGGAGTGGACCCGAACGGGTAATTCCCTCTGGCACTACTAAACACCAGATCACTCAACATAACGGCAACACAGTGGAACCACACGAAACCCCCATGATGCTTCGCATCCTCATCAGGGTTTCCCGCGGGAAGATGGTGTAATTTTTTGGTGTCTTTTTTGAAGCCCGCACACTCTTGCGATTTGATTAAAATCTTCCTGTATCATCTCATATAAGCGGCTCTTCACAACAATTTTATGGAGGCATTGACTAGAAGGCACGAAGGCGACAGCTGTCTTTCGACAACGCCAGAGTAAGACAGCTACGCCGCAGTGCCAGCCGACAGGATGGCACGAAGGCGCCAGCTGTCTTTCGACAACGCCACAGTAAGACAGCTACGCCGCAGTGCCAGCCGACAGGATGGCACGAAGGCGACAGCTGTCTTTCGACAACGCCACAGTAAGACAGCTACGCCGCAGTGCCAGCCGACAGGATGGCACGAAGGCGACAGCTGTCTTTCGACAACGCCACAGTAAGACAGCTACACGGCAGTGCCAGCCTACAGGATGGCACGAAGGCGACAGCTGTCTCTCGACAACGCCACAGTAAGACAGCTACGCCGCAGTGCCAGCCGACAGAATGGCACGAAGGCGACAGCTGTCTCTCGACAACGCCACAGTAAGACAGCTACGCCGCAGTGCCAGCAGACAGGATGGCACGAAGGCGACAGCTGCCTTTCGACAACGCCACAGTAAGACAGCTACGCCGCAGTGCCAGCCGAGAGGATGGCACGAAGGCGACAGCTGTCTTTCAACAACGCCACAGTAAGACAGCTACGCCGCAGTGCCAGCCGACAGGATGGCACGAAGGCGACAGCTGTCTTTCGACAACGCCACAGTAAGACAGCTACGCCGCAGTGCCAGCCGACAGGATGGCACGAAGTCGACAGCTGTCTTTCGACAACGACACAGTAAGACAGCTACGCCGCAGTGCCAGCCGACAGGATGGCCCGAAGGCGACAGCTGTCTTTCGACAACGCCACAGTAAGACAGCTACGCCGCAGTGCCAGCCGACAGGATGGCACGAAGACGACAGCTGTCTTTCGACAATGCCACGGTAAGACAGCTACGCCGCAGTGCCAGCCGACAGGATGGCACGAAGACGACAGCTGTCTTTCGACAACGCCACGGTAAGACAGCTACGCCGCAGTGCCAGCCGACAGGATGGCACGAAGGCGACAGCTGTCTTTCGACAACGCCACAGTGAGACAGCTACGCCGCAGTGCCAGCCGACAGGATGGCACGAAGGCGACAGCTGTCTTTCGACAACGCCACAGTAAGACAGCTACGCCGCAGTGCCAGCCGACAGGATGGCACGAAGGCGACAGCTGTCTTTCGACAACGCCACAGTAAGACGGCTACGCCGCAGTGCCAGCCGACAGGATGGCACGAAGGCGACAGCTGTCTTTCGACAACGCCACAGTAAGACGGCTACGCCGCAGTGCCAGCCGACAGGATGGCACGAAGGCGACAGCTGTCTTTCGACACCGCCAAAGTAAGACAGCTACGCCGCAGTGCCAGCCGACAGGATGGCACGAAGGCGACAGCTGTCTTTCGACAACGCCACAGTAAGACAGCTACATCGCAGTGCCAGCCGACAGGATGGCACGAAGGCGACAGCTGTCTTTCGACAACGCCACAGTAAGACAGCTACGCCGCAGTGCCAGCCGACAGGATGGCACGAAGTCGACAGCTGTCTTTCGACAACGACACAGTAAGACAGCTACGCCGCAGTGCCAGCCGACAGGATGGCCCGAAGGCGACAGCTGTCTTTCGACAACGCCACAGTAAGACAGCTACGCCGCAGTGCCAGCCGACAGGATGGCACGAAGACGACAGCTGTCTTTCGACAATGCCACGGTAAGACAGCTACGCCGCAGTGCCAGCCGACAGGATGGCACGAAGACGACAGCTGTCTTTCGACAACGCCACAGTAAGACGGCTACGCCGCAGTGCCAGCCGACAGGATGGCACGAAGGCGACAGCTGTCTTTCGACAACGCCACAGTAAGACGGCTACGCCGCAGTGCCAGCCGACAGGATGGCACGAAGGCGACAGCTGTCTTTCGACACCGCCAAAGTAAGACAGCTACGCCGCAGTGCCAGCCGACAGGATGGCACGAAGGCGACAGCTGTCTTTCGACAACGCCACAGTAAGACAGCTACATCGCAGTGCCAGCCGACAGGATGGCACGAAGGCGACAGCTGTCTTTCGACAACGCCACAGTAAGACAGCTACGCCGCAGTGCCAGCCGACAGGATGGCACGAAGTCGACAGCTGTCTTTCGACAACGACACAGTAAGACAGCTACGCCGCAGTGCCAGCCGACAGGATGGCCCGAAGGCGACAGCTGTCTTTCGACAACGCCACAGTAAGACAGCTACGCCGCAGTGCCAGCCGACAGGATGGCACGAAGACGACAGCTGTCTTTCGACAATGCCACGGTAAGACAGCTACGCCGCAGTGCCAGCCGACAGGATGGCACGAAGACGACAGCTGTCTTTCGACAACGCCACGGTAAGACAGCTACGCCGCAGTGCCAGCCGACAGGATGGCACGAAGGCGACAGCTGTCTTTCGACAACGCCACAGTGAGACAGCTACGCCGCAGTGCCAGCCGACAGGATGGCACGAAGGCGACAGCTGTCTTTCGACAACGCCACAGTAAGACAGCTACGCCGCAGTGCCAGCCGACAGGATGGCACGAAGGCGACAGCTGTCTTTCGACAACGCCACAGTAAGACGGCTACGCCGCAGTGCCAGCCGACAGGATGGCACGAAGGCGACAGCTGTCTTTCGACAACGCCACAGTAAGACGGCTACGCCGCAGTGCCAGCCGACAGGATGGCACGAAGGCGACAGCTGTCTTTCGACACCGCCAAAGTAAGACAGCTACGCCGCAGTGCCAGCCGACAGGATGGCACGAAGGCGACAGCTGTCTTTCGACAACGCCACAGTAAGACAGCTACATCGCAGTGCCAGCCGACAGGATGGCACGAAGGCGACAGCTGTCTTTCGACAACGCCACAGTAAGACAGCTACGCCGCAGTGCCAGCCGACAGGATGGCACGAAGGCGACAGCTGTCTTTCGACAACGCCACAGTAAGACAGCTACGCAGCAGTGCCAGCCGACAGGATGGCACGAAGGCGACAGCTGTCTTTCGACACCGCCAAAGTAAGACAGCTACGCCGCAGTGCCAGCCGACAGGATGGCACGAAGGCGACAGCTGTCTTTCGACACCGCCAAAGTAAGACAGCTACGCCGCAGTGCCAGCCGACAGGATGGCACGAACGCGACAGCTGTCTTTCGACAACGCCACAGCAAGACAGCTACGCCGCAGTGCCAGCCGACAGGATGGCACGATGGCGACAGCTGTCTTTCGACAACGCCACAGTAAGACGGCTACGCCGCAGTGCCAGCCGACAGGATGGCACGAAGGCGACAGCTGTCTTTCGACAACGCCACAGTAAGACGGCTACGCCGCAGTGCCAGCCGACAGGATGGCACGAAGGCGGCAGCTGTCTTTCGACAACGCCACAGTAAGACGGCTACGCCGCAGTGCCAGCCGACAGGATGGCACGAAGGCGACAGCTGTCTTTCGACAACGCCACAGTAAGACGGCTACGCCGCAGTGCCAGCCGACAGGATGGCCCGAAGGCGACAGCTGTCTTTCGACAACGCCACAGTAAGACGGCTACACCGCAGTGCCAGCCGACAGGATGGCACGAAGGCGACAGCTGTCTTTCGACACCGCCAAAGTAAGACGGCTACGCCGCAGTGCCAGCCGACAGGATGGCACGAAGGCGACAGCTGTCTTTCGACACCGCCAAAGTAAGACGGCTACGCCGCAGTGCCAGCCGACAGGATGGCACGAAGGCGACAGCTGTCTTTCGACACCGCCAAAGTAAGACGGCTACGCCGCAGTGCCAGCCGACAGGATGGCACGAAGGCGACAGCTGTCTTTCGACAACGCCACAGCAAGACAGCTACGCCGCAGTGCCAGCCGACAGGATTGCACGAAGGCGACAGCTGTCTTTCGACAACGCCACAGCAAAGACAGCTACGCCGCAGTGCCAGCCGACAGGATGGCACGAAGACGACAGCTGTCTTTCGACAACGCCACGGTAAGACAGCTACGCCGCAGTGCCAGCCGACAGGATGGCACGAAGGCGACAGCTGTCTTTCGACAACGCCACAGTGAGACAGCTACGCCGCAGTGCCAGCCGACAGGATGGCACGAAGGCGACAGCTGTCTTTCGACAACGCCACAGTAAGACAGCTACGCCGCAGTGCCAGCCGACAGGATGGCACGAAGGCGACAGCTGTCTTTCGACAACGCCACAGTAAGACGGCTACGCCGCAGTGCCAGCCGACAGGATGGCACGAAGGCGACAGCTGTCTTTCGACAACGCCACAGTAAGACGGCTACGCCGCAGTGCCAGCCGACAGGATGGCACGAAGGCGACAGCTGTCTTTCGACACCGCCAAAGTAAGACAGCTACGCCGCAGTGCCAGCCGACAGGATGGCACGAAGGCGACAGCTGTCTTTCGACAACGCCACAGTAAGACAGCTACATCGCAGTGCCAGCCGACAGGATGGCACGAAGGCGACAGCTGTCTTTCGACAACGCCACAGTAAGACAGCTACGCCGCAGTGCCAGCCGACAGGATGGCACGAAGGCGACAGCTGTCTTTCGACAACGCCACAGTAAGACAGCTACGCAGCAGTGCCAGCCGACAGGATGGCACGAAGGCGACAGCTGTCTTTCGACACCGCCAAAGTAAGACAGCTACGCCGCAGTGCCAGCCGACAGGATGGCACGAAGGCGACAGCTGTCTTTCGACACCGCCAAAGTAAGACAGCTACGCCGCAGTGCCAGCCGACAGGATGGCACGAACGCGACAGCTGTCTTTCGACAACGCCACAGCAAGACAGCTACGCCGCAGTGCCAGCCGACAGGATGGCACGATGGCGACAGCTGTCTTTCGACAACGCCACAGTAAGACGGCTACGCCGCAGTGCCAGCCGACAGGATGGCACGAAGGCGACAGCTGTCTTTCGACAACGCCACAGTAAGACGGCTACGCCGCAGTGCCAGCCGACAGGATGGCACGAAGGCGGCAGCTGTCTTTCGACAACGCCACAGTAAGACGGCTACGCCGCAGTGCCAGCCGACAGGATGGCACGAAGGCGACAGCTGTCTTTCGACAACGCCACAGTAAGACGGCTACGCCGCAGTGCCAGCCGACAGGATGGCCCGAAGGCGACAGCTGTCTTTCGACAACGCCACAGTAAGACGGCTACGCCGCAGTGCCAGCCGACAGGATGGCACGAAGGCGACAGCTGTCTTTCGACACCGCCAAAGTAAGACGGCTACGCCGCAGTGCCAGCCGACAGGATGGCACGAAGGCGACAGCTGTCTTTCGACACCGCCAAAGTAAGACGGCTACGCCGCAGTGCCAGCCGACAGGATGGCACGAAGGCGACAGCTGTCTTTCGACACCGCCAAAGTAAGACGGCTACGCCGCAGTGCCAGCCGACAGGATGGCACGAAGGCGACAGCTGTCTTTCGACAACGCCACAGCAAGACAGCTACGCCGCAGTGCCAGCCGACAGGATTGCACGAAGGCGACAGCTGTCTTTCGACAACGCCACAGCAAAGACAGCTACGCCGCAGTGCCAGCCGACAGGATGGCACGATGGCGACAGCTGTCTTTTGACAACGCCACAGCAAAGACGGCTACGCTGCAGTGCCAGCCGACAGGATGGCACGAAGGCGACAGCTGTCTTTCGACAACGCCACAGCAAGACGGCTACGCCGCAGTGCCAGCCGACAGGATGGCACGAAGGCGACAGCTGTCTTTCGACAACGCTACAGTAAGACGGCTACGCCGCAGTGCCAGCCGACAGGATGGCACGAAGGCGACAGCTGTCTTTCGACAACGCCACAGTAAGACGGCTACGCCGCAGTGCTAGCCGACAGGATGGCACGAAGGCGACAGCTGTCTTTCGACAACGCCACAGCAAGACGGCTACGCCGCAGTGCCAGCCGACAGGATGGCACGAAGGTGACAGCTGTCTTTCGACAATGCCACAGCAAGACGGCTACGCCGCAGTGCCAGCCGACAGGATGGCACGAAGGTGACAGCTGTCTTTCGACAACGCCACAGTAAGACGGCTACGCTGCAGTGCCAGCCGACAGGATCGCACGAAGGCGACAGCTGTCTTTCGACAACGCCACAGTAAGACGGCTACGCCGCAGTGCCAGCCGACAGGATGGCACGAAGGCGACAGCTGTCTTTCGACAACGCCACAGTAAGACGGCTACGCCGCAGTGCCAGCCCACAGGATGGCACGAAGGCGACAGCTGTCTTTCGACAATGCCACAGTAAGACGGCTACGCCGCAGTGCCAGCCGACAGGATGGCACGAAGGCGACAGCTGTCTTTCGACAACGCCATAGTAAGACGGCTACGCCGCAGTGCCAGCCGACAGGATGGCACGAAGGCGACAGCTGTCTTTCGACAACGCCACAGTAAGACAGCTACGCCGCAGTGCCAGCCGACAGGATGGCACGAAGGCGACAGCTGTCTTTCGACACCGCCAAAGTAAGACAGCTACGCCGCAGTGCCAGCCGACAGGATGGCACGAAGGCGACAGCTGTCTTTCGACACCGCCAAAGTAAGACAGCTACGCCGCAGTGCCAGCCGACAGGATGGCACGAAGGCGACAGCTGTCTTTCGACAACGCCACAGCAAGACGGCTACGCCGCAGTGCCAGCCGACAGGATGGCACGAAGGCGACAGCTGTCTTTCGACAATGCCACAGCAAGACGGCTACGCCGCAGTGCCAGCCGACAGGATGGCACGAAGGTGACAGCTGTCTTTCGACAACGCCACAGTAAGACGGCTACGCTGCAGTGCCAGCCGACAGGATCGCACGAAGGCGACAGCTGTCTTTCGACAACGCCACAGCAAGACGGCTACGCCGCAGGGCCAGCCGACAGGATGGCACGAAGGCGACAGCTGTCTTTCGACAACGCCACAGCAAGACGGCTACGCCGCAGTGCCAGCCGACAGGATGGCACGAAGGCGACAGCTGTCTTTCGACAACGCCACAGCAAGACAGCTACGCCGCAGGGCCAGCCGACAGGATGGCACGAAGGCGACAGCTGTCTTTCGACAACGCCACAGTAAGACGGCTACGCCGCAGTGCCAGCCGACAGGATGGCACGAAGGCGACAGCTGTCTTTCGACAACGCCACAGTAAGACAGCTACGCAGCAGTGCCAGCCGACAGGATGGCACGAAGGCGACAGCTGTCTTTCGACAACGCCACAGTAAGACAGCTACGCCGCAGTGCCAGCCGACAGGATGGCACGAAGGCGACAGCTGTCTTTCGACAACGCCACAGTAAGACAGCTACGCCGCAGTGCCAGCCGACAGGATGGCACGAAGGCGACAGCTGTCTTTCGACAACGCCACAGTAAGACGGCTACGCCGCAGTGCCAGCCGACAGGATGGCACGAAGGCGACAGCTGTCTTTCGACAACGCCACAGTAAGACGGCTACGCCGCAGTGCCAGCCGACAGGATGGCACGAAGGCGACAGCTGTCTTTCGACACCGCCAAAGTAAGACAGCTACGCCGCAGTGCCAGCCGACAGGATGGCACGAAGGCGACAGCTGTCTTTCGACAACGCCACAGTAAGACAGCTACATCGCAGTGCCAGCCGACAGGATGGCACGAAGGCGACAGCTGTCTTTCGACAACGCCACAGTAAGACAGCTACGCCGCAGTGCCAGCCGACAGGATGGCACGAAGGCGACAGCTGTCTTTCGACAACGCCACAGTAAGACAGCTACGCAGCAGTGCCAGCCGACAGGATGGCACGAAGGCGACAGCTGTCTTTCGACACCGCCAAAGTAAGACAGCTACGCCGCAGTGCCAGCCGACAGGATGGCACGAAGGCGACAGCTGTCTTTCGACACCGCCAAAGTAAGACAGCTACGCCGCAGTGCCAGCCGACAGGATGGCACGAACGCGACAGCTGTCTTTCGACAACGCCACAGCAAGACAGCTACGCCGCAGTGCCAGCCGACAGGATGGCACGATGGCGACAGCTGTCTTTCGACAACGCCACAGCAAGACAGCTACGCCGCAGTGCCAGCCGACAGGATGGCACGAAGGCGACAGCTGTCTTTCGACACCGCCAAAGTAAGACAGCTACGCCGCAGTGCCAGCCGACAGGATGGCACGAAGGCGACAGCTGTCTTTCGACAACGCCACAGCAAGACAGCTACGCCGCAGTGCCAGCCGACAGGATTGCACGAAGGCGACAGCTGTCTTTCGACAACGCCACAGCAAGACAGCTACGCCGCAGTGCCAGCCGACAGGATGGCACGATGCCGACAGCTGTCTTTCGACAACGCCACAGCAAGACGGCTACGCCGCAGTGCCAGCCGACAGGATGGCACGAAGGCGACAGCTGTCTTTCGACAACGCCACAGCAAGACGGCTACGCCGCAGTGCCAGCCGACAGGATGGCACGAATGCGACAGCTGTCTTTCGACAACGCCACAGCAAGACGGCTACGCCGCAGTGCCAGCCGACAGGATGGCACGAAGGCGACAGCTGTCTTTCGACAACGCCACAGCAAGACGGCTACGCCGCAGTGCCAGCCGACAGGATGGCACGAAGGCGACAGCTGTCTTTCGACAACGCCACAGCAAGACGGCTACGCCGCAGGGCCAGCCGAAAGGATGGCACGAAGGCGACAGCTGTCTTTCGACAACGCCACAGTAAGACGGCTACGCCGCAGTGCCAGCCGACAGGATGGCAGGAAGGCGACAGCTGTCTTTCGACAACGCCACAGTAAGACGGCTACGCCGCAGTGCCAGCCGACAGGATGGCACGAAGGCGACAGCTGTCTTTCGACAACGCCACAGTAAGACGGCTACGCCGCAGTGCCAGCCGACAGGATGGCACGAAGGCGACAGCTGTCTTTCGACAACGCCACAGTAAGACGGCTACGCCGCAGTGCCAGCCGACAGGATGGCACGAAGGCGACAGCTGTCTTTCGACAACGCCACAGTAAGACGGCTACGCCGCAGTGCCAGCCGACAGGATGGCACGAAGGCGGCAGCTGTCTTTCGACAACGCCACAGTAAGACGGCTACGCCGCAGTGCCAGCCGACAGGATGGCACGAAGGCGACAGCTGTCTTTCGACAACGCCACAGTAAGACGGCTACGCCGCAGTGCCAGCCGACAGGATGGCCCGAAGGCGACAGCTGTCTTTCGACAACGCCACAGTAAGACGGCTACGCCGCAGTGCCAGCCGACAGGATGGCACGAAGGCGACAGCTGTCTTTCGACACCGCC
The DNA here is from genome assembly GCF_048455015.1 of Haemaphysalis longicornis. Taxonomy (NCBI): domain Eukaryota; kingdom Metazoa; phylum Arthropoda; class Arachnida; order Ixodida; family Ixodidae; genus Haemaphysalis; species Haemaphysalis longicornis. The sequence goes on along the minus strand of NW_027526445.1, from coordinate 159,726,806 downwards.
AAAGTAAGACGGCTACGCCGCAGTGCCAGCCGACAGGATGGCACGAAGGCGACAGCTGTCTTTCGACACCGCCAAAGTAAGACGGCTACGCCGCAGTGCCAGCCGACAGGATGGCACGAAGGCGACAGCTGTCTTTCGACACCGCCAAAGTAAGACGGCTACGCCGCAGTGCCAGCCGACAGGATGGCACGAAGGCGACAGCTGTCTTTCGACAACGCCACAGCAAGACAGCTACGCCGCAGTGCCAGCCGACAGGATTGCACGAAGGCGACAGCTGTCTTTCGACAACGCCACAGCAAAGACAGCTACGCCGCAGTGCCAGCCGACAGGATGGCACGATGGCGACAGCTGTCTTTTGACAACGCCACAGCAAAGACGGCTACGCTGCAGTGCCAGCCGACAGGATGGCACGAAGGCGACAGCTGTCTTTCGACAACGCCACAGCAAGACGGCTACGCCGCAGTGCCAGCCGACAGGATGGCACGAAGGCGACAGCTGTCTTTCGACAACGCTACAGTAAGACGGCTACGCCGCAGTGCCAGCCGACAGGATGGCACGAAGGCGACAGCTGTCTTTCGACAACGCCACAGTAAGACGGCTACGCCGCAGTGCTAGCCGACAGGATGGCACGAAGGCGACAGCTGTCTTTCGACAACGCCACAGCAAGACGGCTACGCCGCAGTGCCAGCCGACAGGATGGCACGAAGGTGACAGCTGTCTTTCGACAATGCCACAGCAAGACGGCTACGCCGCAGTGCCAGCCGACAGGATGGCACGAAGGTGACAGCTGTCTTTCGACAACGCCACAGTAAGACGGCTACGCTGCAGTGCCAGCCGACAGGATCGCACGAAGGCGACAGCTGTCTTTCGACAACGCCACATTAAGACGGCTACGCCGCAGTGCCAGCCGACAGGATGGCACGAAGGCGACAGCTGTCTTTCGACAACGCCACAGTAAGACGGCTACGCCGCAGTGCCAGCCCACAGGATGGCACGAAGGCGACAGCTGTCTTTCGACAATGCCACAGTAAGACGGCTACGCCGCAGTGCCAGCCGACAGGATGGCACGAAGGCGACAGCTGTCTTTCGACAACGCCATAGTAAGACGGCTACGCCGCAGTGCCAGCCGACAGGATGGCACGAAGGCGACAGCTGTCTTTCGACAACGCCACAGTAAGACAGCTACGCCGCAGTGCCAGCCGACAGGATGGCACGAAGGCGACAGCTGTCTTTCGACACCGCCAAAGTAAGACAGCTACGCTGCAGTGCCAGCCGACAGGATGGCACGAAGGCGACAGCTGTCTTTCGACAACGCCACAGCAAGACAGCTACGCCGCAGGGCCAGCCGACAGGATGGCACGAAGGCGACAGCTGTCTTTCGACAACGCCACAGTAAGACGGCTACGCCGCAGTGCCAGCCGACACGATGGCACGAAGGCGACAGCTGTCTTTCGACAACGCCACAGTAAGACAGCTACGCAGCAGTGCCAGCCGACAGGATGGCACGAAGGCGACAGCTGTCTTTCGACAACGCCACAGTAAGACAGCTACGCCGCAGTGCCAGCCGACAGGGTGGCACGAAGGCGACAGCTGTCTTTCGACAACGCCACAGCAAGACAGCTACGCCGCAGGGCCAGCCGACAGGATGGCACGAAGGCGACAGCTGTCTTTCGACAACGCCACAGTAAGACGGCTACGCCGCAGTGCCAGCCGACAGGATGGCATGAAGGCGACAGCTGTCTTTCGACAACGCCACAGTAAGACAGCTACGCAGCAGTGCCAGCCGACAGGATGGCACGAAGGCGACAGCTGTCTTTAGACACCGCCAAAGTAAGATAGCTACGCCGCAGTGCCAGCCGACAGGATGGCACGAAGGCGACAGCTGTCTTTCGACACCGCCAAAGTAAGACAGCTACGCCGCAGTGCCAGCCGACAGGATGGCACGAAGGCGACAGCTGTCTTTCGACAACGCCACAGCAAGACAGCTACGCCGCAGTGCCAGCCGACAGGATGGCACGATGGCGACAGCTGTCTTTCGACAACGCCACAGCAAGACAGCTACGCCGCAGTGCCAGCCGACAGGATGGCACGAAGGCGACAGCTGTCTTTCGACAACGCCAAAGCAAGACAGCTACGCCGCAGTGCCAGCCGACAGGATGGCACGAAGGCGACAGCTGTCTTTCGACAACGCCACAGCAAGACAGCTACGCCGCAGTGCCAGCCGACAGGATTGCACGAAGGCGACAGCTGTCTTTCGACAACGCCACAGCAAGACAGCTACGCCGCAGTGCCAGCCGACAGGATGGCACGATGGCGACAGCTGTCTTTCGACAACGCCACAGCAAGACGGCTACGCCGCAGTGCCAGCCGACAGGATGGCACGAAGGCGACAGCTGTCTTTCGACAACGCCACAGCAAGACGGCTACGCCGCAGTGCCAGCCGACAGGATGGCACGAATGCGACAGCTGTCTTTCGACAACGCCACAGCAAGACGGCTACGCCGCAGTGCCAGCCGACAGGATGGCACGAAGGCGACAGCTGTCTTTCGACAACGCCACAGCAAGACGGCTACGCCGCAGTGCCAGCCGACAGGATGGCACGAAGGCGACAGCTGTCTTTCGACAACGCCACAGCAAGACGGCTACGCCGCAGGGCCAGCCGAAAGGATGGCACGAAGGCGACAGCTGTCTTTCGACAACGCCACAGTAAGACGGCTACGCCGCAATGCCAGCCGACAGGATGGCAGGAAGGCGACAGCTGTCTTTCGACAACGCCACAGTAAGACGGCTACGCCGCAGTGCCAGCCGACAGGATGGCACGAAGGCGACAGCTGTCTTTCGACAACGCCACAGTAAGACGGCTACGCCGCAGTGCCAGCCGACAGGATGGCACGAAGGCGACAGCTGTCTTTCGACAACGCCACAGTAAGACGGCTACGCCGCAGTGCCAGCCGACAGGATGGCACGAAGGCGGCAGCTGTCTTTCGACAACGCCACAGTAAGACGGCTACGCCGCAGTGCCAGCCGACAGGATGGCACGAAGGCGACAGCTGTCTTTCGACAACGCCACAGTAAGACGGCTACGCCGCAGTGCCAGCCGACAGGATGGCCCGAAGGCGCCAGCTGTCTTTCGACAACGCCACAGTAAGACGGCTACGCCGCAGTGCCAGCCGACAGGATGGCACGAAGGCGACAGCTGTCTTTCGACACCGCCAAAGTAAGACGGCTACGCCGCAGTGCCAGCCGACAGGATGGCACGAAGGCGACAGCTGTCTTTCGACACCGCCAAAGTAAGACGGCTACGCCGCAGTGCCAGCCGACAGGATGGCACGAAGGCGACAGCTGTCTTTCGACAACGCCACAGCAAGACGGCTACGCCGCAGTGCCAGCCGACAGGATTGCACGAAGGCGACAGCTGTCTTTCGACAACGCCACAGCAAAGACAGCTACGCCGCAGTGCCAGCCGACAGGATGGCACGATGGCGACAGCTGTCTTTTGACAACGCCACAGCAAAGACGGCTACGCTGCAGTGCCAGCCGACAGGATGGCACGAAGGCGACAGCTGTCTTTCGACAACGCCACAGCAAGACGGCTACGCCGCAGTGCCAGCCGACAGGATGGCACGAAGGCGACAGCTGTCTTTCGACAACGCCACAGCAAGACGGCTACGCCGCAGTGCCAGCCGACAGGATGGCACGAAGGCGACAGCTGTCTTTCGACAACGCCACAGCAAGACGGCTACGCCGCAGGGCCAGCCGACAGGATGGCACGAAGGCGACAGCTGTCTTTCGACAACGCCACAGTAAGACGGCTACGCCGCAGTGCCAGCCGACAGGATGGCACGAAGGCGACAGCTGTCTTTCGACAACGCCACAGCAAGACGGCTACGCCGCAGTGCCAGCCGACAGGATGGCACGAAGGCGACAGCTGTCTTTCGACAACGCTACAGTAAGACGGCTACGCCGCAGTGCCAGCCGACAGGATGGCACGAAGGCGACAGCTGTCTTTCGACAACGCCACAGTAAGACGGCTACGCCGCAGTGCTAGCCGACAGGATGGCACGAAGAAGACAGCTGTCTTTCGACAACGCCACAGCAAGACGGCTACGCCGCAGTGCCAGCCGACAGGATGGCACGAAGGTGACAGCTGTCTTTCGACAATGCCACAGCAAGACGGCTACGCCGCAGTGCCAGCCGACAGGATGGCACGAAGGTGACAGCTGTCTTTCGACAACGCCACAGTAAGACGGCTACGCTGCAGTGCCAGCCGACAGGATGGCACGAAGGCGACAGCTGTCTTTCGACAACGCCACAGTAAGACGGCTACGCCGCAGTGCCAGCCGACAGGATGGCACGAAGGCGACAGCTGTCTTTCGACAACGCCACAGTAAGACGGCTACGCCGCAGTGCCGCCGACAGGATGGGACGAAGGCGACAGCTGTCTTTCGACAACGCCACAGTAAGACGGCTACGCCGCAGTGCCAGCCGACAGGATGGCACGAAGGCGACAGCTGTCTTTCGACAACGCCACAGTAAGACGGCTACGCCGCAGTGCCAGCCCACAGGATGGCACGAAGGCGACAGCTGTCTTTCGACAATGCCACAGTAAGACGGCTACGCCGCAGTGCCAGCCGACAGGATGGCACGAAGG
>NW_027526445.1:159537155-159719655 GCF_048455015.1 Haemaphysalis longicornis | reverse complement strand
TCATCATTCGGGACGTTACGGTATTTTTTTAATAATTACGTCAGAAAGAAAGAAAGAAAAACACGCGCCCAGAGTGGGCACCGAACCCACTCTGCTTTCTGTATATATATATATATATATATATATGTATATATATATATATATATATATATATATATATATATATATATATATATATATATATATATATATTTATATATATATACACATATATACATATACACATATATACACATATATACATATATACACATATATACATATATACACATATATATACATATATACATATATACACATATATACATATATACATATATGTGACGGCTGCCTCTTCTGCTGCCGTCATTTCTTCGGTCATATGCGAGGTACACGCACGTAGGTTGCTTCTGGAGGTAGCCACGATGATGGCGTATTGCTGCCCTCGATGTTTAGAGGCGTCTGTGTAGATAACTGCATGGTCCCCACCGAGGGTGGTGTTGAGCCCTTAAGCCCGTGCTTGTCGGCAACCCTATTCGTTTGAAGGGTTCATATTTCTAAGCAAAAGGAGCGTCTTTAGATCTTGTCGCCAAAATTTCAGGAGTACATCAAGCGGAATGACATTCTGTGCTGGCCAGGCAATCTGATGAAGGATGCGGCGACCCGCCGTAGTTGTGCTCATTCGGAATGTCTGGATAGAAAGATGGCCTTCTATCAGCTCTTCCACCGTGTTGTAGAGCCCCGTGCTAAGCAGCCTCTCTGTGGACGCACTCTTGGGAAGACCAATGGCTTGCTCAATCGCCTTTCTAATCAATATATAAAGCATCTTTATGTCTTCCTTGCTGAGAAGAAGACAGGTGGTTCACGTAAGTGACTCTCGAGAGGACAAAAGCTTCAAATAATCGAAGCGTACCGGATTCTTTTAGGCCTCGCTTCTTGGTGGCAACTCGCCTGATCATGTGTATGATTTGATTAATGCTGTTTTTGACGCGCTGCAAGGAGACGTCATTCTTGGTGTTAGCCTCGAGATGTAGGCCCAGGATGTTGAAGCTGGGGCTTGGAGTGATGGCCTGGTCATCAAGGAGTATTTGAATGTATTCCTTGATTTGGCGTAAGGGCGGACGACAAGGAGCTGTGATTTTTTACGTGAACACTGGAGGCCACAGGCTTTAGCACATTGGCGTACTGGAAGTGAGATGCCATGCATTGTTGTGAGCTTCGTTTAATTTTGTAACTCTTAGCACATTAACAGGGTCGCTAGACAGGAGTGAGTGGTCGCGTGACGCTTTCACGTGGCATTCAGCGAGAACGCAGGGAGTAAACCCATAGATGTGCTTGGTGAGTACACCACCTGTCTTCCCCGTCTTCGCGTGGGCTCGTAGCTAAATGGGTAAGACAACGGGCTCTCGTTTTGTTAGTCTATTAGTTCCAGGTTCGATTCCCGGCGGTGCCGGTAAATTCTTTTATTTGTTCGCTGGAGTTTTCTGGTGACACCAACGGTCGCGAAAGAACCCTTGGGGGGTAGAGGTAGAAAGCTTTACTTTAAAACCAACATATAGCAGGCTTCGCGACAACGGGAAGCAGAGTAGTTTCGAGCAGACGAAATTGAAGAGCTCGCGGCGGCGGCGCGATGGGGTCACGTCGTGCCGGGACGCCTGGGCCGACTTCGCTTTTACTTATGTATAGGCTTCACGTTTCTTGGGCCAGCGTCGGTTTCAGGGGCCGGCGCGCGGCAGCCCGGCTTGGCTGCTGCGGGAAAAATGACGTCAGCAGCGTCCGCGACGTCACCAACCTCCTTTCTCCCCTCGCCACTCGTTGCCATGACGATAAGTGCAACGTTTTTCATACGCCACGTACTACTAGGGGAGGATTTGGCGCTGTTGTTGCGAAATACGCGGGACCACGGTGGATGCTAAAGAGGCCGCCCCGTGCCCGCGGCATGTGGCAATCAGGTGCGCAACTCTTGCGCTACGCGATATACAGGAACTTACGTTTAGGGTATAATTCCAGCAACACAGCAACTGCATCGAAGTTCCTCGCAACGCACACAGCGCTGTAATAACGTTTATTGATCCCAAGTGGGTTAAAAGGAGCGGGGGAATGACCTGCGATGGTCTTATGGTGATTATCCAGGGTGGATGGCGTGTGCATATACAGAGAGGTCATAGCCTGCCACAGCACGAACGCCCTGAGTCACAATGCCGCGCAAGACCTCCCACTGATCTGGTGGTGGGGCGAGGGTCCCCGGAAGTTACACTACGCCCTCCTCGGACAGTCTTCACGGGGTGACCAGTTTTGCCCTTGAGCTAGAGGTCAGACCACACCCCCTTCCGCAAGTGCCCAGAACGGAGCAGCGGCCCGATAACGGGGAGAGAAAGGCGGCTGGGAAGAGGTAGGCGAGGAGGAAAAGGAAACGTGCGCGGGACGTAGCGGAGGAAGGCGAGGAGGCCACCGCCGCATTGATAAGCGCGCGCCATGAAGGAAGGCCACGCGCGGCACAGAGCCAGCGAAAGACGAACATCCAGCTGCGGCCATTCGTACAGCGGTGAGGGTTAAATAACGCCGTGAGGCGAAAAATAGGAAAAACGCTACTGTACAGCTTCGCTACCTTCAAGTCTTCCGCATTAGTGCAAGCTTTCTTCATTTTTTTGACGCCTTCCCCTCACTCTCCCATACTATAGGTAATGAATGAATTAGTATATGTAATGAACACCTCGTGGGGGGAAGAGGAGGATGAGGAGGAGAGGGTTGGGTTTATTCACAACGCGTGTCCGCCCCGCACACAGACAGACAGACAAATGTTTTTATTTGGATGGCTCGAGGCCGCAGGCTTAAGGGAGGGAGTTGTCCGGCCATGGCTGCCTCGCAAACGAAGTGCCACAACGCAGCCAACGTAGCTTGGTGTCGATCACGTGGCCTGATCCAGTCCTCATAGGAGAGGACCCAGGCGGGACGATATTTGGCGAGAAGCCGATCGAATGCCCCACAGTCCCAGACGAGATGGCGGATTGTGGGGGTCACTTCTGTGTTGCAGGCAAAGCAACGGACTGGTCTAGGAAACGTTGCAGTGGAACCACTGTTAGAGAGGTTTCCATCGTGGGGTGTAGGTTGGGGAGCGTAATTCCGCCATCGAGCAACTACGTCATCTGTGTATGCGTACCCCGACCACGCCCGGTTGAGGAACACCTGAGCACCTCGGGGTAGACCAGGGGGTGTGGGGTCGTCACAAGGGGAATAGCAGTGGCCAATTCCTGCCTCCTTCGATTACGTCGACGGCGGCGCTCCACATCTGGATCAGTAAGCAGCGTATATGGTCTTACAGGCAGCATGAACTGGGAACGGTGTAAAGAAGCCTCGCTCGCAAGTTCATGAGCCTTCTCGTTTCCTGGGTGCCCTTGATGGGCAGGAATCCAGCGTATCGTTACCAGTACTCCAGAGTCAGCCCTAAGGTCCTCGCATTTCTGCTTGATAGCGTGGGCGGTGCTGTTTTGCCTAGGTGGACCAATGAGGCATTTCAGTGCCTCAGTGCAGTCAGTCAATATTTCCACCCGGTCGTAACGCCGTTCTGGATGGTCGGTGACAGCCTGGCGTGCAAGGTGAATACCTTCCTCTATGGCAAAAAGCTCAAGTTCCGTTATATCGGGGTCGGCGCCCAGCGAAATTAGTCGAATGCTTTGCAGTTCATTGGAGTTGGACACAGCGGCTACTGCCGCCATACAGGACTCGGCCCGCAAAGACGCGTCCACAGCTACCTCGAGTGTTGAACTGCTCCGAGAAGTACCACCGGCTACAACCAGCGAGGTCCGCTGCGACGTGTGCCTCCGACGCTGAGTTTTAGAGGGTGCAGGTTGTTGCGCTGTAACAAGCGTGTCCTCCCATGGCGGGATATGCTTCTTGATAAGCGGCGTGTCCGCCGGTGCAATATGGCCATCAGCGGTCAGTAATCGGCGCCCTTGCGGTGTGAGCTCGTGGCGATCCGAGACTCCTCGGGACCGGGCAAGGACCGTTTCTTCGAGAGTAGGAAGGCCAGCATAGTGGTACAGTTCAGTGACCTTCGTGTGCCGGGGAAGCCCCGTGATGACACGAAGGGCTGCCCTGTAAAGCGTCTCGAGCTGTTCCGTCTCAAGTTTGGTGAGACGGAAGCACAGTGCCCCGTAGCAGGCTTTGCTCACCAGAATGGCTTGAACTAGTCGGCGGCCGATGTTTTGGGACGCTCCACCGAAGGTATTAGAAATTCTTCGGATTAAGCTTAGTAGAGGAGTCCATTGCGCCTTCAGTTGTCGAAGCCATTCTGAAGCTCCTCCAGACTCGTGGATTGGAATGCCCAGCACTCTGATCCACCGTTCTGGGGCCCGCTGAAGTGTTTGACCTCCCATGGTGAGAGCAACAAGGGCTTGCTCTTCTGGTCTACCTCGAATTATAATAAAGTTGCTTTTTGCCAAGGAAATCTCCATTCCTGTAGCGGGGAGGAGACTGGTGAACGTATCAAGAGCTTGTTGCAGACTACGCACAGCGCTTTCTGTCGAGAAATGATCCGCAGCTTCGGTCAATATAGTGACATCATCGGCATATGCCGTGACGTGGACGCCGGGGATAGCTGCAACCCCTCGCACAAGCTTAGTCATGACCAAATTGAACAGAGTTGGAGATAGGATGGCCCCCTGTGGAACTCCTGAACGGTTGTCAAAGTGTAGAGTGTCGTGGCGTCCAGAGCGGATTTCAAAAGTCCGGTTAGCCAGGAAACTCCGAACAAAATTATTCAGTCTCTTGCCCGGGTAGGCGTCCGCCCCGCACACGGACCACTTAATTTAGGCCATTTACACTAGACCTGTACATCCAGCAAATTTCCACAGGGTCATTAAAGTTTCTTTCGCATCGCTTGAAGGCATTATCCAATTCTTGAAGAGACATGACGTGAGGATCTAAATAGGCATGCACCTGCGGCGTCCCTTGGAGAGTCTGGCATGGTCCCAGAGAAAGTGGTGTTTAGTGGGTCAGTCGGCGCTGCACAGGGGGCAGGGAAGGGTAGAAGGGGGTACAGGCGTGGGGCCGACTGGTCTCTTGCTGCTGAAACGCCCACTCCAGGTCCATCGGTCGCGGATGTCAGGATTAACCGCTGTGCTGGAGCGGGCCTTGTGTAGGAGGACCTGGAGACCTCGCGGGATGTCCTAGGGAACTGGTGAGTGTGGTTTCGGGATAGTTTCCTTGAGGTGACGGCGTCGCCGCATTTTTCGTATACGGCGCTCAACGACTGGGTTGTTGAGGTCATGCTCAGGTTCGGGAATCGGGGCGGCGTCGCATGAGAGTTCTGGCTGAAGTCCCTTCTTTCAAATGACCCGAAACCAACCTTGGCAATGTGGACACAACCGGTAAATCACAAACCAAGGTCGACAAATGAGCACAAAAGGCACAAGTATCGAAGAAACACGCATTCTCGCTTCCAATACCTATCGGAACAAGGCACATTCGCCATCTACACTGACGCCGCATTAGCGCCTGACCGATTCACGTGTGGCATACACCATGTGAACGACCCAAAATTGACAGAGTACATGACGTTCTATAAGGAATCAGAAATGGGTCCACTCACAGCAAAACCTAAAGCCATTCTACTGGCCACCACCATGCTAAGGAGCGATTTCCCTTCCAGCAAGAGAAAGTCGTCATATGTACTGACAATGCAGAGGCGATCAGCATAATGCACTCTCCAGATCCTCATGACTACAATTCCAATGAAATTGGACGAAGCGTCGACAACCTCGCCTAAATAAATGACACCACAATTCTTGTAGAATGAACCATCGGCCACCAGTCCAACCCAGGGTGTACAAGGCGGCCCATCGCATGGCATCTGCGTACTATGTAATACAGGTTGTTGGGCGTTCCGCTGCGGAATTTGTTTTCGCAGCTGAATAACCTGAGTTACATTATAAGAACAAAAAAAACGCAACATTGAAATCACTTAGAAAGACAAAGTCCTGAGTCTGACACAATAGAGAAGCATTTAGTATACGGGTGTGAGGGCTTGTAATCAGTTACGCCTCGCGTATACCTCTGAAGGGAACGAGAAACAAAGTCAAATGTCCTGCCGCTCTTTCCAAGCGCAATGTTGGAGAGTGCACGTGGCGTCATTATTATATATGAGCAGAATAGTAAACCTGGCAACCAGTCAAGCAAAGGCCAACGAGTATGTTTGAATATGGCGACGGACGTTTGATGCGTGTCGCAGACAACATGAGCTAGTAGTCACGTGGGAGACTCGTTGACGGCGATCTTTACTGGCGCGAAGAATTCGCATTTAAATTCTCTTCTCCTGCAGACTGCGTACTAGGACGGATAGAAGTTCCAGGCTGTAGCCATGCTCAAGCGGCCCCTGTTCGGTGACCTTTTGTATAATGTGGCCATCTCAATGATAGTGGAAATCGTCAGTAACCACGTCCTCGCCAGCATGACGGTCGGCGTGTCCACGATGCCCACGAGCGCACCAGCCCTCTGCTGCTGGGGCGAGCTGCCGCTCATCTTTGGCCACCTCATGTACAGCCGGTAAAAGGCTTGTCTATAACACAGCTTTCGTACTCTCAGCCCTATCCTGCCCCGACGGAGTGGGATTTGAATTAAACTACTGTGGAATTCTGGAGTATTAGCCCTTCGCTTTTGCCTCCGATATGTTTGGAACGAGTATGTTTCGGCAGATTTCGGATGTAGGTGGTTGAAGTTGAAATCGCTGTTATAGACAAGCGTTTTACCGACTGTACGTGTACTGCGTGGTCCTGTTCCTCTCCGTCTCCTTCGACGCACAACCTACTCATACTCAGAAGGCGAGTTCTATTTCCTTTGCACAGTGCAGCTGCCTGGTTCCACCCACGCGAATGCAACTGATTAATCGGCTGTCAACTGGAGGACCAACTTTCCTGGTAACACGGGTAAAGACGTCTAGGGCAACGCACTGTTACGAATCAGCCCGCCGCTGGGCTTTGCTTCAACACTCCTCGGCTGTGCGGTGAAGCCTCCACTACAGGCGCCTTTCGAGCAGGCCTCCCTGTCGGTGACTCACACTTGAGGCCGACAATTCAAACGCGTCGCTACACGTCTGGATCGGTGGCGGCGTGATCAAACTTCAGTAGCGTGCCGACGCAACACGCCGAGACTTGCCCAAGGACACGGAAGCCCCGCGTCCACTGCGGATACCTCCTCTCTCCGCTCTGTCGGACTCAGCGTGCGCCGCTACTACCGTCTGCTCACGACTCTGGAAAGAGTGGTGTGTGTGTCTATGCCGCTCGTGTCGTGTGCAGAATCTAGAGAGAACGCTTCTTTTGACCGTTGGGGCTTTGGGTATAAATAAGACCCCCCAAGCGCTGTAGTTCATTCCTGTTTGAGCAGTGAATCAGTGCTGTCAATCTGCTCGAGTCCTGTACTGTAACCTCGCCCGCCGGAGCATTGTTCTTTGGCTTCGGCTCATCTCTCGCTATGAAGTAAACAGTTACGTTTGCCTACGGCTTTTGGTCTTCTTCGAGGCAGCAACATTGGCTGACCGCTCGCTTCCCCACGCTACCAAACGTATGCCGGAGGTGACAGAGCTCGGCTCAGGTCGGCCTTCCCGGATTCAACAGCACGGATTCCCGGACTAGGGTTATACCCTCACTTTGGAGCTCATTAAAATCTTTTTATTTCTCTCGGGTAGAAAATCGGCCGTAACTAGAGCATCCATCTTATTGTTAACGAATCCGATGGATCGATGGCTTTGTGCTAGCGGAAAGAAATGTTTCTAAATTCTGTGTACAACCCGACACGAGCCACTTTTTGATTCAGCGAAACAGGGACAGCTTCTGGATTTCTAGTGGAGAAATCTGGCGATGGCACCTTCCCTGCGCCTGCAGAAATTCAACATATATTAGAGCAATAGGCCCTCTCGAAGAAAGTGGGGACACGAATTTGTTTCGGGGTGTAAAAATGCGGCGGCTTTGTAAGTGACCCATACATCTTTACATTATCTTGAATATCTGCAGGTATCTATACAAATACATAGGTCCACCAACACTGACCCCTATTACCAGTGAGAGTCAAGTTATTCGAGAGGAACGTTCTGAGAGCAAAAAAGTACTGCGTTAGTTATTTTTCGAGGAAGTCTTACTCAAGGCGCTACAGCAATAGAAGGTGCATCTGGTTTTTCACAAATTTCTGTGTTCGAGAAGACTTTTCGCTTTTCTTTTGCGGAAGTTTGCTATTCAGCATAAGGGGAAATTAAATGTACAGATACACTCCGGATTCCCGAAGGAATTGGAGCAGGGGGCCATGATGTGGTCCTTGTATCCACGCCATGAAATCTGGCGGACGTCCGGGGTGCGGCCCGCAGGTGGCGATGTGCACAGCGCGTAAGCTTAGCAGAGCAGTGCAACTCCACATCAGGTGCTTTGCTGTAGCCTGGTCAACTGGAGCGGGGCAAAAGGGGCAGGTGGAGTTGAACTGGGCATAGTATTGAGGTGGCCAGGACCTCGTCACGGCTGGCGTGAGGGCGACTCCCAGGCGAAGACCTCTGAGCAGTACCTCATCTTTGCGATACAACCCGCCAGGGAGATCCGTACCGCGCGGGGTCTGAGAGCGCGCTCGGTGCGCCGTAGACGTTCTTTTTCACTGGCAAGGCGAGAACAGTTTGACGAAGGTGCAGAGGAGCTGGATATTGCACACGCAATGGGTGTGTTCCGGCATCTGCAGCCTGCATTGCGGGCTGGCTGTTCCGTTGGCGCCATGACACGTGCTCGGGCTCCATTTGACACTCCTGTGCTTAAAAATTTTGGCCGCGTATCTGCTCCTTTCGCTGCAAATGTCGACAAAAGACGATAGTCTTGGTCGATCTTTGCTAAGTAAATGCCTCTCTTCGCTTTCCCGCTCACCTCTCATGTTGTTCCTCTTGCGTCGCGCTCCTCCCAAGGTAAACACGCTAAAGGTTTGCTAAAGTCAATTTAAATTTATCGCGTTCCACTGCTCCAGGCCGGGTGCCTCGATGCCAGCCGTATACGGCGGAGACACGCGTGAAACGAGGCGCCCCACTTCAACGTTTATAGAAACACGTTGCCCTAGTCCATGTGCGTTCCAAGCCGAGCGGGGAACCTATAGTCGATGTGCGTTCCAAGCCGAACGGGGAACCTGGAACCCTTCGTAACTGCTGCCGCTTCATTTCTTAAAATGCCTCCAGAAGCTTTAGTGGCGCGGGAGACATCAGGCGACAGCTTGAATTTTTTCTGCAGTGGATCTAGTATTTCATTTCCAAAAAATCAAGTATCTATGAATTTTCTTATAAAGGAGTGCTGTAAATATCCGTTGTGTATTGATTTTCTGTCTTATATTTGCGTTATGTCTTGTTCTTGTTCAACAATGTTGACAAGTATGAACATATAAACCAGGCTTAGACGTTTAGACGTGGCTGCGAGTATATAAGACTATTACGCAGTCTTCGCTTCACTTTGGCCGGGTCTCTGAATCGAGTCACAGACAGACAGACAGACAGACAGACAGACAGATAGACAGACCAAAATTTCTGGGTTTAAGTAGCCCAAGAAAGGCTATCGTCTTTAAAATGCCCGTGCGGCCAAGCCCAAAACTTCCGGGATTGAAGGGAATGGATAACGATAATGAAGGGAAGCGATAATGAAATTGGGCTACACGTCTGTTTTTCGGATCTCATAGGCGTAAAACGTCAGCAAAGCACAAAACTATAGAGATGGCTCAAGAAATGTTTTGCGTGTACAGATAGATACGCACATTTGTAAGAAATACGGAGTCATTAAAGTGCAGTGCGGCGTTAAATACGGCGCTGTATTCCTCAGATTACCATTCTCTCTCTGTCCTTGTTGCCAACGGTACACCCATCTTCGCAGGCGCATACGCAGCCGCGAGTCTGCCGCGGGCAGCCGCCTCTGGTCAGTGCCAGATTAGGAAGCTTTGGGGCCCGGGGATACTGCGTCCTTGGGGCCCTAATGATGATGATGATGACGATGATGATAAGGATTCCGCTTTAATATACGAAAATTATCGAAGCCCATGTTATGCTCTCTGATCAGTGATAAATGATACATATTTTACGCTGTCCGGAAACTAATTTCTTAAAACATTAACTTGGAAACTAATTTCTTCAGCCGAATTTTATCAGCCGTATTTTATCAGCCGTAAAAGTTAGTATGGGTTGATTGCCGGTTCATCACAGATTCACAATTAATCGATGCGCCATGTCGGCCTGCACACGCCATGGTTCCGAAGAGTATTTTCTTGCAAGGAGCATAGTTTATTAAGCCTGTGAGGTTTTAGCTTTATTGTAAAGTTCTCCACCTGCATATATGGGAGGGCTCAAAGTCCGCGCAGGCAGCTGTCACTCACAGACATGTCCCAAACAGTTGGCTGCCACGGCTTACGGGAAAAATCCTGTAGGTTACCCGCACAGGCAGCTGACCCTTACAAAAATGCTTCTTTAAATTCTGTAGACGTTCTGTTGACATCCTACCAACTTTATTGCTATCCTACATACTCTTACATTCTATTGACAGTTGTCTGTAAAAAGTCCATTGAATGTATGCTGACACTTGTTTATTGACTGTTGTATATAGAAAGTCTACTTAATTTACGTTGACATTTGTCTGTTGACGGTGGTATATAGAAAGTCTGTCAAATTTATGTTGACATTTGTCGGTTGACGGGCTTCTGTAGGAAGACCACTGAAAGTTTTTGAGACCCTTTGTCGCAAGTTGAATTGAACGCAAACACCTGATTCCTTCGTCCTGGAGTCCGATTTGAATTGCTTCATATTGTTTTTTTCTAAATAGCTGGAAAGGGTCACAATATTTGGGAACAAACTATTTACTTGACTTTAACCAAATTACGTTACTTTGTTTGAATCAGGTTTTAAACAAACACACACACACACACACACACACGCACTCAGACACACACACGTATCTTTTTCCCTCCCTCTCTCTCTGCATATATCTTCACACTTGTGCACTCCAAGAAAAACAAGCGGCAAAAGGGAGCAACTTTCGCTGTTCGTCCCTCAGCCGCACGGGTTGGTCCTTCACGACTTGCTCGCTTTCACTCTTCACGGTGATAAACATGGCTAATCAGCGGTTCCGAACAAGCGCCAGCCAGCGGCATCAACCACTCGCAACCGCTCGTCACTGTGTTTTGATTTACGCAAGCTAAGTGCTACATGGTTGAAAGAAACGAATTATTTGCGTAAATATTTCGCGACAGACTGCTGGGCGCGTTTCTAACAACGGCGATAATCGAAAATCGCCCGCTATGCTAACCTAATCCGGCTGGCGCAGATGCTTTGGCCGCTCTCGACCAACCGCCACCGGCGCCCCTCCCTCTTTGCGTACCTCCGGGAGAAACGCGTCAATCACCGGAGGCAGCCAACACGCGGCGCGCGGCGCGCTTTATTGCAACCCATTCCAGTTTTCCGTTTTGTTTGGTTTGGTTAAAGCTTGCAACTGTAAAGTAAACAAGAAGATATGTGCAATCGTTTACGTCCCAGTGTTTCCCGGTATTGTATTTTGGAAATAATAACGCGCAGTTTTGTAAACATGCAATGAGAGTCACGCCTCACCGCAGCATCGGCATCCCGCGGATGGCGGCTATATATACATGAAGTGCACTGCTAGAGTGTGCGGTGGCGGTGTCGTGCTTCTGTCGTGTCGTGCTTCTGTCGTGGCGGTGTCGTGTGCGGTCGAAAGTCGAGGTGTGCGGACGTACAGAGCGCGGCGGAGGCATCGACGACGAAAACGGATAAGTGTTTCAAATTTATTATTCCTTTTTTAGAGTGACCATGTTTTAGAAAGAGATGTAGGTTAGTTGAAAGGGGTGGTAGTTGTTAACGTAGGGAAGTCACCGAATCAGAGGTGTCGCGCGGTTGTTGCACGTGGCGGTTTGTAAGCGTTGGTAATTCGTGAAAGAAGAATTGATGCTGTAGGAAACAATCGCCCGTTGCGGCTTACTTTTAGATTGGAAGGGAGCGCGCGAGAACGCGGCAGCGAAGTAAGCCAGAGTTGGGCACGCCTTGGACGGGCAGTACCATGCCTCAGAGGAAGAAGCCGGGTGTGATGTGCACGGGGTGCGAGCACGAATACCCGCTCGAAGAGACGAGATTCGAGTCGGCTGAGGACGCGGAAGGGCAGGAATTCATGTGCAGAGTGTGTGTCCTAGCATCGCGCCTCGACCGGCACGAGGAAGAAAAGGAGCAGCTCAGAGTTCAGGTAGGCGAGCTACAGGAGGAGTTGAAGGATGAAAAAGAGCAGAGGAAGGCACTCGAAGCGAGGTTGGCGCAAATGGAGGTCAAAATGGCGACGAAGGGTGACATCCCAACAAACGATGAAGCAGGTCACAAGGCAGATGTGTCGGCAGTGCTTGACCCCGGGAAGGGAAAGGAGGAGGAGGACAAAGACGCCACGCCGGAAGACGATCCCGGACTGGCGCTGACTCAGCCGGTGCGCGAGCAGGTGGCCGCGCCGGTGGGCAGCCAGGAAAAGGAAGAAAGGCGCGTGGTGATCGTGGCGGGGGACTCCAACATGTGGTACTCAGAAATGGAGATTAGAGGCCGGGTGAGGGAGGACGAGAGAGTGCAGGTTGGCGTGTTCCCGGGGCAGACGGTCAGGGTAGTGTTAGAAAAGGCAAAGGATAAAATGTGGGAAAATATGCAGGGGAGAACCTAGTGATTGTCGCAGGAGGAACCAATGACGTTCTGCAGGGAAGGAGCGCGGGAGTGCGCAAGCAGCTAGAAAAGGGGGTGAAGGAACTTCGGGAGCTGTGCCCACATGTGCAGGTCGTCGTGAGCACAGTACCAGAGATAATTGGGAGAGGGATACATGTGGAAAGGGAAGTTGTAGCGGTAAACCGAGACATACGGGAGCTGGGCACGGAGCTGAGTTTCGCGGTCGTAGACATCAACAAGGATGTCCGATGGATGGGCCGGAAAAGGGCGTTCCAGCGTGACGGAGTGCATTTCAACGGGCAGGTGGGAGCAGCCATCGGAAGACGACACGCGGCGCGAACTGTGGCTTTTTTAGGGGGCCCACAGGCCTTTGCGAAGATGGCGTAGACAAATGCAAGGAGCAAAGGGAGATAGCGGGGTCGGGGCAGATCGGTGCAGGCAAACGAAAGGGACGACGACGGCGTGTAAAGAAGACAGGGGGGAAACTTAATATCGCGTATATAAACATGCAGGGTGGCAGGAAAAGAGAGAAGTGGATGGAGATTACTAAGCAGCTAGAAGAGGAAGAGATCCAGGTATACGCTGTGACCGAGACGCACCTACGGGACTTGGAGGAACCTCCGGTAATCCGAGAGTATGTATGGGAAGGTTGTAACAGGACGGCGGGATTGAGAAAAGGCGGAGGAGTAGGTATGCTGGTACGGCAGGGGACTAATTGGAAGAGAGTGAAAGGAGACTGTAAAGAACATGTGTGGATGAAAGGGACAGTGGAGGGTAGGGAGATGGCTTTAGGGGTGTCTTACCTGTGGACGGGTAAGGATAGCAAAGAACAAAACGAAAAACTGGTGGCGTGTCTAAAAAAGGACATCGAAGATTTGAAACGTTCCGGGGAGGTACTATTGGTAGGGGACATGAACGCCCACCATGAAGATCTAGACGGGTACACCGATTTCAACTGAAATCTAATGCTAGATATGTGTGAGTACCAGAAGCTGATCGTAGTAAATAGGGAACAAAAATGCGAGGGTCAAATAACGTGGGAGTGTGGTAAGAGACAGTCGAGTATTGACTACTGCCTTATTTCAGAGGGACTTTATGAATGGTTGGATGGCATGACCATAGATGAGGAAGGGGGCCACAGTCTGGGCAGTGACCACAAGCGCATAAACTTGAGTTTTGGGAAACTGGGGGGCAAAAAAATGGGTCGGCCGGGGCAGCGCACAAAGTTAAACAGCAAACAAATTGCGGATATAGCCAAAAGCATAGAGGCTGACATAGAAAGAAATCCTGGAAAAGAGTGGGAATATGACAGGCTCATCAAGACTATGCAGGAAAAAATAGTCAAGGCAGAGGGGGCCAATCGATGGAGAGGGAAAAAAACTCCCAAAAGCTGGTGGAACAAAGAAATAAAGGCGGCGATAGAGAGCCGTAAACAGGCGTCTAGAGAGCACAGGCAGGCCAAGAGGATGGGGAGACATCAGGAGGAGGTGGACCTAAAATGGGAGCAGTATAAGCAAATGAAACAGGAAGTGCAGCAATTAGTGCAGGCGAGAATAAAGGGGGACAGCGAGCGATGGGTAGCGCAAATACGAGGAAGGGGTAGAGACGCGCCGAAAAGGTTTTGGAACCACGTACAGGCATTAGGGAAACGCACGAGTTCCACAGAAGGTGGTACTATAGAAAACGAGCAGGGGCAGATGCTCAAGGGAGAGGAAGCATTAGCATACCGGCACAAAATCATCACGGAGAAGTTCGGTAAGGTGGATGAAGAGGCCCCGCAGCGACACAGAGATGTCGTGGCGGGTAGGCCGAAAGGTCTGGAGATAGATGGGGACAAGCTGAAATGGAAAAGAGCAGAGGAAAAGGTCCCCAAGAACACCGCAGCAGGCACGGATGGGATACCGATGGAGTTGATTAACCAGTTAGGACTGAAGAGCAAGTGAAAGCTACTGCAAGCCATCAGAACAAGGATACAAGAAAAGGCAATACCGGCCGCGTGGCAAATGAGCAGGATGAACTTAGTGTACAAGGGCAAAGGAGTCAGGACAAACCCAAGCTCGTATAGGCCAGTAATCGTCACGTCAGTGCTGTACAGGTTAGCAATGCAGGCAGTGAAGTTCGAACTAGAGCAGTGGGTGGAAGAAAATAGGATATTAGGGGAGCTTCAAAATGGGTTTCGAAAGGACAGAAGACTAGACGACAACTTATTCGTGGTAAGCCAATGCATAGAGGTGGCGAAGATGCAAAACCGGACTTTGTGGTTAGCCTTTCTGGACACTAAAGCGGCGTATGATAATGTAGACAGAGAGCGGCTTTGGAGTATCCTGGAGGACGAGGGAGTTGGGGCAGAATTCATTAGCTTACTCAGGGAGCTATACCGGGAGAACCAAGTGCAAATAGTGTGGGAGGGGGTAACATACAATAGGCCTGTATACACCTACAAGGGTCTGAAACAAGGATGTCCTCTCTCTCCGCTGCTGTTCATGATCTACATGACGGGGTTAGAAAGGAAGCTAGAAGTCAGCACGATGGGGTTCGACTTATCCTACATGAAAAACGGGCAGGTGGTGGAACAACGGGTTCCGGGACTAATGTATGCAGACGACATACTGTTGATGGTGGACAACTGGATAAGTATGCAGGGCTTGATGGATATATGCGGTGAAGAAGCGACGCACCTAGGGCTATCCTTTAGCAGAGAAAAATCGGGGATCATGGTCTTTAATGACGGCGAGGAGCACAAAACAGTATCAGTGCAGCAAGTAGAAATACCATTGGTGAAAGAGTATAAATATAAAGGAGTATGGCTGAACAACAGCGAAGATTACACGCAGGCGCATGAGGCTCACCTTAAGACGAAAGGAAGACGGAACGCGGCTATAATGAAGCATAGAGCCCTCTGGGGATACAGCAAATACGAGGTGGTAAGGGGAGTCTGGAAAGGGGTCATGGTACCAGGATTAACTTTCGCTAATTCGGTTCTGTGCATGAAGTCAGAGACCCAAGCGGGCCTGGAAGTAAATCAGACGGCGGTAGGCAGATTGGCCCTAGGGGCCCACAATAAAACTACAAATGAAGCGGTACAAGGGGATATGGGCTGGTCGTCTTTCGAGGCGAGGGAGGCGCAGAGCAAGATAAAGTTTGAGGAGCGACTTCGTGATATGGAGGACGAAAAATGGGCCGCGAGGGTGTTTAATTACCTGTATTTGAGGAGCGTGGACACGCGGTGGAGACGGAGGACCAGACAGCTGACTAAGCGGTACGGAAAGTCGGTAGGGGACAGCGGGGTTTACACAACAGTTAAAAAGCAGGTAAAGGCAGCAGAGACGACGAAGTGGGCAGAGAGAATGGAGGCGAAAAAAACCCTGGAGACTTATAGGGCAGAGAAACGGGAAATTAAGAAGGAGGGATTCTATGGCAATACGAGAGGCAGTGCGTTGTTCTTCGAGGCACGGGCAGGGTGCCTGAGAACCCGGGCATACACGGGTAGCTACAGGCAGCAGGATGAAACGTGTGCATGCTGCGGCAGTGATCGGGAAACTATAGACCATATTGTCAGGAGCTGCACAGAGATACGGCCACCGCGGGGTGAGGGGGAAACGACGCTGGCGGAGGCTTTGGGATTTGGGGCGAGGGGGAACCTCAACTTCAAGGCCATAGAGGTGACGAAGAGGCGACTGAAGTGGTGGTGGAGGAAAAGTAGGGAAGGGATGGGTACGAAGGCGGCGTAATCATGCGGACGAGAATTTAGAACAGCGAGGGGAGAAAAAAGGGGGGTGGGGGCGATGACTTTAAAACAGAAAAGAGGGAGAGATGGGAGGGAGGAAGCAAATCTCTGGGTTAGCTGGGAGTAGGGCAAGTAAACGTAATAAAACCGGCAAGTCGGTTGCTGACAACCGACGCCCCGATTCAAAGGGAAAGCCACTAATCATCATCATCATCATCATCATCAGCTTTGTGCTTTTTCGGCTTCAGTACGTTTCTGACTTAGGGTTGTGTTGTTATATGGCATTTGAGAAAGTGAGCGTGTGAATGTATGCCTCCGAACAATGTGAACGGTTATTATCCCTTGAAGAACCCGATCAGCCTGACCTGTAGCTGGGTTTTTTTTTCGTTTTTGCTTTCGTTTTACACGATCTTTTAGAGAGAAATGATGACGACCTTCAATTTAGCGGTATTGACAGCAGGGTCTACGAATGGTCGGAATTTCCTACTGCATCACATTTTGAATATTCTGTCAAAAAGGGTTCGGTTAGCAACAGCGATTGAGTATAAAGTCTACACAAAACTTTCTGTAGAAAGTTTACAGAAACTTTTCTGTTCAAACACGGTGGCCAATGGTTGACAAAAAGTTGGTAGGCTGTTGCTAGGAGGTCTACAGACAGTAAGTAGACAGTCTACTCAATGTTGGTAGCCTTTGTCGACTTTTGTCAACAAACATTGAATTCAATGTTGGTAGAAATTTTTATGAGGGGAGAGTAAAAGTAAAAGTAAAAGTAAAAGTTTATTGGCATAACTTCCATACAGCTGAGAGCCAGAGACAGCCAAAAGGCAGGAGCCCATACACCAGAGTGCTGGCCGCCTTCTCAGCTGTACGTTAATAATATGAAGGACATGTGAAAACGATTATGATAATATATATACAGATGAGGGGAGTTATAGTTATATATACAGTAGTACAGTAGTATATACGGGTGAGGGGAGGTGAAGTGGTCACACATCTCTGTACCGCACCAAGTATTTGAATTCCCCGACACTTTGGGCCCTCCTAGCGTTGACTGGCAAGGAGTTCCATAGCTCAGGGGCTTGGATGAAGGCACTAGTTTTCTGGAGGCACTAGTGGTGCGTGCGAGGCGCTGCTCGAGTCTCAGTGGGTCCCGTCTTGAACAGCGCAGGTAACCCTCCGGGATGGGACAGTCGCCGTGCAGAAACTTGTACAGGAGTACCCGCCTGGAGAATAGTCTGCGTCCGTCAAGTCGAGACCACTTCAGGGTCTGCAACCGCCTCTCGTAGGGAAGTTTGGTTGCCCGATCCTTGATATGTAGCGCCGTCTTCGACGCTTTCCGTTGAACGGACTCGAGCCGCTTTTGGAGGTCAATCTGGTGGGGGCTCCAGAGGGGGGAACAGTATTCCAGGACTGGAAGTACAAGGGCTGTGAACAGCGCAATGAAGGCATGGTGTGGCATGGCCCTTGACGTTCGGGTTATGAACCCCCTTAGCCTGTTTGCTCTTTTGCAGACATAGTCTACGTGAGGTCTGAAAGACAGGCTGCGATCAAAAGAGACCCCAAGGAGCTTAGTTTCGGTGACCTCCTGCAGGCGTGTGCCATTGGCCGAGTAGGACACGTTCACCGGTGTTCGTTTGCGAGATATTCGAAGGTATAGTGACTTGCGTGGGTTAAAGAGCAAGCCATTACGATCACTCCATCTGGAAAACTTGACGAGGTCGGACTGCAAGATCTGCCGGTCTTTGGTGGTATGGATAGTGCGGTAAAGTATGCGGTCGTCAGCGTATCTTAGAATGTTTGATTCAATGTCGGACGCAAAATCGTTGACCTACAGGTTAATGTCGGACGCAAGGTCGTTGACGTACAGGTTAAATAGGGGTGGCCCAATCACGGATCCCTGAGGCACGCCCGTTTTCACAGTGTGCCACTGACCAGTTGCACCCCGGTAGTGGACCTGCTGCCGGCGGTTTGTGAGGAAGGCTGTTATCCATTGCAGGGTCGTCCCAGTTATGCCAAAACCTGGAAGCTTGGTGATGAGGAGGTTGTGGTTAATGCTGTCGAATGCACTGGAGAAATCGAGGGAAAGAACATCGGCTTCTTTGGAGCTATCGAGGGCGCCACTCAGGTCGTGGTGAAGGATGGAGAGCAAGGTTTCACAGCTTCGTCCTTTTCTGAAACCATGCTGGGTGTTGCATACGAGATTGTTTATTTCTAGGTTTTCGGAGATTTTGCTGCAGATGAGAGTTTCAAAGATTTTGCATAGAATGGAGGTGAGGCTAATTGGACGGTAGTTTTCTAGAGCGTTCAACGGTTTGCCTGACCCTTTGTGGACAGGGATAACATGTGCCAGTTTCCACACCTGAGGGATGAGGGCCCTGGGGAACGTGTAGTTGTACAGAGTGGCCAGAGGAAGGGAGATAACAGGAGCACATGCCTTGAGTAGAAGTGGGGGTATGCCATCTGGGCCAGGTGAGGCACTGTTCTTCAGTTTGCAGATAGCAGATTCAACCTCGTCTGCTTTCATCAAAGGAGGATCGAACACAGGAGTGGCCTGCAAGTGAGAGCGCTGGTCCACTGAGTAATGGTCCCCATGCGGAGTCGGGCATGGGTTGTTGAGGGATGGTACTACCTCACTGAAATATTCGCCAAAGGAGTTCGCAATGTCCTGTGGATTGTCAGAGATGCCACGTTCAAGATGGAGTTGAGTGGCGGTGCTATTTCTCTGCTGGGAGCCGAAGAACTGCAGGAACCGTTTGGGGCATGTTCTGGCCTGGCTGGCGATGCCACAAAGGTATCTCTGGTAAGACACTCGTATCTACTTTTTTAGGGAACGGAGAAGATGCTTGTATTCAGACCAATGTTCGGGGTCTTGACTTTTCACTGCTTTTCTGAAGAGGCGCTTGGTTTTGTTTGACGATTTCCTGATGGGACCAGTTACCCAAGGTTTAACTTTATTCTTCTTTGAGGTTAGTTTTGAGTACGTGGAGTCCTTGCAGGCTGCCGAGAACAAGTCGTAGAACAAGTCCCAAGGATTGTAGTCCGGCAGAAAGTCCATGCAGAGGAACCAGGGGGCAGCGGCCACCGAGTGATTCAGGGTTCGCGTCCATCCCTGTTGAACAGGAGAACCTGCTTTGAGACGAAGCGTTTGCCTGTGCAACCGAGGCGCCATGAAGATGAGATCCCGATGTGGTCGGAGTTTGATAAGGGAGGAGTGTCTGATACTGATTGTAGCTGAGCCGGGTTCCGGCAAAGCACAAGATCCAGGGTGTGATTGAGATTGCCGCCATGAATGTGTGTTGGGAAGCGAACAACCTGCGTCAGGTTGGCGTACTGCAACCAGTCTAGGAACTTAGCCTCTGTGTCGTTAGTTGGGATCGGGTCCGCGGAGTTCCAGTTGATGTGAAGGTTGAAGTCGCCAGTTAGTAGAATGTTCATGAAGAGGTCCGCTTGAGCGCCGATACGATCGAAAACCTCACAAAAGCTCGGAGAAGACACCGTGCCCCGTGGTAGGGGGCCTGTAGAATGAGCCAAGCAGCAGCTTCCCACCGCGGCAGTTGAGTTGCGTCCATACAAGTTCGGAATTGGGGCATTCAAGGTCTGCGCGGCGCGTGGGGGAAAATTCGTGCTTGACGGCAATCAAGACACCACCTCCGCGTCCACGACGATCTTTTCTAAATACGGCGTATTCGGGACCAAATATTTCGTGATCCCGGACGGAGTCGCCGAGCCACGTTTCACTCACACACACAGCGTCAGCTGGGTTGCAGCTCAGGTCGGACTGGAGTTCAGGCGAGAAAGCACGCCTCGGTTAGAACACGCGCGCCTTTCAAGGAGGTCGGCTCAGATGTGTCGCGCAACGCAATCGACCTTCCTATCGCAGCACGAATAGCCCAAAGACGATAAGCAGAAAAATGTCGTTTTTTGGGCTGGCGAGCGGTCCGCTTCGTGCCTGGGTTTGCGCATGGTCGTCGAACTTTTAGCGGCGGTGAACTCCTGTTGAGCAGCTGTGATGGTCTTGCTGGTCGGCAAGCCGTTACACATTAACGGGTCCCCTTTGGGTTTGAGAGCGACAGGTGAGTGCGAGAGGTGGCATCATACAACAGTTTCATAGGGATAGAATGTCTCTGCTCACCCCTGCGCTGCTGCTCCCGTAGGTGCCGCGCAACAGTTCCAGCTGTGAGTAGTTCTTTGTCGATCGGTCGGGTCGTTGTTCGGTCGTAACTGGCAGTGGAAACACGCTGAAGCTTCTCGTCTAGATTCGGTGTCAACGACGGAGGCGAGTATGCGTGGACCTCTCGTTTTGGAGTCCTCAACACGTCTGCCGCCTCCACTCCTTTTCCCGCGCTCCTTCGGGGGTTCCTCTCCTCCTGCCGCTGCGCCCAAGCGGGACCAGATCTTCGGGCCGCCCTTTAGTCCGCGTCGTCCGCCGACTCATTCCAAAGCGTAAAGCGCCCAAGGGGGTTAAACAGCTTACCGTCCCCGAGTAGCGGCGGAGGTCTGTCTTCAAGACGGCATCGAAGGGGCCGCACGCAGGATGCGTTTATAAGTGGACACAGCTTTCGTCATCCCGAAAGGAAATAGACGTTGTTGTTATTTTGTTTGGTGTCCACGCCTGAGCTCTTCACACCGCCTAGGCCTGCTGATTCCCCAACTCGAAGGGAGCCGCTGCGGTCGCGCTGGCCAGGCGGCCTCTGCGTCTATACGGAGTGGCGCCTAGAGAATTACGCTACGAATGGAGTCGCGCGGACATGTAGCTTCCTCAACGCTTGTTGCTCAGACAGCCTGCAGAGGCTACAGCCCAGAGGCGTGGGCTGAAGCCGAACGACCCCGCGAGTGGCCTACACAACCTTTGAATATTTAAATAACCATATACACCTCGAGCGCTGCCTGTAGGGGCGCCACTGAAATCCCCCTAGTGGCCCGTTTCGAAAGCAGCCGCGGGAGTCCGTGCCCCGCTCCCCAGTTCCGCCGCTGCTTTTGCGGCACGTTCACGACTGAAATTTACCGTTTGCGGGCGTTTGAAATCCATGTTTATGTGGAGCAGTCACTCTGTTCGCAAATGGGGTGTGTTTACGAGAGTGTAAATGTTTCTGACGCGATCTTAGTGTGGTATATTCGGTCTGTATAAGCGCCAGGTGTGTGCCACAGGCCAGCGTCGCGGAACAGGCGTTTGATGGAGCCAATTGTAGTTACACTGACCTGAATTTACTAGCTGTGTCTCCGTAACCACCGGTTCCTCAGATGTTCATGCTACGGCTATACATTACGATTTAAATCGGTGTTGTGCGCTTACATATTCAGAGGAGCACTGATATCTGACAGCACGCCAGTTACCTTTGCCAATAATATACCTCAGATATTGATCACTACCATTTACAAGCCAGTCTGTGGTAATTTCGGGAATATTCAACAGAAGTACGATGGACAATGCATAATTATACTCGGGGATCAGCACACGACGGAGTCGTCTTGTCGTGAGGTGAGCGCCCGCAAACATTCATCTGCTAGATATATCCTCTGCGAGCAGCGCGGAGACGGGCTTAGAATATAATCCGCGTCCTCGACTAAATGCTTCGAAATATCGTCATATGTCACAGGGAGCCTCCAGAATAAAGCAGAAACTAAAATCAGAGGGCCTTATCACATACCACACTCTTCCAACGACACCTTTCACCACTTAAAGGGACCCAGAAAAGCCTTCTGTAAAAGTTACAAAAGGCCTGTATTGTCACGTAGCACCAATATAGCGATACAATGCCGTTGGAATTATTGATCTACATTCAGTATTAGCTGCGCCAGAAGCAATTAAATGCACCTCTCCTCACTTGCCAATCGACTCCTCCTCCCTCTCTGCCTCCTTCAAGGCGGCTAGCTACATTCCTGCGCCTAGGCTCGCGTCAATCACTGCGGACCCGCCTTTGCCTCGGGATCGCGCAGGAAGGAGGAAGAGCAGCCGGAAGCCAATGGCAGTGACGCCGCCGGCGGCCGACCTTGCATGCCGGCGATTGGGCGAATCAGGGGGCGCCTTCGCCGTTGCGTCAGCAGCGATCGCCGTTGCGTCACCCGCGGTCGGCTCGCTGCGGCGTCGCGCTCTACGGCTGAGAAAGGCGATCTTCAAAAATTGTTTACAAATTATCTGTACAACGTATGGGGCTCACACTTGGCTCAAAAATCCCCCGTTATGTGTTCTACCACCTGAATGCGTTTGATTGCCACCTTCACAAAGCTTTTCGGGGTCCCTTTAATTGTTGAACAGCCTACCTTGTATACTTCCAAAAATGCGTCCGCCGTACGATCAGCTCTTCGCTGAAGTAGAAAAACAAAAGTAAAGTGAACACGAGATTTGTGTGTGGGATTGCTAAACCGTTCATTGCTTGATTTCGCTCCGCATTTGTACACAGCGTCCCCCTCCCCTCCCCCCCACTGATGTATGGCGAAAAAGCAGTGCATTTCGCGTATAGTTAGTCTAGTGAACCCTACCTGGCTTAAGTTTCGACGAACGTCTTTAGCATGTCAGAAGCTGCACTGTTTTTTTTTATTTCTGTTAGAGCTATTATGTGTCTTAATTCTGCACTTGCACAGCATTTTTTTTCCCGTGGTTTCATTAACTTGCCTAGGTTCTTCCTATATGACGTGTGTGGGCACATATTTAACGACGCGCAGGCTTGGAATTTACTTAACAGTTTATCATGGCTTATATTCTGATAACAGGCATTAGTTATTGTCCGGGATTGGGTAATGACATCCCCGAAACACATTTTTCTGCGACATATATATTCGAAACGAAGCCGCGTTCGTTGTCCACGCTGCAAAATGAAGTCGACCTCTCATTGTGCCAGTATCAGGTCTAAACGATGCGACAGTAAAATTCATTTGTGCCTGACGTATTTAGAGAGAGAGAGAGAGAGAGATAGAGAGAGAGAGATGAAACGTTTATTTGAACTGCAAGGTCTTGATTGAACTAGGGTAGGTTCCCTCCTTCCAGGTCCCCTGTTTCCTCTGCCCCAGTCTTCCGAACCCCAGGGTCAGAGCTGGCCAGAGCTGCCTCTCATAGCTCATATAACTTGGTGTTGGTGTTTACTGAGGGCCGTATAGTACGACAACCCCAGGATGCATGGAATAGGGTGGATATTTCACCGCACTTATTACATGCGTTTGAGAATTTCTCGGGGAACATCTTCGATAGCCTGAGGATGTTGGGATAGGTGTTCGTCTGTATCTGTCTGAGAGACTGGTGACATGGGTGATATACTGCTGCCGTCGCCGACGCCGCCCGAAAGAGCGGTGACGAAGCGCGCAGAACCGCGTCATCGCGTACTCTACGAAGACGCAGCTGCTTTTTAAGTGACCTAAGCGTAATCTCTGCCTATAGACGTCACCATAACAAGTTTTTTTTGAGGGCGCGGAAAGGCGAAAAGAAGCGAAACAGAACCAAAACACTGCACGAGCCCGTATCAGCCACGCAGCGCATATCCCGTCAACGCCGTGGAGAAGCGGCGGCAGGCCGCGCAGCGATCGCGAAGCTCGAGGCGTATATACGCTGATCATTCAGCGAGAAATATCGAGTCGATATCAATCACGCTAGACGAAGATCGCCATGGCGCTGCGTTCGCATCGGCTCCGTTCTTTTTCACAAATTGCGCCGGTTAATTGAACCGCAGCTGTTTGAAAGTGCATCGACCGGATGTGTGAAGTTGTGTGGACCACCGGAAACCCAAATTCCGAGGTAGGGAACCACTTCTTTCGAATTTAGAGGACTTTTTTGTGCCCACGAGGAGCCCCCGCCGCTAGCCCTAACGTCGACTTCGGCCTCGGCCGGGGGAGTGGTAGGCCTAGCCCAGGCCTCGGCGAAGCCGTCAGCGGAAAACCGAACCTTCGGTGATTACGCATGTGAGCATTGCCCTAAAATGGCTACCGCTATGCGTGTAGAGGTGAACGGCGTCGAAATTCCGCCGGAACAGTGCACAAGATCGCACGGCTGGAAAACTGCCGGCGAGAGAGTGAGGCAAAACGGCGTGGGCCAGCTAACCCTAACGCCCGTACTTCGAGTGAGCCAAGATGGCGCCAAGGCAACGGCTGAAGTCAACAGCCAGAGTGACAACCTCGGCAGTGGCGCTACCGGCACCGATACACGTCACTCAAGGGTGAAACGTATAAACAAGGGCAAATTGTTGAAGGGCGCGCGCATGCCAGCATTGCCGCGCGGCGACATGAAGATCGTGTTGCGCCCACGAGGCGGGCTCCGTGCGAGCGATGTGACCCGCGTAGAACTAAGTCGTACACTTGCGGCGGCGGCACAGATCCCCACAAATGAAGCAAATGAAGACGTCGTGTGCCTGAACCTTCAGCAGAATATCGTTGTGGTGAGCACCTCCAAGAGAGAGCACGCCGAGCGATACGCTGCCGTGGAAAGGATCGACATACGCGGCACGGCGCACGAAGTAAGTGCCTACGAAGCGGCCCCTCACGGCACGGTGAAGGGCGTCATAAGGGGCATCCCGCTTGAGGATACGGCCCAGGAGATTCAGGACAATGTTGTGCACAAGCATAACCCAACAGCCCTACAGGCAAACCGAATCGGTAAGACCCGATCGGTCGTCATTGCTTTCGAAGGGCACAAAGTACCCAATTACGTTAGATACGGCAACCTGCTCACGGAGTGCACGTTGCACAAAAAACAAATTGACGTATGCTATGCGTGCGGAAGAGTAGGCCACAGAATGGACGTGTGCCCGGATCCCTCGAACAAGATCTGCCGAGGGTGTGGAATCTCCAACCCCGCCGAAGACCACGAATGTGTCCCGAAGTGTGGCCTGTGCGGAGGCAAACACCTGACCGCGGACAAGGCCTGCAAAGCCCGCTTCAAGACGCCCTACGTCGTCCGCCGGCGGCGCTGGGAACGGCGCCGAGCGGAGGAAGAAGACGCTGGGAGAAGAAACCGAGAGAAAAGAGGTCCTGCAGGCGGACCCCACCGTAGCGCCTCCAAACAACGGGGCCGGTCGAAAACGCCGGACCGCAGCAGCAACAACAGTAGCGGCGAAAACGACCGCCAGAGTCGCTCCCGATCGAAGTCACGATCCAGGGGTGGCAACGGCGGCGGCACCCGCCGCTGGGAGACGGTGAACCCCTGCTCGAGCGGGAGATCCGGATCCCCGACCACGTCCCGTTCGAAATCCACGGCCGCCTCGGGGTCCCGGGCCAGTTCGAGACAACGGAACAGTTCGAGCTACCGGGCTAGTTCGAAGTCCCGGAACGAGTCAACCGGACGTCGAGAGATCGCCGAGAAAAAGGTGGGCTGGACCAACAGGTCTCTCGTCGCTCGAACCAGCGACACCGCATTCCCACCCCTCCCCGCCTCCCAACACCTTAACTCACAATCGAGTCTGCAAAAGGACAGTAGCGAAGTGGCAGAGCTTAAGAGGATCATAGAGCGCCAAAACGCTCAGATCCAGGAGCAGAATGCCCAAATACGGGCGCTTATGAGCAAGATTGAAACGCTGGCGAGTAACGGCAGCTCGGTAAATGCAAGACCCCAAAACAACACCACGGCGACAAACAACGCCGGAGGCTTGCGCGAGGTGGCGCGGAGGGATCCCCCCTCGCCCCCCCTAGGGCGGACGGCGGGAGCGGCTGGGTCCACGCAACGTGCATCCAGCAATCAAGAGGCGATGGACGCCGAAGAGGGTCCCGCGAGCGGAGAGGAAGCGGCGGCCGCAGAGACCGCGACAACGGCAACGACACAGACCCCACGAGGAGAGCTTACGGCCATTTTGTCCGCAATAACCCAAATTAACGAAAGGCTAGGCAAAATGGACGCCCGACTCGGAGCTGTCGAGAGTCAGCTTCACACGCTCTCGGTAAAGCACGAGGCCTAGCGCTAAAAGTAGCCACAAAGTCGGTGAGGACCCATTTCGCGTCCCTGAAAAAGGAGCGGGCCGAAGGAATAAAAGTAGCCACAAACCGTTTTGCGCCCCTGAAAAAGGAACGGGCCGAGAAAATCAAAGATGCGATCGCGAAAAGGCGCGGTCGACTCGAGACATCCGAGGAGGATGACGCAGAGGCCAAGTAAGAAGCACAGGAAGAAGACCGGGGAAGACACCACCGTAATTTACCAATGGAACTGCCGCGGAATTCGCAACAAAGAAGCGGAACTACTTTTACACATTGACGGGCAAGAAAACAAGCCAGATGTAATAGCGCTACAGGAAACAAACGGGAAACCACGACTCCCGGGGTACGTCACTTACACAGACCCCACGGAGAACGGAACGGCGGTGCTCGTTCGCAGCAACGTGGCGGCAACACAACACGTCACGGCGCAGGGCGGGTGCGAGCACACGCTGGTCGAAATTCATGCAAGAGAAATTGGCAACTCGGGCAATCTATTCGTCATGAGCGCGTACTGCCGGCCGTCACAACGGCAGTACGAGTTTGACCGCATCGTGAGCCAGGCGAAAGGGTTGGCGGGGACGAGGCCACTCCTGATCCTCGGCGACTTTAACGCCCCTCACACAACGTGGGGCTATAAGTTCCAGTCCAAGAGAGGAAAATCGTTGGCCAAGGCAATGGAGGATCACGAGATGGCCCTCCTGAACGAGCCGGACGTACCCACCAGAAGAGGCAACAGTGCCGCGAGGGACACTACGCCAGACCTGTCGTGGTTATCGGGCACGCTAGACGTCACCTGGAGGAGCGAAGAAGCGGACCTGGGGTCTGACCACAGTGTGATCCGCATCACGATCCGAGGCTCCCGATATCGGGCTGTGCTGGGGACGGCGCGGATCACGGATTGGGACAAGATGAGGAAGTATACCCAAGAACAAGACGCGGCGGCCGAGGAAGAGCCGGCACAAGCCGAAAGAAAACAAACCTACACCGAATGGGCGAGGGACCAGAAGCAGGTCCTCCAGAAATTCACCCAGGAAATCGCAACGACGGCGCAGGTACCGTACGTGGACGCCAGACTTACCAACATGTGGGCGGCTCGGCACTCGTTAACGCGGCGGTGGAAGCGTCAGAGGCATAACAGAAAGCTGGCCAAACGCATTGCGGTCTTGAACAAACAGATCGTCGAGCACGCGGCCAAGCTATGCAGGGAAAATTGGCTGAAGACTTGCGACGGCCTGCAGGGCAAGCTCTCGGCGCGGAAGACGTGGTGTCTCTTGAGGCATTTAATTGACCCGCTGAGTACCAAAACTGCGACCAATCGCAACCTTACCAAAGTATTGAACACGTACGAGGGAGACGGCTCCAGGCTCCTGGAAGACCTGAAGGCGAGGTACCTAAACGAAGAGAAGGGCCAGTACCCGGTGCCCAAGACGTACGAAGGACCCGACAACGACGAGCTGGACAGGCCGTTTACCATGACGGAATTTTGGACAGCGATAGACGAAAGCAATAAGAGAAGTGCCACCGGCAGGGACGCCATAACTTACAAACTGCTCGGTAACATGAGCGCTGCAGCGGCCTGCGGCCTCCTAGAGCACATCAACGAAACCTGGGACAGCTCGCGGTTGCCGGAGGAATGGAAGGAAGCCGAGGTCCACTTCATTCCAAAGCCCGGCAAAGCCCTGACGATAGACAACATGCGGCCCATCTCCCTCACGTCCTGCGCGGGGAACGTTATGGAGCGCATGGTTCTTCGCCGGCTGCAGAAGCACCTCGAAGAAACAGATCAGATGCCGGAGACGACGTACGGCTTCAGGCATCATCTCAGCACCCAAGACGTGATGGTCCAACTCCACGAGCTGGTCGTCAAGCAGGCAACGAAGCACGCGCCGCGCGGGATACTCGCCCTCGACCTGAAAGGAGCGTTTGACAACGTGTCCCACGCAAGCGTGTTGCAGAATCTGAACAAGAACAGGTGCGGCCGCAAGACATTCGGCTACATAAAAGATTTTCTGTCAAACCGAACGGCGACGATCAGTATAGGGGACGAGAAGTCGGACCCTGTCGAGCTCGGCGATAGGGGCACCCCTCAGGGGTCGGTCTTGTCGCCCCTGCTCTTCAATCTGGCCCTCCTGCCCCTGCCCGATCTACTCAAGCAAATCGAAGGCGTGGACCACGCGTTCTACGCCGACGACATTACGGTGTGGACGGCCCGAGCCGGGTCCGATGCCTGGGTGGAGGAAGCCTTGCAGCGGGCGGCAACGACCGTGCACGAGTACGCCAAGTCGTGCGGACTGAGCTGCGCTCCCCAGAAATCTGAGCTGCTCATGATCCAACCGGGGAAACCTCAGAAGGAGCCGCTGCCGAACGTGACCATCACCATCGACGGAACGGCCATCAAGCCAACTCAGCAGATTCGGATTCTCGGCCTACTACTTCAGAGCGACGGGAAGGCACACGCCGCCGTCAAAAAGATCAAGACTACATCCGAACAGATACTCAGTATGATTCGGAGGGTATCTAACCGAAACCTAGGCCTGAAAGAGGACGATGCCATGCGCCTGGTACGCGCTTTCGTCGTGTCGCGGGTTACCTACTCCGCCCCGTATCTCCAGCTGACGAAGGCGAATAGGGCCACCCTAAACACGATGCTTCGCAAGGCAACGAAGCAAGCACTCGGCATTCCCATATACTCGTCCACGCAAAGACTGCTAGACATGGGCGTCCACAACACGGTGGAGGAGCTCATCGAAGCCCACCTTTCGAATCAGAGAATCCGGCTCAGTCACACGGAGCACGGACGAGCCGTCCTACGCAAGATAGGTTGGCAGATCGAGCCAGTACCCATCAAGGCAGCCCTTCCGGAAGACTGGAAGATGAGCATTCTGACCAAACCCCTTCCCCGGAACATGACGCCAGGCAAGGACGACGAGAGGCGCACCGCGCGGGCAAAAGCAATGGCCCGGAAGCTGGAAGAGAACCCCAGGGTCCTCTACGCGGACGCCTCGCTCCGAAAACACAGCGATCGTGCAGCGGCGGTAGTTACGTCCAGAGACCGGCTGATCGTCAGCGCGTCCCTGAAGACAACAGACCCCGCAGTTGCCGAGGAAGTGGCCGTGGCCCTGGCACTCGCACAGCCATGCGTGCACACCGTGGTCACCGACTCAATGACAGCGTACGGAAGCTTCCGCAGGGGGGTAATCTCTTCCGCGGCCCGAGCCATTCTGTCCAAGTGCAATCCACCGGGAAGAGCCATAGAGCTCGTGTGGGTCCCGGCTCACTCGCGGGTAGCAGGCAACACCATCGCCGACTACCATGCCCGAGAAATGTCAATCCGGGCCGAGAACGAGCCGGAAGAGCTACCGCACCCGGTTACCAGCTTTCGGGACATTACCCGGATGTACCGAGAGGAGAGGCGCAGACTGCCGGAACCGCACCCCAAACTGACTAGGCAGCAACAGACGATCCTGCGTCGAGCGCAGGCGGGATCGCTTGCGCATCCCGTACTGATGAACCTCATGTACCCTGCGGAACACGATACGCTCTGTCCGTTTTGCAAAAGAGAGGGGGGCACCCTGCCACACATCTTGACAGAGTGTACAGAACTCAAGACCCCCCCCTCCTTCCCTTCCCCACAACACCCCCAATCCCCAACCCCTTGAGCGATGGGAGACCTTGTTGACCAGCCCCGCCCTGCCGACTCAGCTCGCACTGACAGACAGGGGCCAGGAGCTGCTGGGAACATATGGGTCCCGTAACTAGGGAACCACCCCGTCTGGTGCCAGCGCGCACCACCGATTTCTTGGGCTCAGTAAAAGTTGATTCCTCCTCCTCCACTAGCTTTATTTAACGGGTCTTCATCGCAATGAACTTCCTTGTCAAGCGCTATACATTGAAATTTCTGTCAGAAAGTGTGTATGAGCCCGTATGGCAGTGCTTAAGTTGTCAATAATTACATATAACGTCCCTCAGGCTTAAACAATTTACAGTGTTCTTCAGACATTCTTTCATTATTCTCATGCTTGACCCTTTCTTATACCGAAACGTGCAAGCGCCGAAACGTCTGCGTACTTAGATGTCCGTGTACCGAAAAGACTACCGAAACGACCTGTGCCAAAAAAGACTGGAGTCGAGCTCGGGGACTTTTTTATGGGGCTTCTTAGGCCCGATCAAGCTGTGTACGCACGACTTTTGGTCCAAGACGTCTTCTCATAAATCTCGGGAAAACAAAGAAGAGGAGTAGGAAGAACTAAATTAAATTGAAATGGACTCGAAGGTCGTCAACCATAACCTGAGGGGCCCCCCATTCCTCCCTACCTGTCAGGAGTTAGTCAGCTTCTGTGTGAAGGTGAGGTCAAAGCTCCTGCCTTCAACTTTCAACGCGGGCAGCGAGCACACTCAAGATATTTTTTTTTTCATATGATCGAGCGGGGCCCCTGACATCTGGGGGCCCGGGGCTGCAGCACCCGAACCCCCCCCCCTTAATCCGGCCCTGCCTCTGGTTCTGGGTAAATGGGAACATCGTTCATGTCCGAGCTCGTGATTTACGGGCTGGCTAATGTCATAACGAAGCTGAATACCTTCACAGTTGGAACAGCCCATCACCCGAAGGGGAATCAGCGGCCCCAGCAGGAGGACGTCGCTCCAAACACCGCCGCCCACCCTCGGTGCCTGGACTGCACACGAGGCTAACCTAGAAACAATCCGTCAGTGCGTTGCAATGGCCCTGGAACCAGCGCGCCGAGTGTCAGCACATTTCATGGTCATATAAACGTGGATAATGAACCCGCTGCCACGATTGAAAAGAAAATAACTAAGTCATACTATCTGTCAAATCCTCAGAGAGGATTCTTTATGCTGGATTCTTTACGCAGAGAAACGCACATTTCGATTTGATAGAGCTCTCAAATCGAGGTACGCGTTTCTCTGCGTAAAGAATCCGGTTATTGTGGTTGGGCTGGATGTGCCAACACGCAACAGAGGCCATCTGGCGGATCTCTTGATGCAGTAGGTTCAGTGAGGAAGCTTCGAAGCTACCGCAAGGCATTGCCCCTCCCTCTTGCTGGCCAATCCCGTAAGCGGGTATGTGCCACCACGAAGAAACTACACTTTTGTTCCACCGCTGCCAACATGGTGTGGAAGCGTAGTGGTTAAAGCACTCGTCGCCTTTTGTGGTGGTGCGCGTTTGAATCCCGAACGAGGTAAAATGAGCTTTTACTTATATTGCCGCGGGAGAGATTCGAAGGGCTGCGGACAAAACGATCCGGTCCTGCCAGTCATGGAGAACTTTCTGCGGCAAGTTCGGAAATTCACTCGGGGTGCCACATCCGGGTCTCCGACGAAGGAAGAGGGGCCTCCAGCTCTGCTGTTTCTCCAGCCTTGCACCACTTGCAAGCTGCGCCAGTTTTTTTTTTTTTTTTTGACTAAATAGTGTTCGTGGCGGACAAAGTATTTAGCTTACCGATCGAACTCCCTCCACCCACCGCCAACATGAACTGTCTCACTTTTTGAAATCACTTTGGGGCGAACGTCGCACGCGCGCCTTCCGTAAGCTCTTCGTACGGAGAACTGCGACGACTGAGAGCGCTCTCCGCGGTACGAGAACTAAGTCTTTGAAGCGGTGCCCGTTCTCTGTACAGGGCGAACTACAGCAACGACAATTGTTCGCACAGTATACATGCACTTAAGATTTTCGCCCTAAATACGTGGCGCCGTATAACAGTATAGAAGCCATAAAAGCACGCAGACTGAGATCATTGTGAAGGAGAAATTGTTGATTAACAGCTGAAGTAGCAACCCTGTCCTAAGGTTAGATGTAAATCGGTTTAAAGGAACCACCGAGGGGAACCTGGCGGAACTACTCGATCAACGGATCCGGAAGTAGTACGTACCGTCAACTGCATTTTTGCGTGGCTGTGTGGCTCATACGTAGATAAAGGCGAAGAAGTGGAGCACGCCGAGATCGCCAGTGTTATTTAATGTGCTCTTGAGCTCTATACCTAGTCAACCTGATGTACAAACATACCTTTATGCAGATGACATTGTCTTTTTCTCTTCTTCGCAGGATATTCATTCCCTGTTTCATTCTCTTCAGTCGTATCTGAACGCTCTAGAATTATGGCTGGACACTGAAATTTTCGTGAAATATCAATAAGTGTGCCATTCTCCTGCTCCCCCTTACGGACCCAATACCGATTTCGTTATCCTATCATCAACAATCCATTCGGCAGTTTGAATCACTAAATTCCTTGGAGTTATATATGACAGTAAATTGGATTGGCGCCTTCACTTTGAGCACAATGCAGCGAAAGGCTCCCGCGCTGTCGCTCTTTTGAGGGGTCTTAGCCACAAGCGATCAGGTCTGAGAGCAGATACACTCTTGATGATTTACCGCATGTATGTTCGCCCAGTCTTAGAATTTGGGTGCGTTTTGTTCTCTGGCTCTGCGACCTATAAGCTCTCGCCTTTGGTGAAGCTTGAACGTCAAGCCTGCCCGCTTACGTCTCGAGTAAAGTGTTGTACTTAGAAGCCGGAGTCCCAACGCTGAACTGCAGCTAAAAATACCTAACAGTCAATGCATTCGCAAAGTTCTTTGAGTCCCCGCTGGCCAGAACACAGGCTGTTTTCCTCCAGCATGCAATGTCGTTTTTTGGTTCCTATTGGTCTCGTCTCCGGCACCCACAGGTCATTTTTGCCAATTCGTTGCTTACTCCATTAACACCACCCTCCTTTCAGTTCCCGCCTTGCAGTTACCATACACAATAGTAAGGATTTCGTTTGATAATATTTTCCCCCAAAACGCTAAGCTTATCCCGCCAAACATAATCAACATTCTCCTGGCTCACCAGTCCGAATATCCATCCCACGTGGTCATTGCAACTGACGCTTCAAAAAAAGACGAAAAGGTTGGGGTGGGTATTTTCTCTCCGACATTGAACTGGTCCTTTTCATTGCGATTACCAGATTTTATCCTCATTTTTTATGCAGAATTTCTTGCTCTATTCCTTGCAATCCTGAAACTTGATCCGCCGAATTTTTCCGTGGTGTTACTCACCGACTCCTTGTCCGTGTGCATGGCTCTCTCCTCTGAAATTTTACATCCTGTTCTCAAAACTTTTTATTCCTGCGTCCCCACTCACGTGCGGGAGATTAGGCTCGTTTGGCTGCCCGGCTACTGTTAACCCTCAATGAAACCGCTAACGTATTAGCTAAAACAGCTTTGGCTTTACCGATCGTCGAGGTTCTTCCCCCGTTTTCTTGCGTGTTGTTGTCACGTTATCGCCAATACCTGTTCAATCAAGATGCCTCCGATCATAGTCTGAACATTTCTCCTGAACTTGAACACCTCAGGTACCGCTGGAAGAGAAGTTTATGCCAAACTCGCTTGTGCGAAGTATTGCTGATTTCTTTTCGTTGGGGTGTGCCGCCACTCAATCGGTATTTATATAGGGCAAATCTGATAACCTCCCCCTTGTGCCACTTTTGCCAAGAAATTGAATCCGAAGAGCATTTCTTTCTTTTTTGCCGCCGGTTTTCTAACCATCGGAGAAGACTGCTGGAGATTCCCCTGCTACGTCTTAGACTGCCTTTGACTGACCGGTGCTTTTGTCGTTTGGGGAGACTAGGCTGGGCCGATGCCATAGGGACGTGTGCACGCCATCTACTCCTTCATTTCGGAGACAGCTCGTCTGCAGTGTTTAAAACAT
Organism: Haemaphysalis longicornis; assembly: GCF_048455015.1. Classification (NCBI taxonomy): domain Eukaryota; kingdom Metazoa; phylum Arthropoda; class Arachnida; order Ixodida; family Ixodidae; genus Haemaphysalis; species Haemaphysalis longicornis. Next base: position 159,685,658 of record NW_027526445.1, on the reverse strand, counting down.
TCCGATTAGGCTGACTTTTACTATAGTTTTCCTAATCTTCTCTCTGTTGTTTCTTTAGTGTTTTTTTCTCTCTCTCATTACCTACACCAAATTCTTTCTTCTGCTCCATTATTTTGCCTCGCATGATTGATTGTAATAAAAAATAACTCTTCTTGGCCAATCCCCCTAAGTGTATGCGCCATTTTTCGTAAGCAGGGGTATGCGCCATTTTTCGGGCCACCACCACCAGTCGCTGACCGAGCACGCGAGCAGGCAGCGGAAGAGAAAAAATTCCCCGCATTTCTCCGAGGGGAAGAATGTGAAAGTGCGAATGCACGAGTTGAATTTGCGCGGTTCGGTAATGTTCGCGAAAGAGAGATCACACACACACACTCAACTACAAAGAAAGAAAAATGCATTTATTCACAGACACCTATTTGTGTTGTCGTTGTACTTGATTGCTAGAGCGGATCTTAGCTTTGAAATTTCGTGTCAGTACTCCTTTAAGCGGGTGCATTAGCCCTTCTCACGCCCGATTCTTGGCCAATCCCCCACGTGGGTATGTGCCCTGTCAGCGGCCAGGCAGCGCGCGCCCATCTCCCCCCGTTGCCAAGGAAGACGAGGAGATTCCTGGCCAATCCCCCACGTGGGTATGTGCCATGTCAGCGGCCAGGCTGCGCGCGCCCATCTCCACGTGCGCGGACATCGCCGGTGGACGCAGGTTCAGGGTCGCTTAAGAAGTGCATTGCACTTAGAAGCCGCGGGTAGTCCCTCAGCAACAGACATCAGAAACAAACCTTGCGTCCTTCTGCGCCGACTGACAGGATTCGTATTGTCGTCGGTGCATTGATGTCCGATCGGTTCACGGGTAAGTTATTGCATTGTCATCCTGTTTGCACCACAGCTTGCTTCCATCCGGTATCCTCACACTAGGCCTAACGTCGGGGCAGCAGCGGTTCGACATGGCGAGATTTGCAAACCAGGGTCCGGACCTCCTGTGTCGCAGCGCAGGATAATTCATGCGATGTTTGTTCAGGTGGCAAATGCTTTTAACTTCGAAACGCGCGTGCTGTAATTGCGCTGGGTAGGGATGTGGATCAGCTGTGGTGCCACGTTTCTGCAAGGCCGCAATTGCGCACACTACTACAAGTTTTACGCTTGCCGCTTCCAATTGGCTGTGTTTTTATCCTACGCTTACCGTTGGCGACATTCCTCCGCTGTGTATTTTTACTCGATCTCTCTCTTTTTTCGCTGTCTTCCCAAGCGTGCCACCCATGCCTAGGAGGAACTTGAGTGACGCTAAAGTTATGCTTCTGAAGGAGCGAATGGAGTCCAACCAGGGATTATCGCTCCAGAAGCTCACGGGACACCTGTCCCAGATGCTGCATTTCGTGAGGACCAAGTACGGCCGCACCGTCAAGTCCCTCATGATTTTCTTGCACAAGCTCCCCACTGTGGTCGCCATCCGCGACGAGAGAAACGGGTACGTGCGGACCAAGTGCCGCCAGCCGGCTTCTTCACTCAATGCAGGCAGTGTGGAGAGCTTCACGACTTCAACGTCGGGCCGCGCTACGGACGACGAGTGTGGCACGTGCTCTATTCATGTCAGGGGCGCCTCACACCACCTTTTCAGCCTCTACGGTTCATCTCCGTCGAGTGTCGTGTCCACCAGAGGAAGTGGAGCGAACAGCTCGCTCTCTGTGGCTGTTCTATTCGCCATTCCTTCATCAGTAGCGAGCTCGTCCACTCGCATGCAGTTGACAGTACAAATATATCGTGTTGTTGCTACCTAAATTTTGTTATAATTATAACTTAATCACTGCAGCCCAACTTACCGTCTATTCGTTATAGATGTAAAAACGTAATAAATTGCAACCTTAAAGAGTTGAGAACGTACTTTTACGCTTTATAACTGTCTTCCAAGAAAAGTTGGTTAAAAATGATCTCTCTTTTTATGCATTGCTTCCTGATGAATGTTTGGCCGTTAATTTTACTTTGTGTGAATTGTTAGCTTTTGTGTAGATTCTTTGGATAATCTGGTGCAAATTCTTTGTGTATGTAATTATTTACATGCTGTTGAACGTACACTATTGTACTTGTAGGTTGTTGCAATTTGTGTATATAACAATTTTACGTTTATTTTCTTGCATTTTAATTTATGAAACGTAGTCTGAACGTCCCTTCGCGAGGTAATTGCCTTCTGACGGGTTGACGGGCCTTTTCAAGCGGTTTCAAGACTAATATTTCCGTCAGAAGTTGTATTTTTCTGTGAAATAAAATGTATGGAAATTGAGTTCAATAATCAATATCAAGCCTTTCTAATACAGTGTACATTTTTCAAGTGCCCCTGAGAGTTTTGGAAACACATATAATTAAAAAGGCAAAAAAAGGGGAGGAATAAAGTGCACACGTGGATGACATGTTTCCGAAGCATGCCAAGCTGACATGGACGCGTGCTGCTATCTTTCTTAGGTGAACACCTTGCACGTTTCCCTGATTCCGTTATTGCCCCTCATTGCTCGCAATATGAAGATAACCCAGCTTCGGAAATCTGTTTTTTGGGATCTGGGTTGGAGCTTTTCCTTCTGAATGGCGGATTAAGCTCTCATCCTTGAGGCACAATTTCTGACCATAGCCCTGACCTTAAAAAAGCCTAGTTCCGTGTCGAATGTAATTTTTGTCAGTGACTACCTTCCAAGCCATTATTATCAGCCGGATGGCATACAGTGCTCCGTAGCTAGCCTTTCGAACAAGCCAAACTAAACACCGCGTGACCGCAATACGCCAAGCCTACAAACCGCACTAGGATTGCCCCCAAAACGGCAACAAAAACGTTACTACAACTGGGCGTCCACAATACGTGGGAAGAAATCCAAGAAGCGCATCGAATCTCTCAATTCACACGCCTCCAACTCACCACCTTGGGAAAGAGCCACCCTCCGCCGGCTAGGGTATTAGACCCTACAACAGCAAGACGAGAAGACACGTATTTCCCAGTCGACAATACATCAGGGTGGCACCAATCCGTGCGACATGCACCCCACCTATAACAAGGCACGACGAGCACCAAGGGCACCAGCAATCGATGTACGGCATGATCACTTCCATATGCCGACGCATCTCCATACCCCCCCCCCAACTCTGCCCACGCTGTCAGTGTGACCGACACCAATGGGAAAGAATTAACACCAGTCACGACTCTTACAACATATCTAGAAACAGCCAAAGGAGTTGCTACCACCCTAGCGAAGAATATACATTAATGCTGACCTATTCCCAAGCTGCATGCCGCCATTTCCTGATCGGAAGAATATCCCTAGCAGAATTGATATTCTGAAACGAATTAAACAACTTCAAGATTTGACGAGTGTCTGGCCACCTGGTAGCGAATCCCTCAAAGGAAATGAGTCGGCACAACCCGCTGCCCGTGCTTATACAGTGAAATCTCGTTGACACGTTTTTCACGGGATCAGGAAAATAAAACGTATTACCCGATAATCTTATAATCCAAATAGGTAAAAAAAGAAGGAAAATGTGCATGCTGTGCGAGCAACTCACTTTTATGGAGCAACATTGAATTAACTGCTCAATTTGTGCTGCCCTTCCTTCATTTAAGGCCGTGTCTAGAGTGCCGTCCGACGGTATTATAAGCTCGCCACTATATCGACGTCCACCGGCGTTTTGTGGTAAAATTGCCGCGCCTGGCAGTACACTGCTCTAAATAACGTAAAGCTAAGCAACCTAACCGAAACATAACATTAGATAACCTAACGCACGCAAAGAAATCATTTAAAACACCAAACCTAACCTAACGCATAAAAATTACACTTCAATGAAATAATGAAAAAAAAAACATCCGAGGAAAAAGCCGGCACCGAACCACCGACGTTGGGATCAAAAAGCTAAGGCGGATCCTCTACACTACAGCGACAGACTCCTCGGCCGGTGCTAGCCTAGTGTTAAATATTCGAATGTCGTCCGACGGCACTCTAGCCATGCCTGCAACGATCAGCTAGACTGCCATCGGACGGCACTCTAGACACTGTGTTCCTTTAAATGTCCAGGAGTAAATTCTTCTAAAACTTTCAAAAAGAAGCTGCCAGTTGCTTTGGCAGACTCTGCCTTGTACGACAATCCGTGTGGTGCCGTAAATCGGTGAAGGCAGCCTCCGGATGCTTGGAAGTTTTGAATACCCAAGGAGAGCGCGACGTTGTCAACTGTTTCGCGTATACGACTGACCCGTCGAAGTTCACGACTGTCGCCCTAACTTCTTTGAACCATGTAAGCAGGATGTTTTCCTTTTACTCATGCTTCGCACCTCTCATTGGTTTAACACCAGGTCCAAAAACTTGCAGCTTTTTTAGAAGTTACCCTTGCTGGCCGACAATATACGCTGCATTTGTATACGTGGCTGTGGGGCTGCATACGTAGAAGAAGAAGAGGAGCACGCCGAGATCGTAGTCGCTGACCGGATACGATCAGCCCGTGGTGGAACGAGGAGTGTACATGTGCACACAGACGCAGAAATGCTGCGTGAAAGAGACTGCTCCGCAATCAGTGCCCTGCGAACTGGAGTAGCTTCAAATTCATCCGCGCTATATTTAAGCGGACTATCAATAAGGCAAAAGAGGAGTATAAGTCACGTCGATTTGCTTTACTCTCGGACCCACGGAAAAAGATAAACCTATTTCGATTTTGGCGCTGTTGGAATGTGGATCCTCCAGAGCAAAACATTGACTCAGTTATCAGCTCCCTGGATGAAACCCAGGATTTTATTAGCCAGATTGCGCAGGGCTTACGTGCACGTTTCACTTCGGCATTACCACCAGTCCTTACGAGACTCTGTCAAGACAACTTTGAGGAGGTGACCCTTCAGGAGATTGGTGAGGGACTGAGCCGTGTCCCTGATGCGGCTCCTGGACCCGATGGTATTACAGCTTACATGCTAAAACTCTTGTTCAACGAGTCTGCCGACTCACTGCTGCAAGTGGTTAACCACTCCCTACAGCATTATTGGGTTCCATCTGAGTGGCGGCTGGCAAAGATCGTCCCCCTCCTTAAAATACAAGGTCCTGGATACGCGTTAGATAATATCACATCCATAGCCCTCACATCGAATTTCGTAAAACTAGTAGAAAGAATTTTGCTACATCGAATTGAAAACGTTCTAGAACGCGAGAACGTCTTGAACCCTAAACAGATAGAATTCAGGCCTGGCTGCTCAATTTGGTCGGCCCACATTGCTTTGGAGAGCCGCATTCAGCTGGCACGCCAACGTAAAGAAGTTGGCGTGTTGGTTACCCTGGATATTGCCAAAGCTTACGATCAGTGTTGCGGAGTTACCAGTCCGGAATCGGAATGAATCCGGAATCATTCCGCATTTTCGCGACCCCGGAATGGAATGGGAATGGAATGGCGACAATACTTGGAGGAATAGAATGGGAATGGAATTAAGTGCATTTTGCCCGGAATGGAATGGGAATGGAATTACATGTATTTTCCCAAAATAAAGCAGATGTACTTTTTTTCTTCAACGCGCGGTTTTTGCCTAATATGCATAAGCACGCAAAAGAACCCACCAGCCCAAGTTCAAACATCAACAAGCAGAAGCCTTGTGTTTAACAACAACACAGTACTGTTAAAGTCGATTGGTTTCAAGCACGGTATATGAATAAGCAGCGACCCTACTACAATTCTGCCCTTATATACAGCGCTGCTACGACATTCGTCGCGATTCCCCGCGTAATAACCGCGGCTCTATGCCGTTGGTATGCGTGGTGGGGAACTACCGCGGAGGCATCCTCCTTCACCCATTCTCTCCCACTAACTGGGCCTTGTGATTTTTTACCCTGGCGGCGCATCCGCCCCGGCTGCGAGCTGTCTCCGCCCCCCCCCCCCCCCCACCCCTCAACTTTTGTTTTTTTTTTTTTTTGCTTCTGGAACCTTCGGCGACTCGCATCCAACCTTCCCATCAGCGGGACGCTGGCGCGGTGCTTGTGTTCACTGCAAACTTCTACATATCAGCTTAGGCCCCATCTCACCTCCCGCTCCCCAGTTCTCCCCCAGGAACGTTTGCAATACTGTCCCTCCTGTATTGACACTTGGACGCCTTTGCCCGAAGAAGCGTCGACGAAGGCCTAAAATATTGGTTCGGGGATCCACCCGAAACAGGAGATCCCATGAAATAGGAACTGCGGCCACGGCTGCGCCTCCCAGCTCCGACGCGGCAATTAGGGGCCGAATAAAGGCCGCGTTCGCTCTGTCCTAGGGAGCGTCTGCAAAATCAGGGAACAGCTCGTGGCACAAACGAACCTCTCACCAGATAGAAGAAGCTCTTAATCGACCAGATTTAGGGGAAATCCTCAAGGTGGAGTAAGTTTTTATGAAGGAAAGTTTGACATCCACCTGAATGCAGCCATACGGCTACAAAGGAAATCTATACAGCTTTCTCAGAAACTTCGGAGTTGAAGAAAAATTTGTCCCGGTCCAGCATTCGAACCCGTAACCACCGCTTAAGTGGAGCAGTCGGTCTACCAACTGAGCAAACCAGGAGGCTAGCAGTTTGGTAGCGCGAGAGTGAATTGATCAACAACTGGAAGTGAAGGACAGGTGTTAATCCACCAGATTTAGGGGAAATCCCCACGGTGGAGTAAGTTTCTATGAAGGAAAGTTTGACATCCACCTGAATGCAGCCATACAGCTACAGAGGAAAGCTACAAAGAAGAAGCTCTCCGTCACCAGAACAGTCGCTACTGCAACCGACAAAAACATAATAAAATAATGAATAATTCTCGACACAGCAAGTAGAGCTTTGATGAAGACTTCTGCTTCCACATGCTGGATCTAAGACAAGTAACCGCACACCTGGCGCCTGAAAGGAGGGGAGGAGGAGGGGGGGGTGGCTCTTGTTGGCACTGTAGCCGCGCTGGCGCCTGTGGGCGACAAAAGTAGCCCAATGGTTGATTTAGGAGCACGCTCATACTGTACAAGCTGGGCAATGCTTCCTCTTTCACTCCCGGCCGCGGCAGCCACTTTTATGATGGAGCAGAAAAGCAAAACGCCTGTGTGTACGCTATTTCGGCGCACGTTGAAGATCCCCAGGTGGTCCAAATTAAACTGGAGCGCTCCACTACAGCTCGCCTCATCGCATGCGTTGCGTCGGCGCGTTAAACCCTACAATCAATGAACGAGGGCACCTAAGCACTTTTTTCTGGTGTAGGGATTTCCGCAACACTAGACTGGCCGACTGCCGAACGTGTCCTTCTATTATTATCGTTATCATTATTCTTTACTTTTTTTTCGGTTGATCGCCCATACCAGAGGACAGTTGGGGGAACCTACATTGCTACTCCACTGCATGCAACTCCTCAAAATATTTATACAGGCCTCAGTTATACCGGCCTTGGACTCAGTTTTTACTGAGCCCAAGGTCGCAACGCATTCTTTAAGTCCTTCTTTATTTAGCTAGATCCAAAGGTTGCGTGGTGTAAAAGTGTGAACGATCTTCAAATTTCTAAAAGAAAAAAAACTAGATGGAAATTAGTATGCGAACAAGTGCACTATCCCAGTTTACACTAACGAGAGAAAAAAATTTTCCCGGGGCATTGGTTCCCACCGAGAGACCCATGCAAAGGTCGCGCATACTCTAAACACAGCCTGAACTTTCGACCGTGTGCAGCGGATACCTGACGCACGTAACTAAGCTTTTCGGCAAGGGTGACATTGAAAGCCTGCACACACGCAAACACAGAAAGTTCTCAACCTATCCGTGCTTTCAACGCGCGCTTGATTTCCGTGAGAGCTGACGACCTCTGCGGCCCGTGATCCGTATTTGGTACAAAGGCAGGACAAGGTGCTGGAGCGGTAACTCTTCCAACTGATACCACCAGATCCAGAGGTTCTGTTCCCCGTTAACAAAATCATAGCTCTAACCATTCTCACGACCGCTCCGTACTCGTGTAAACTACTGCGGGTGTAATACGCGTTTAAGGAATATTTCTTCAACCATAGTTTTGCCAGTACAAAAAGCATATGTCGTCACTTTAGCATTAACACATTCAGGCTTAAAGAATATGAAAACATCACAACTCGTAAAGACATGCTGACTATAGAAATACTATAATAACTAACGAGAGAACTGCCCCTGTGGGAATTAGTGGGGTGATCGCACTGCACGAGATCAGCCACAAAGCCCCTATCCCTTGACCTTGGGGACGTTTTTGCGTGTTTTAGCAGTTCTTAACGAGTGTAATAACATCAGCTTAACGGTGTGTTCATTGGTAACTTGATAATCACCCGATAAAACGGGGAGGAATTAGAGGAATGGAATTGAACTGGCCGGCCATTCCCGGAATGGGAATGGGTGATCTTTTGGCATTCCGAGGAATTGAAAGGAATGGAATTTAGGCAAATTGTCATTCCCCGGAATGGAATTGGAATGGAATGGGGACGCCCATTCCGCAACACTGCTTACGATAGCGTTGAATGCCAAATTCTTTTTGACATAATCCAGCGTTATCCTTTTCCAGACTACATTGTTTTGTGGATTGGAACTTTTTTGTCGGATAGAAAATTCTTTTGTTCACAGCAGGGCCTGTCCTCCCCTATATACAGTCAAACTCGAGGTGTTCCCTGCAGGGCTCCGTTCTCTCTCCCGTGCTGTTCAATATTTTAATGAGCTCGGTTCCGGTAAATCCAGACATTGACGTGTATATTTACGCGGATGATATTGCTTTTTTAACTTCAGACAAAGATATACACACGTTGTATCGGTGTATGTAGTCGCATTTAAGCGCCTTAGAGGCTTGGCTGGATGGCCTTCGCTTGAACCTAAATGTGAACAAATGTGCTCTGCTTCCATTCCCAGTGAGCGGTCCAGTTTGTTTTCATATCTCTTAGTTGCCGGCAACAGGACATTCCTCAGGTCGATTCCTAAAAATATCTGGGAATTTTATACGAATATACACTCAAATGGCGTCCACACATAGGTTACATTACTACTAAAGGGGCTCGGGCCGTGTCATTCTTGAGAGGGCTGAGTCACAAAAGATTGGGCATGCGTCGTGATACCCTAGTAATGGTATACAAAATGTACGTCCGGCCAATTGTAGAATTTGGATGTGTGCTATTCTCCGGAAGTCCCCACTACAAACTTCGCCCGTTGATAATGCTCGAAAGACAGGCTCTACGTTTATGCCTGGGTCTTCCCCGTTATGTACCAATTAAAATTTTTTGCATGGAAGCCCGCATTACTCAATTAGTCTCACGCATGCATGCCCTCACCGTAGATATATTTTTACGAGTCATGAAATCGCCCATATCCAGGCCACAAACAGCCTTCGTTACATGGCCTTCGTTGTTCTTTGGTAGTCCATGGCTGCGGTTCAAACAACCACAGGTGGTGTTTATCAATCTCTGCTTAGCCCATTAAATGTGGCCCTCTTGTCGGCCCCAGGCTTGACAGAGTGTCTCCCTTAGATATTTCTTTTGATGAAAATTTTCCCTCTAACGCGAAATTACTCCCTCTGAACCTTTTAACAGGCCTCCGACAGGATCATCTGAACGGTTTCCCATTCCACGCCCTTGTTTCAACCGATGCTTCTGTCCGGAAGGAGAAAACAGGCGTGGGTATTTTTCATCCCAGTGTAGATTGGGCCTTTTCCCTCCGGCTGCCTAGCTTTACTACGCCTTTCCACGCAGAATTTCTCGCAATAGTCTTGGCCCTTCGTAAGCTTGGTTCCTTACCTCCGGTATTCATGGAAGTGCAGTATAAGCCAGTCGCGAACTTGCAAAGTCGCCCTCACTTGGTTTCGCTGTCGCGTGACAACTTTAAATTATTACTTGCACCGCTCTAATCTGGTCCCGTCGCCATTATGGGCTTTCTACAAAGAACCAGATACAGTCGACAATTTCTTCTTCTCCTGCCGATGGTTCTCCTCTATAAGACGAAGATACTGAGAAAGCACATGCGGCTGGCTAAACCTCCAGCGGTCTGCTACACTTATTTTGTCAATCGGGGCGAAGAAACGGGGATTCTGTCACGGGGATCTTTGCCGTGCGTTGCCCGCATTCATCCGGGAATCAGGCCGTCTGCCGTGTAAGACATCATTTGGCCCTGCTGGATTCCCCTGTCAAGTATATGCGCGCCTAGCTCACTGCTTCGTCTGTACCACTTTCTTTCTTCATGTTTCTTACTTCCAATTTTCATTAAATAGTGTTCGTCTTTACTTTTTCTCCTTCTTTCTCCAATCTCCTTACTGTGATTTCTCTAGTCATCTACTGCAAATCTATTCTAATATTTACATATTTTTCTTTCCCTACAAAAATTACATAATTTCTTCCGGTAAAGCGTCCATTTCCCTGCCAATCCCCCGGAGTGGTTACGCGCCATTTAACACCAACCACCACCACCACCACGCGAGCAGCCAGCGGGAGACAAAAGCAGCGACTCGTTTCTCGGCAGTTAAGATCACAAATCAAGCCTCTGTGTTCCTGCGGCGATTGAGAGGATTCATATCGTCGTCGGTGCATTGATCGCATCACAGGTAAGACGCAGCAGTCCGATTACGGCTTCACTGTGGCTAGCTTCCTGCTTCTGTCAGTGTTCTCTCCCTAGGCCTAACTTCGGAGCGGCGAGAGTTCACTATGCCGCTTTTTGCGAACATTAACCTGCGCGGTAAACCTTATGGGTTACCGCGCAGGTTAATGCTTGCGTTGTTTATGCAATATGTGAAGGCATTTAGTTTCGAATTGTAGTAGTTTAGTGCCGAACAGCGTTGCGGTTGGCCTTTGGCGAAAAGTGTCTGCAAAGCCACTACTGGGGATGCCACTTGTTAACGCTTATCGCTACTACTGTGGTCTGTATTTCTCCTGCGCTTGCCGCTCATGACCTTTCTCTGCTGTGCTCTTGCCCACTCGCACTTTTCTTCCCTCGTTCTTTCGCTTCCTCAGCGTGCCAACCACGCCTAAGCAGAAGAGCAACTCGAGCGTCGCAATGGTGAGATACGTTTGAAGGAGCGAGCAAAGCCGGATCAAAGCATCTCGGACCAGAAGCTCACTGGCCACCTGTCCCAGCTGGCGCCTGATCTGGGGACCAAGAACGGCTGCTCCATAAAGTCTCTCAAGGTTTTCCTGGAGCAATTCCACGAGGTGTTCGCCATCCGAGCACGCAGTAACATGTACGTGATAACCAGGAGCCGCCAACCGGCTCCGCCGCTCAACGGCAGTGTGGAAAGATTCCCGACCTATACTTGGGACCACAATACGAACGAGGAGGACGCCACCCGCCCGACCGAACCTCCTATCCGGCGTCTGTGGGCTGAACTCCACCGAGGAGCCTATCGAGACGACCGTTTACTTCGACGTGAAGTCTTTTGAGAATGCTGCGCACCCCAGCCTGCTTTCGTACTGGCCGCAAGGTGGCGACTGCGTCGTTCTGGACACCAAGGTGGTACCCAAGGATTGCAAAGCCAAGTTTCGAGCTACCCGCGCCACCCGAACCTCCATATCCAGGCTCTCGTCGTCGCCTTGCATCTCAACATCTTGCATCTCCCCAGCGTCAACGACAGATGAGAGGGGGACTGCGACACCATAACCACGGCCGCTCGATGGAAATAAGGTCCTTGTTTCCATCAAGCGGCCGTGCCATAACAATCCTTGTCAACCAGCACGGTGGAATAGGGACGGCCAAGTTCCACAACGCTTTCATAAAATTCGGCCGAAATTAGAGGGAGCTGACCTTCTACCATTGTAACAACGCGGACACGTCCCTCAGGAATTCGCTCAAGAATCTCCCGGACGTGTTCCCAGTTCAATATAACGTCCGCTTCAACGCCAAGCCGAGCAAGAAGCCGTCAAAGTCAAGCGGGAGGCCAGAACACGGTACTTGTGCCGGGGAAGCGATGACGATGGCACCGTCGAATCTGAAGATAAGAGTGGCAAAGAAGATGAATTGTTCGACGATGAATCTGACAGCGAAGAGTTTCGAGCCAAAGTCGAGGAGTATTACGAGAGCCGGGCAGCTGACTTCGACGAATCTCCGGTGGGGTGCGAAAACTGCATGATATACTGAATTGTTGATTGTTTCCTGATCCCGCCACCTTTGAACCAGTTAGCTCTGTTTATGTGTTGGCCAGCAGTAACGTTGCTCCACGGTATTTGAATAATGTCATCACAAGGTTTATGAATACATTGCGATATGACTGGCCATCTTAACCTATTAAAAATATGTCTGCACGATAGAAATGCGTCGGCTTTTGTTTGTCCGGAATTCTAGGTACGACTGCATTTTTAGTGCCCAGTAACGTGGTTCCCTGAATGTGGGGTTGCACCGTACCAACGCACTCGGCAGGCTTACAGTTCATATGCAGTCAACGTTCGTTAATTTGAATCGTAAGGAGACACCACCTCAGTTCGAATTAATGAAGGTTCGAGTTTATGAAAGGGAAGAATAACACTGCACTGAGATTGTAAGCGATGTCTCAAGTCTGTGACTGCAGTGTCGCTTTTGTCCGTGAAGGCGATATCCAGCACTTTTCGCACTAAGTAGCGAACGTAGGGGAAAGCCTCCTCTTTGCTTCTTCATTACTGAAAAAAACAAAAAAAAACAAAAAAAAACAAACAGGCGACATTCAATCCAATCATTATTTTTTAAGACGGACCCACTGGTTGTTGTTGCGCCTTTAGATATGGCGCATACCCAATCAGGGGATTGGCAAATCAACCGAGGACGGTTAAAATAAATGGAATCCTTATCTAATTACGAGACGCTTAGAAAAGATAATTTAGACCGGTTGGAAAGAGTTTTGGTACCATAAACGACAGAAAAAAAAACTGGAAAATCAAGGCGAGGGTGACCAATCGCAATCACAAAGTGAATTCATTGGAATTTTCAATGAAACGCAGGAGGGCAGAGCATACATCCCGGCGGCAGAACCACAGTTCGGATGCCCCAAACGAAAGTAAAGCCGGCACTGTTAGGGATATCCCCAAACTGCAAAGCGGCACCTCCAGGGACTGACGTCTGAGACGTGAAAAATGTCGACACGTCAAGAGGTAGTGTTCTACATACTCGTCTTCGTTACAACAGCTGCACTTCGCCCTCTTCCTCGTCGTCACTAGCGGCGGCAAGTTCAGCGCTTCTGACGTGAGACATCGACGTGGACCGCAGCAAAATGTCTTCCAAAATGTCTGCTACGTGGGTTACATCGCGTTCACCAGAATTTACCTTCTCTCTCCGTTCTTGTCCCGGTTTCAGGGTCTAGGCGGCTTCACAAATAGGCAGCGCGTGCGTTTCTCTAGTCGCGTACTAGGTACCAAGCGACCGGTGCAGTGGCGCGTAGTTCGAATTATCCGCAGCGTAACCTACTCGCGTTCGAATACATAGGCTTCTATGGAGGCTGGGCCGGGGCAGATCGTGCAGTTGGAACAATCCATAAATTCGAATTATTGAAGTTTGAATTAACGAGCTTCGACTGTATATGAACAGGCCAAGACCGTGCATTAGGCAAGTTCACTTCCATTGCGCTGGTCCCTTAGTGCATCCTTGCTACGCTTCTAGCCCCCACTGGTTTTTAAGCAAAGGACTGGAGTTCTGTATTCGATTACGATACGCGCCCCTTCGCATTGCGTCTCATTTCATGCCTCGATATTCCCGGTTAACAATGAACTATCTCACCCCTATCTCATTTATGCGCATGCGTCGATGCCCTCTTCGTAATCGCATCCCGTGTGAGTGACGGGCCCAGTGGGCATTGGTTTCTAAGCAGCAGTTGCAGTACGGGCCAGTGAAGGAACCCGAGCAAAAAATTAGCAGTGGCTTAGCTCGTCTATGCCAGGATATATGTAGCGTGTGTAAGGTTCAGCAATCCACTCCACTCTAATCCAATCCAATCCAGTCAAGCCCAGTCCAGCCAAATCCAATCTAATCCAATCCAGTCCAGTACAGTTAGGGTTGCCACCTGCCCGGTTTTGGACCGGCCCGACCGGTTTTTTAGGAAGCGGGCCAGTTGCCGGTCTGTACCTAAAACCGGCCGGCATTGGCCGGTTTTATGGCTATCATGCCGCGGTTATTTCTTTTTTTGCCTTTTGTAAGCGTCAATACAGCAACTACGATGATAAATATGTGTCGGCAAGCTGTGCAAAGACACGCGAGCAGAGAAAATACGTGGCCGAGCGCCATTCCTGAGATGGAAGGGGTACAAGAGGAGGAACAACGCAACGAAATGCCGCCGGCGCGGTCAGCAAGTGCGGTTACTTTTCAGTGCAGCACATGCAGAGCAATATCTCAAACACTTTCTCAAAATCTCAAACACTTTCAGTACAAATGTTATGTTGATTTCTCTGTAGGAAAACAGCACAATAAATGGCATTATAGGGAAAAAAAAAAAAACGTGGCTCCTTCTTTTAACACAAATTCAACCTTCTTTATACAACGCCTACCTTTTCGTTTCGTTTTTCGTTTTCGTTTCGTAGAGCTCAAGCTTCCCGTGCACCCCTGTTTCTGGAGAGAATGGGTTCGGTGATTTTTTTTTTCTTTGCGTTTGTTCAGTTCACGCTGTCGGTCATTTTTCGGCCCATGTTCAGGGCACGTGAGCACCGTACGCTGCATTTTCGCTTAAACGGGACTTTATTGTTTTTGCATTACACAGGAATCTTATTTGCCCAATTTAGCTGTTCCGACTTAAGCTAGAAATTTCGTATTCATTCGGCGCCACCACCCTCATCCGCTCCCTACTACACTATTTCATTTTGGCCACCGAGAAACTATTATATGACTTGGAAATGAAAAAAAAAAGTATCGAAAATCGAAATCGAAAAAATTGGCTCCCATCCACGCTGTGAAGGTGGTTGGAAAGCAAAGCTCTGAACCACCCCCACAACAATTCCACATGCGACGTCACTTGAATTCACACACGTGGCTCTAGAAAAAGGGAAACCAGAGATTCTGGCAGCCGTTACCTGGGATTCGCGGGGGCGCCGTCACGAACACAGCAGCAGCGTCGGCCACGGCCGGGCTAGAGCGGCGGATGCCACAGCTGTAGCGAGGCCGTGCGTCGAAAGAAATTAAACGGAGAGCAGCGTGTTTCAAAGGGGGAGACAGCGGAACCTAGCCATCGTGATGTGCTAGCTCGGGGCTACACCACGGCGCGACACAAGCGCAGACACCGAAACAATCCGGGATGTGAGCATAGTCCCATTTATACAGATTTAAACTAAATAGTTTCGTAAGATTGAGAATTGCGAGAACGCTGACGGAACTTTTATACCCGCTATTTAGCATAACGCAGTTGCTCCATTCGTCTTTTGTAATGCCTGTTAAAACACAACCGAATCGGTATTCAGAAATTAAAAAAAACGCGCGCTGTCCCATTGGTGACAAGCAGTGCACAGAAGGTGGCGTTTCTCTAGCGGCCAGATGTCTGTAACTGGACTCTACATTTTGTTTTCCCGCCCTGCAAAGCAATCCCTAACGTATCTTCGCCGTACGACCACTTAATTCCGTCGGGTCCGGGTTACCCAGCAGGTGCTGTCGAACAAGTTAATCAAGCCGTGCGAAGTAAGCGCGCAATGGAAGCGAAGCTGCATCAAAATAGGCCAAACACAGTCGTTAAAGCATACGACAAAGCCGACGGAAGAGTCCCGCCGACGCGCCCGCCCGGGGTGAGCACAGGGGCACAGGGAACGCTGGGTAACGGCGCCCTATCGCCGCGCCATCTACACTGTGCACCGTGAGTGAAAAGCGCCCTCCGCCTCCCCAGCCATGTTGGGAGTTTCTTGCCCGCACGCCACGAAAGAACCGTGTGCTGGTAGAGGTAGAAAGCTTTGCTTTAAAAATATGCCGTGGAAACGGAAAGTCGCAGAGCCACTACTGCGAGCAAGCAGAGGAGGAGAAAGAGGAACTTGCACGCGCTTTGAACGAGGAGGAAGTAGAGAAGAAGAAGAAGGCGAGCTTGCTCGTGGCATCTCGTGTTCTGTCGCGCAAGGCCCCGTTTCGGTCTTCTCTGTCCACAGCGCGCAACGACGCTTCGAGGGCGGCGACAACTGCTCAACAAAGCGACTGCCAATCTTCGTCGCGTGAGTACGGCATTTTATGGCCCCTGCCATGTTGGCGACGTTTCGCGCAGCGTCTGCGGGGGTTGAAAATGTCCCATGGTAGGGTTAGACGACTTAGGGTTAGGGATGGTTAAGTGGTATGGGGTCAGGCGACTCTCGTAGGCCGAAAGGATTTTTCGATTACTTGACTGCGTGGTGTCAGCGAAATTTCGCTTCGGGGTCTTATTCCCGATTTCGCGAATTTTTCGTGAATTTTGTATTTGGACCAGAAGCGTTTCCTGCCAGAACAGTTCTCACCGTGCTCTTTGGCTGACAAAGTAGCAGTGCGTCTGTTTGCCCTTTTGATATTTTGTGGCGTTTTGGGCAGTGCTAAAGCAGTTTAAGCGGTATTCACATGACAGAGAAACCCTCTCTTTCTGGCCCGCGGGACCCGCTCACGTGACTGGTTTTGGGCTCCGCCCCTCGGTGGGGATAGCCCGCGGAGGCTCCTGGAAAGACTCCGCATGTTTTCGCTCGACGGCGGTGGCCCTCAGCGGGGAATGGAACCTGTTCCTCTGCGCTGTCGTCTGCTAGTCACTCCGCGTACCTCCGCGCGTGTGGATGCGCCGCCAGGCCGGATAATCCGGTCACGTGCTGTTGACGTCACATATCCGTGTTCCTCCGCGCGCCTCCTACACCGTCGTATGAATACCGCTATAGCGATTACTTTACGTACGGAATTTGGTCCGGCGGCCCTACTCTCGACTTTCTGTGAATTTGCCATCTCGTCGATGAGCGTGTTCTGTGAGGCTTTCAGTTGTAAAACGTGCTTTTTCGCTGACAAAATGACGATGTGTTTATTCGCAATGTTAACATTTTATGACGTTTCACGGTACCAGCTGTAAATTATACCTGTGTTTTGGGTTTCATTGTACCATAGCCATGGCGGAAAAACTTGGCGAGAGGCACCGACGCGAACAATGTACCTTTCAATGGCTACCTCACAAAGAAAAAAAGAAAAAAGAAACGCGGGCGGAATTTTTAAAGGGCCCCTAAATAGGCATACGAAGGCCGCCATTTCAATCGCGCAATCGCTAGAGTACCATACCAAATATTACACCTCTGCGTAAAGCAGGGGCCGCACAAACGCGCAAGAAAGATCCTTTCTTTTTTTTCTTCTTTACCTACCGCTTCCTCACCGCCATACTGCCGTGCTCTGCCGTAAATTTTGGCTCTGAAAAAGCTTTTATGGCGAACGAAGCACTGAACAGTACGGCGGCGCTATTTCAGCGTTTCCGGTTCTGGGGGAAACGCGGTTGCGGTTCCGGCGAGCGGCGCTCCGGCACCGGCGGCACGGCGTATCTTAGTAGGCACGTCTGTCGATCGTCGCTATTCGTCACACGAGCTTAGCTGAGTCTGTAGATATAGCGCGTCGTTTAGTAGGTATGAATAACGCTGAAAAATACGGAGAGCCTCTGCAGGCCGAAACGCCGGTACACCGTACGCGCGATCGCGTCAAGCAACGGTGGACAAGGAGCCCACTCTGTGGTGTATGCAGGATACGGCATACGCCGCAGCAGCTAAAACGTGTCACCGCCCGCCAGAGCGGAACTATTGGTGAAAATCACTTCATAAATATGTAAGAGGGGGTGATCGTGCAGTAAACATTGCGCTGGTGATCATCGTCAACGCAGCTTCGTAAAGCCATCGATGCCTTGTCTGAGCCTTGGAGGGACCTGTTAGCCGCGACAGCGCCGCATGCATGCGGAAGCGCTAGCGTGTCGCTAGTCGTCTGAGTAAATCTTTAATTACTGCCGTGACCGAGCGTGTTGTGTGTGGGATCCCCCTACCTGGCCTTCAAACGCTCGTTTCCCCTATTCTAAAGGCCCGTTTACATTTGCGACAAAAGCGAGCGAAAGCGGCGGGAATGCTGTCGCTTTGCCGCGCGGCGACAAAAAGTGGTCTTGACCATTTGACAAAAGCCATCGTCGCGCGACAAAGCGACGGAATTTCCGTCGCTTTCGCTGGCTTTCATCGCAAATGTGGATGGGCCTTGAAGTTGAGGTGCCGATGCGGGCGCGGTCGACGCTGCCGGGATGTTCGAGCGGGCCGAGTTGTAGGAGGAGCCCGCGCGTCAGCTACGAAAAAAAAAAAAAAAAAGCGTGACGTTCCGCCGAGCAGAGCGAGTGGCTGGGCGCCTCTCGAACCTTGCCCTGTTTCTCTAGGTGGTTTGCGCCTGTTCGGTGACGCCACAGCTTCCGCAGTGCTTTGGAGGTGCGATGAGAGGGGAAGAGCTCCAGGCCTTATTGCTGGGTAACTCGGCTAATACTCAACGCCTTCAAACCGTTTTCGCTGCAAGACGTTTCTTGGATGGTACTCCAGCGATTGCGCACGTAAAATCGCAACCTTTGGAACCCTGTTTAGGGCCCCTTAAAGGTAATGCGCTGTTTGTGATGGGTTGCAACGTGGGAAATATTTCAACCCTTTGAGGGGAAAGATTGCTTCACACGTGAGCAACTTTTGTTTGCTCAGAGTCCGCAGGGTTCATTTTTGGTTAGCTATTTTTTGGTTAGCATTGCCGAAACATGCGGAAAAAAAATTAACAGGCGTCCGGCGCCGTGAATTGCCCGGGAATTCTCGGCAGTCATTTCGCATAAAGTACTATTTAAAACTTTCTTAGCCGAGGGCTGACTGCTGGAAAGCCAAACATGTCTGGGCATGAAAATAACGTTTTGTGGCGTGCTTTCCCGAGTAGTAACAAAATTGTAGGTATTGGTTTGGTCGAATGAAAAAAAGCCAAAGTGGTGGTGTTATGCATTACCGCCCTGTTCGAGTGAATGAATCAGTGTGATTTTTTATAGCCAGGAAAACCATGTTTTCCGCCATTTTGTCTTTCGTTAAAGCATTTCCAGAAGTAAACCTATTTTAACACAAAAAAGTGATCGACTATTCCTCTTATATATGCAGCACTTGACGTTCTTGACTGCTGGATTTTCTATGTTCATTCAACAAATCTTCCGCTCCAAATACTGATTCGCTACATGCTCAGCGAAGGACTCGGTTCTAAAAAGTTTGGTGCCATGCGTTGCATAAGAGGGTTAGCTTCTCCCGTCATGTCGTAGACGCTCGAGAAACGGCTGGGGGTTACTCACAAGATCCCCTTCACCCCCGAAATCGTCGACGGTAGCTGCACTGGCTTCCACGCCCACTGGAAACAATTATCTTAACATAAATACCCCGGAAAGTGGAAGGGAGCGCAGCCTCCTTGGTAGCCTGGTTGGTATGGCACCAGACGGTTATTCTGGAGGTCGTGGGTTCGGGTTCCAACGGGGGTAAATGGCTCGTTTTCCGATTTTTCTCTCGAACATTAAAAAAAAACATATAGAAACACGAAAAAATGACGAACCACATTCCTTATGCACTCCTCAGCGTTTCTGTCTGCTGTGTTTCCTTTCTGTGTTAATGCAATGAACCCGTCATTCGGAAGTCGGTTTTGCTACTAGCACGTCGTTTTCGAGCTGGACAAGGCCGTTGGTTTTGTCTATCATCAAATAATGACCGGTATTAATTTTTGTGCCGCAAGCTACGCACCAACCGTACGCGGTTGCTCTGTGTGTTCACCATGACGGTCACCCATTTTGCAGTTGCACAGGGGAACAAATTAACAAAACAACGGGCAACTGATGGTAGCACACGGCATCATC
Organism: Haemaphysalis longicornis; assembly: GCF_048455015.1. NCBI lineage: Eukaryota > Metazoa > Arthropoda > Arachnida > Ixodida > Ixodidae > Haemaphysalis > Haemaphysalis longicornis. The sequence goes on along the minus strand of NW_027526445.1, from coordinate 159,665,943 downwards.
CCGTCGTTTTCTATCTTGTACTGGAAAAATTTTTGTTATTTGGCTTTTTTGTAGTTTTTAATTTTTCTTTCAGTCTTTTTAAACCTTTCAGCCCCTAAAAATAAAACCCTGCATACTCCACTATCCTCAGCAGCTGTTGAGATGGAGACCATTAATTAATGCATACCGCCGACAGCAGCTTTAACGTCGTTGTTTAGCGTGCTAGTTTTGTTGCGTTTCATTCGAAAGACAGCTTCCTTTTAGAATTGGCCGATCCCGGGTGGCAATCGACGCGTGCACAGCTTTCAACGTGGCATACCTGGGTCGGAGTGGACTCTCGGGTAGCATTTTTATGTGTGTTACTGTGCTTGGCTTAGTTGCTAGTTTTTGCGGCGTAACGAGAAACCTTGAATTCCTCAGTGGCTCCGGCGAAGGCGCCATCAGCTCCAAGCGCAGAGAACGTAATACACGCATGCATTAGGGCGTCCCCTGTCGCATCCCTCACCCCACCCCTCCCACGGCTGCAAGTTGTTTGTGCCGCGGGCGCGATAAACAGAAGGCAGCGTTATTTTGTGTTAGAGGTGGGACCCATCGGCTCACCTTTTCAGAAAGCAGAAGCAGTCTCCCACTTCCCGCAAAACTGGGCGACGAGATAAAGAAAGCGCCGCCTAAAATAGGTGACGGTAAAAAGCGCAAAGGCTCATGGGTGCATTGTCTGCTCCTGCGGAGTCCCGCCACTTCCTGTTCGAGAGCTCTCCTGGCGTCCCGTAGGCCGGCGGGTAGCAAGCGCGTGTGCTTGTTGTTTATCTGTTCCCACCGAAAAAAAAACGGTCATCCATCGCGAATTCAATAAATGACAACGATGAATCCTAATGGGTTCTCTCCTAAAAAAAGTGCCCCCGTCACATGCCCCTGCGCGAGGGACATGAGTAAATGCAGAGCATTGGGGGTGGTCACGTGGCGTAAGTTGTGGTAGTTGGCGGTGGTAGTTGTAGTTGTTGTTGTCGTACGGGTGCGTCGACGGCGCTTGAAGGCCAAGTACGACGAAATGCACGAGGCGTTGGAGCACGGGGAGTTTGCGAGCTTGGACGAGTTTCTGCGCGCCTTCGACGTGCGGTCCGGGGAGGAGTACTCGGAGATTCTGCGGGCTGGCGCGTCGCGTCCGTACGTGCTTCATGCGAGGACCCCCGCCGAGAAGCGCGTGAACGCGTTCAACCCGTGGATCGGAAGGGTTCTCGACTCCAACATGGACCTGCAGATCATCCTCGACCACTACGCGTGCGCGGCGTACGTCGTGGACTACGTCAACAAGGCCGACCGCGGCATCTCGTTCTGGTAACGCGGGGTCCGCCGCTCGCCGCTGACGTTTCGAAGCCGTGTCTCGCTCTCAATTCGATGGATCCGCAGCTCGACGCTGACGACTGGCGGCGGCCTCTCGTTCTCGACGCTCGGGATCAGCCGCTCGACGCTGACGCTTCGCCGCTGCCTTAGCGCGCGAAGTAGAGGGAGAGGAGGTAGCACATGGTGCTGCAACCATGGAGGAAACTTTTCTTCCTCCATGGCTGCAGCGCCTCTTTCAGCGCCGGAGCACGCGCATGCGCGCCCGCACCTGTTCTTGAGAGCGGACAACGCCGAGGGACGACAGGTGACAGTGCGAGTTAAAGACACACGAGGAGCAGCGGAGAGCAGGCGAGGAGGAGTGGGGGAGAGGGCGCACCTGGAACGGCTGTTGCGGACGCCCAGGCACGCCAACGCCGACAACGCCGGGTGACATCGTGAGTTAAAGAAATGCTCTGCATTTAAAATGAGCACCCTGTGACAAATAAAGACGCACACACGCGCTTGAAAGCCGCCGGCGTACGGAGGCCAGGCGAGCTCTCGAACCGGAAGTGGCAAGAGCATACGGCGTACGCATGAGCCTTTTCGCTTTTTACCGGTCACCTATGGCGTTTCCAGCTGCAGCAGAGGTGACGTCAGGGTCCCTTCTAAGCCTTCCTTCGCTCCACGCTAGGCGCCAACAGGGAGCTGTCGCGCCTCCAGGCGTCCAGATACCGCACCCTCGTCACGGCGAATGAGCAAGCAGCGGCAAGTTTTGTGTAGCGCGTAGTTTCGTGGAACTCAACAACTTGTGGCTGCGAGAGGCACTGCGACCACTGCCCTTTGAAAACGGCTGCGCCCTGTGTGGCATACGCCAGCCTAAAACATGGCCGTCGGCCACGTGCCGGCCTTCGTAGGTGGCGCAGCGACAGCGCTCAGCAATTGCTCTCGTGCTCGCGTTACTTCTAATGTGACTGTATGTGCCGATTGTGTGTGCTACAATCAGTGCAGATCGTTTCGTGAAACACTAACTGGACGAACAGGGTTACGCCAGTGGTAGCTTTCCTTGACATATTCAGCTGTTGTCATGTCGTCATCATCATAATCAACTCTATCGAGAAAGGGGGAAGGGTTAGGGGAATGAACTAGGGAGAAGCCCTCTTTCCAGAGCCCCTGTCGCGCTGGCCCCGGTCCAGGCCCTGTCGATCAACTTGGGCTCGTCCTCCAGGTGCTTGCCTCCCATGTTTCTTGAAAGCAAGGTCTACCGCTCTCTGCTTGTACAATAACGGGGCAATTCCGTGCCCGAAAAAGGTTTCCGTGGCGATGGAGTTTTCCAGCGCGGGCTGGCCGTGTTTTCGCATGTGGTGCAGCTGATGATTGATATCTTCCTTCCAAACGTGCAGTGCTTGCCCCACCATTTTTACTGATATAAAAAAGAATATGCAGTAAATTTCAGGCGCCAATATGCAAGCTTATAATTCTGTTCGGGTTTGATTTTGCACGCCTCAGCCAGTCCCGCATAATTTTAGAGCGGGAAGGTATACCTGGCCAGGCACCTGTCCCTTTTCCTTGATTGATTGATTGATTGTAGGGTTTAACGCGCCGACGCAACGCAGGCGATGAGGCGCGCCGTAGTGGAGGGCTCAGGATTAATTTTCACCACCTGGGGATGTTTAACGTGCACCGAAATCTCGTACACACGACCGTTTTCGCTTTTCGCCTCCATCAAAAAAGCTGTCCCTTTTCCTTATTTTGTTGAATGTGGTGCGAGTGTTATTCCAACGTAGAAACTGTTCAAGTGAACCGATCTCGTAGTTCAACTTCATGGCGCCCTGAAATGGAGGCAGCGAATAATTTTGAACACGTACCGTTCTTCCGCTAATGCATACATATTTGTGCTTCGCTTGGCTTGTAATGTGGCACGAGGACGCCGGTTCGATTCCCGGCCGCGGCGGCTACTTTTCTGATGGAGAAAGGAAGAAACGACCGTGTGCACGAGATTTTGGCGCACGTTAAAGATCCCCAGGTGGTCAAAATTAATCCGGAGCCCTCCACTACGGAGCGCCTTATCGCCTGCGTCGCGTTGGGGCGTTAAACCCTACAATCAATCAATCAATCAATCAATCAATCAATCAATCAATCAATCAATCAATCAATCAATCAATCAATCAATCAATCAATCAATCAATCAATCAATCAATTAATCAATCAATCAATCAATCAATCAATGGCCTGGAATGCGTGGCATCGCGCCACAGCCCCAGTTCTGCCCTTTACTGTAGGCCGGAAACGCTGCACTCGCACGCACGCACGCACATGCGCAGGCAACACCAAAACACTGTAATAGAAAATAAAACTGTTCGGAAGCAAACGAAATAAAAGAAAAAACCAAGATAAATAGTAAAAACGAAAACATGAAGATGCACTAGACAACCGATAATGACAATTCTTAATGACACTTCTTTCATAAAGAATGAAAGGTTCATTCTTTATGCAAAAATTGTCTTCTTTGTTTGCATGCAGCTACGACGTTATGTTTTCTGCTCTTAGTGCAGCATACATTGATATGCGTCACTTGTGTCGTACGCCGCTGTATATTTGTGATATTGGTATTGTGTAATCTTTTTCGGCATTGCTGTTCTTGTTGCTGATTTTGTTTCACTAGCAGTGTTTTCTAAGGGATGAAATGCTGTTTGAGGGCATACATGGATGTATTTTCATTCTTTATTTTTTCCCCCCTTGTTTTCTTTTATTTCAACTTTTTTGCGTTATCGCACGGTCGCTGCGCCTCTGATCTACCTGCCCACTCACAAGCACTGGGTGCTTAGGTGTGGCAGTAAATATATCATGTATATAAAACATTGAATAAAGCTTATATTATTATTATTATTACCTCGAGGGATTAATAAAAAAACGACAAAGAAAAATCCTCTATCTGGGTTAAAACGGCGTCGAACCGAGAAAAAAAGAACAGTACGAGAACGCAGTATGGGGAAAACTGAACGCCTTTCAAATCAGGAGAATTCCAAAGTACGATGTTTCGGTTCTTTTTTTTTCTGTTTGGGGTCAGCAGCGTGTAAATCGAAACATCTGTGAACAAAAGGTTCCCGAAAGGTTAACAAGAACAAAGTAAAAGGAGAGAGAGAGAGAGAGAGAGAGAGAGAGAGAGAAGCACTCGCACGGGTGATTTACTGTAAGAACGATCCCCAGTGCTTCGCCCACTCGTCATGATTCTCTTCGTGGAGATGCGTGGATTTTTTTGCAATTGGGGAGACCGTAAGTGTTTCTGATCTTGAAGACCGCGGGTCAAAAGTAACTGCGCCCACTAAGAGTTCTTGCTGCGACGCTCATTGATTTCTTTTGTGGAAGGATCAATAAATGATATGAATGAATGAATGAATGAATGAATGAATGAATGAATGAATGAATGAATGAATGTGGACCGCCTGCTCAGTTTCCACTCCCCTATACCGAAGCAACTTCGCTGTTTGTTTTGGTTTTAGCCGTGGATGTTGGCGATGGAAGGTTTTTCGAAGCGGGGGTGCTTATCTCATGTCCTATTTCGCAGGTGAGAAAGCGCACTACGACCCAGGCCCACCAAGATGGCAGGCGCGTACGGTAAGCCCCAAAAAACGTTCTGCCATCTCACCTTTCCAAAGAAGTCGCTGTTCCCTCGGATCTCAAAACGCATATATTAAAAGCGATATTATTTATAGCGACAATTAAATGCGAACATTTTGCGATGTCTGTCTATCTGTCTGTCTGTCTGTCTGTCTGTCGGTCCGTCCCCGGATACAGCCGCTCGACCAAAAGTTAAACACAATTGAAAGTTGTGTCTGCACGAAGCTCACAGAATATACATATAGACAGACTAAAACTATCGCATTTTCGCGCAAGCTCAGCAGCACCTCGTTCATGCACGTTCTCCGCTTTCGTTTTAAGCAGCGTAGGCGTGAATTCCTCAACTTTTGTAGACGTAGGAAGAACGTTGCCTTATCCATACCATGTTTTTAGCTGGCCTGGTGTGATTTTGATGCTTCTGTTTCGTAATACTCGTTCCGGCTCTAAAACATCATCTGTAGCTGATTAGTTTTAGGTAACTGAAAAAAACATATTTTACTCCTCTTCTGATCGTTGCTTGGTCCGCCAGCGAGGGCATACTGTTTATAGTACAGAAAAGCTGTGGTTGATCCCCCTGTTATAGGAAACGGTAAAACAGGAAAGCGAAATCTGCAGCTGAGCACGTTTTGCGGGTCGGCGGCTATCTTGTGGGTGTTCTTGGCGAGCGACGTCCTGCTGGCGGACCACTTCGGCAAAGGTGTACTGGCGTCATTTCCGTGACGGATATGACATCAGCGAAATATTGGTGTACACCGGCATAAAACACTGTCGTGTTAAAATATAAAACCCGAAAACGAACAACCCTAAGTGTAACGTACTCTTTAGTACTAAAGGTCGCTTCTCTGCAAGGAGACCCTGTGTGCAGGGGTGCACCCTTTACAGCCCGCTTTCTTCGTTGTACTAGCGTCACTTCCGTGAGGGATATGACGTAAGGAAAATCTTCGTGAATCCCGGAATAACACTTTTGTGTTAAAAAATAGCAAGGTAGACGAATAAGTAACTGGTTACTTCTAGTTGTCCACTTCCCTGGCATGAATGCTGTTATTGACAGAGGATAAGTCGCGGATCTAGCGGGCGTGTGTCGCGTAGCTACATTGACGAGGTTTTTGCCCCATTGGTCACTGCTTCATCCATATACGTTCCCTGAAAAGAATGTCTTTGTATTAAGGAATACCTCAAACATTTTACTTCCGTCCTAACTGTCTTAATAGTTATCTCAACTTCTTAATCAGCCGTACGGCATTCGCAAATGCACGGGTTAGGGACGCAATACTACTACCTTTCTCGCATACCGCTTCACCCGGTAGAAAACGTGCATATAATTTCACCTAACAGTACACGTTTATGCTTTGATCCACAGGCGGAGATTACGACCAGAGTGGAGGTAAGAATAGAATTTGCGCGCACCTCCTCGATGAGAAATATTCCCCACTGTCAGGTGGGTGTCCAGTGAAGCTTGAAGTAGAGGGCAGACTTAATTTAGGTAAAAAGCATGAGCAGAATGTATTTCTGATGAGAGTTGACGGCGGTCATTGTAAAGGAAGACTCATGCAGTTAGATCCATTTTCGTCTGAGCATTCGCCATAAAGTTTATTTTCCTCAAGGCGTTTCTGCACAGACGCACGCAGTTACAGCCGTTTTCTGCTAAACATTCACGCTAAGGCTGGCCTTCCCGCAAGGCGTTTTTGTACACGCGGAGAAAAAAGCCGCCCGCATCTTCCCACGGGGGGAACTCGAGTAAATGCGTCGCATCTACTCGAGTCAAGCAAAGCGTCACGTCAAGCGTAAGCCATGCAAAGACGCCCTTGACTGAATTCCGAACGCGCGCTCCACCGCTTATATACGTTGAGGGGACTGCGTAAGCCGGTCCCAGTCGACGACGTTGGCGTACTTGTAAAGCGGCGTGGACTCTAGGTGTTTGAGCCAACCGCGGATGTTGCTTGGCCGGAAAACGGCACACCGGTTATATGCGCAGCGCGCCCGAAGGAGAGGAAACCGCAAAAGAGAGAGTACTGCACATGCGCCGGCCCAAGCGCGTCTGCCGCGGCTATGACGCACCGTGCCGCGGCTATGACGCAACACAATCCAACACAATCCACTTTAATCCAATCCAATCCAATCCAAACCCAATCCAATCCAAGCCAAGCCAATCCAATCCAAGCCAATCCAATCGAATCCAATCCAATGCCCCTCGCGAGAGAGTGTTCGAATCCAATCCAATGCCCCTCGCGAGAGATGTGTTCGCTTTCGCCTCGACTCGACGCGCATGCGCAGTAAGCGTGCGGACTACGGACGCCAATACGGGTGACATCGTGAGTTACTGAAATGCTCTGCATTTAAAATGTGCAGAAAAGTGGAGTATGTCTGTCCCGCGCTCGGACCACTTCATCCTGTTAAGTAGCATCAGTGTTCGGGGCGTGCGCCGTGCTCGAGCCCACGTCCCGAGCTCCTTCCGTGAGGAAAGTGAACATGCCGGTGTGTTCAACAACTTCTTGGGCACCATCGAAATAATCGATCGTTGGGAACATTAGGAGAGACACACCGCTAGGTTCGTTTATCAACGCCTGGCGCTGCAGACACCAGGGGCCTCGGGAGTTTTTGTTGCTGAACAAAAACACATGGAACCAAAGCCCTATACGTTTCACTCAGCCAGCTTTGAGCCGCAAATATCGCTAACCTTAACCTATGTACACTTTGCAAGGCCGAAACGGTTGAATTCTCGTTCAAACCCAGCAATGCCATACTAATCTCTCGCGCTCTTACGCTTACGGGCATCTTAAGCTAGCGTAGATATCTGCCGTTCTTTTGTGTCATCTTGCCTGGAATTATTTTGTCGGTGCTCGGCTCTTTAATATCTCGTTTGTCCTGCAAAACTCTTAGGGTTATTTAAGCTAATTGATTTTTTTTCCGCAAACAGAAATGATAAAAGTTCTAGTCCTTATGGCCTTCTTTTCGTCTTGAAGGTATGGCGAACTGTTGATACAAAATATCTATGTATATTCTTATCACTTGAGAAGAGGAGTAGTGGTCGGTCACTTCACTTCTCTGATATGAATACCGCTATGGATTTGCAAGCACTCGAATAATCCACCGTCTGTGAAGTGCGGTAATAGTATGACCAAATGATTCACGTTAGTACCATTCGGGTAACTACCACCAAGAAGCCATTTTACTCTCGATTACAGCTCCCCAAAAGTTCAATAATCTAATTAGCCCCTCCCTATGTGTAAATGAATGCGTTAGATACAAAATACTGTCTTATTCACTTTACCAGAGGTCAAATGAACACCTTGTTATCTAACAGCGTATGTTTGCGCTTTTATCAACAGGATACGATTACGGCGCGCAATCAGGTAAGAATACAATCTCCACGCATCTTCTCGATAAATAAGTTTGAACCCAAAAGGGCGGCAACCGAGCGACCGCATTCTTTAGACACCGCACAATGCCTTGAAGAGTGGCAGCAATCTAGGCCGGTGCAACAGGGGGGGCCATTACCCTTACGAAGCTTGCAGTCGGAAGGATGACGTATGATGATGACGATGACGAGACGGAGTGGGACGCGACGTCATACGTGCTTTGCCTACTCACTTGATAGCTCTTCGAAAGTGGGTATAGGCTGTCTTCAGGGCAGCGCCCTGAACGAGGCCTTTCCGGACCGGTCCAAAAAAAGGAAGTGAAGACGTTATCTATGTTAGTGTGAAGATGTGGGCGGCAATTCCAACTGGAAGTGGTCTTGCTTTGTTCCTTTCTAACCTCATTTTCGGTTAAAATAACCTTGTCATCCTTCAGACTGGAAGTGACCAAAGGAGGGGGGTTAATTCTGACGTTTTGAGGGGGGCCCCATAATACTTTCCCGTAGGCCGCAGGTTGCCGACTACTGATATATGTGTGTGATAGTATTGGCGGCTATAGTCCTTGGAATTCGCCTCCAGAAATGAGACATGCGCACGAGGCAATTAACGAGACGTACGTTACAGTTACAAATAAAATGGGATACTAAAGTCGATCCTAAAGACACAATGTTGTGCGATGGCGGAAAAAACTAGCAGCAGTTCACGACTAGTCTAGAAAACACACGTGGTAGATTGAACGTCTCACGTCGTCTGACGCAGTTGATGCTGAGGCGTTGAAGAACCGTAGTTATTGGCGCCCTCTTGGTAGTTGACATCAGGTACACAACGCCGCACAGTCGAAGCCGGTGGTTTAATGCGCGGTCGACGACGTGCTAGTGGAAGGGGCTCTCACTACTGTAGCCTGGCTGGGTCTCCGACCGCCCTCACGACGGCCTCATGAGACCACGGCTACCGCTTCATTTAAGGCAGCCTTCCAAACCATGGATCCTTCGAATCCACTCCTGCTTCGTCACAACGAATAAAGTTCTCTACTTATTCTCCCGCCGCCTTTAACTTTCGGGTTATTCTGCAGTCTCTTCTGCCGGTTCACTTGGGGCACATATCCCCTGAAGGCGATTGTCCATGGTCTGTCGTCGCATCTTTTTAATCAACTTCCTCGTCGTCGACGTTTAGTCTGCCGCACACCCAACTGCTGTCCGATATTTCATCACAACGTGGTTGCTGGGTACGAAGAAACAGGAAAGAATGCCGCCAAAAAGATATGAAACGATGAAACAGCCTAGGCAATGGGCGCCAATCAGGGCAACACTTTAAAAAGCTTTATGGGTCATTTTTCGGGGCTAAGTAGTCTCGGAAAGTTGGGACACCATATCTATCCTTCCCATGAGTGCCCGTGCACTAGCAAATAATTGCGCGATTTGCCGATTAAGCCGCCCCGGCGCTCACCGACTCGCCCCGGTTCTATATGGAAGGCCACGGCGAGAACGGCGTTCAATGCCGGCAGAGGCGAGTGACGTCAGTCCAACAAGGCTGCGCCCAGGGTGTCGAACCGGAATTTTTTCGGGTTCGGTTCGGGTTCGGGTTCAAGCCTTTCGGGTTCGGTTCGGGTTCAGTTCCAGAGCACCATTCCGTTCCGGTTCGAACCGGTTCAAACGGGTTCAAACGGGTTCTAAGAAAAAAAGCAGGTGTGTTTTTTCTGTTAATTTTTTGTGCTCGTTTTTCGTTTCCTTATCAATTCGGCATAAGAACAAAGTCATAATGAAGGTTCCTTTGTCCGAATATTTTGTCTTCGCCAAACTAATGCGACCCTGCAACACTTTTTTCAACTTTTTTCTAAATCTTGAGTGCTTGCATAAAGTAGCCAACCAACACATTAGATTATGGGGTCGCAATGTGCCTCAGCCAAAAATTACTGCTCTCTCCTCGTCAGATAACATAAATACTTGCTCAAAATATTTTTCTCTCCTTCCCGGTCTTCGCGTTCTTCGACCAATGAATGACGTCATTACAGCGGTGTAGCGGCTGTTTGCCGGCTTTCCTTAAGTTGCAGAATAGAACGCATTTGATAGCTACTTAAAAAAAAAGCCACAAAAGCGAAGCAGAAACGGAAGGTGTATCCGCAGCGACGAGCAAATCACGCACTGTTGCTCTGTGCTCGCAGAAGCTATAGTTTTCGCAGTGCTTCCAAATGCGAAGAAGAGTGAAAGCGTTTATGGAAAGTGTTGATTTATTTATTTACTGCTTATTTATTTATTTATTTATTTATTTATTTATTTATTTTTGGGTTTAACGCGCCCATGGAACGCCGACGACGAGGCGCGCCATAGTGGAGGGCTCCGGAATAATTTTGTCCACCTGGGGATCTTTACGTGCGCCGAAATTTCGGACACACGAACGTTTTCGCTTTTCGCTTCCATCAGAAAAGTGGCCGCCGAGGCCGGGAATCTAAATCGCGTCTGTGTGCTCAGCAGCGCAACGCCTTAGCCACTGAGCCACAGCGGCGAGTTTATCTAAAGTCTTGAAGAGCTGCTTTAACTGTACCTGCAAAATGTTTTCTATGGTAGTGTGACGAGTATGTGGCGCCGACTGCCAAGCGTGGCAGGTGGCATTTAAAGAAATTTCCTTCTGCTCATCTTTTATCTGCTAACAGAGCTGTTAGAAAGAAAGAATGGATACAAATACTCATTGGGCGGCGTGTATAGGACGGCATTGGATAGGGAACCACCGGAGATAGGAACTTGCTAATGGCCCTTCAGCGACTGGTGACAGCAATTGGGCTCTAGGAAAGATGATAGCCAAGTGAAGTCACAAGCAGCAGGAATGATCACTTGTAGAGAGAGAGAGAGAGAGAGAGAGAGAGAGAGAGAGAGAGAGAGAGAGAGAGAGAGAGAGAGAGAGAGAGAGAGAGAGAGAAGTTTAATTCAATCGATGATGAGCAACTTATCTTCCAGGCCGGAGCTGGCCATGGCTGTCTCCCAATTCTCTATGGAAACGTGGAGGTTGGATGGATCTACGGTACACTTGTCCCAGCCGCCTACTATGTGTATGATGTTCCCAGGCTCTCTACAGAAGCAACGAAATGGAGAGAGTTGTGTCTTGTCAAATAGGTGAAGTCTGGTGTTGTGTGGGAAGGTGTATGCCCACAGGGTGCGGAGTAATCTTTCCTGGTTAATCGGTAGCGATTTGTGCGGGGAGGAATACGTTCTATGGAAGAGGCCATAGTGCTGAGTAACTTCCTGGTCTATGACTGCAGGATGCATGCACTCGGGCCGGGCTTCATCAGCGCTGGCTAAGCGAGTCAAATCTCGACCCACGGGGTTGGTGATCTTGTTTGCCGGGGATGCCAGTATGAGCTGGTGCCCATACAATCGTGACCGGTCACGTTGGTGGTCTTTGATTGATCATTGGAAGTGTTGTAACATGCAATCGACCGTTGGAAAAGTTGGGCCACTCCTGCTAAGAGTCTGTTATGAGAGTTTTGGCGCCGCTTTGGCTAAGCGCACGTGCTATCGCCGCTCCCTCAGCTTAGAGGGGACTGTTTTCGGGGGTTGAGATGCTACATGTGTGGGAGGCTGCAGAACGGTAACAAAAAAAGAAGTTATTGAAGAATGCTCTCGGGCGTCTTTGCATCAAACCAGTTGATCGTCCCTCCCTTTTTTTCTTGCAGTTTAGTTTCTTTCCAACTGTCTCCCCTCACATATACACACGCTTTGAAAACCCTTTGATGAATATAAAATATGCATTAGGCAATTAGTTATTAACTTTAGTCCGAGATGTCAATGTTAATATAGCAACAACATAATAGCGCAATACCGGCATAAAGAAAGACCTTTTATAGCATTCAGGCGGTCATCACATAATTACATAATTTTGGGGCGTTTTTGTGCGTGACAAAATTTCCTGATTGGTGGAGAAGGAGAACGCTGCATAATTTCCAAATGCCAAGGACCCCAAAGATATCATGTTTGGTCCGACCGTCGAATCCGCCTTAACTGACCCGCTAATTCCTTTAATCCAAATTAATCAACACACCAGTCCCACTAATTCACATTAGCTCATTCACTCACCTAAATAATTCACCCTAGTCTACCCGCTAACCCGCACTAATCGACTTCAATCCATCCGCCTTTTTAAGTGTAAGGTTGAGCAGATTCAAGATAACATGAAAATGCTATCAAATATACTTTAAAAGTGGAAATTAGGATTCCCCTTTTTTTAATATCTCATGTTCTCTTAGAGCAGTAACCAAAGGACACAACGGCACTGTATACAAGAAAAAGTGACGTTAATTTTGAGAACTGCGAGTGTTGGTGTCTCAGTGCTGTTTGTATAAACTGCTCATTCAAACTAGAATAAGTGGAAGATATGTATTTATTGTTGATGGTGTCCCTGAAGGCCTTCACAAGCGGACAGGTATGCATGTGAATTAACTGCACATTGAAAACTTTGCACGATTTTAAACACCATGCAGATAGAAACCATGAAGAATATTCCATGATATGTTGCCTCGTAATATGCCTTATAACTTAAGTTACGCTAAATGTAAAAGACAATTGGGAGAGATGTGCAGTACCTAACGCAAACTGATAGTATATACGGACAACTTTACATTAAATCGAGGGCAATAATTAGAAGAGAACATGATGGGCCTTGGGAACTGCAGACTACACAAAATATTTCATGGTTCTGTCTGGAGAGTGGCAAAATATCTCCAGACGCAAGGTATTGTACCGAAATGGAAAACTATAGAATTACATTTAGAAATTACAAATTACATAGAAATTAGAAATTACATTTAGAAATTACAAATAGAAATTACATTTTTGAGGCCCCGGAACCGGTTCGGAACGGTTTCTTCGATTCGTTCCGGTTCGGGTTCAGTTCCAAAATGGCGGAAAAAATACGGTTCCGGTTCAGTTCCGGTTCCGGGCAAAAATTCGGGTTCGGTTCCGGTTTTCAGTTCGGTTCCGGTTCCGGTTCGACACCCTGGCTGCGCCCAGGCTGCCGCTCTGTAAACCGTACTGCACAAGCGCGGCGCGTGACGGCCCGGTCCACTTGATCGCGCGAGGGGTTGCCGGGTGTGGAACCGATGTCTCGTGCGTCGCATCGCAGCAACACCGGCGTGCGCCTGTAGAACCAGCTTGGGCGATTGGTGACGATGCGCCGGAGCCGCTTGATAAATGCGCATGTGTCCCATAATCGTATACCGCGTGTGTGTGCACCGAAGCAGCAGTAAGCATGATAATTAACCTAATCCTAGACAACCAGGAAAGCCAAGAATAACTAGCTGACCCCTTAACTCACGCTACGTTTATCCTGGCATAGCCGAGCTAAGCCACTGCTAATTTTGGATGCTTGCTCCGTGTTGTCTCGCCCGGTGTGATTTGCTTTGTGCTATAATCAATAAAACAAACTTATAGTTCCTTCCTTGCGTTGTGTGCGCCTTTAGCAATGGTGAGCTGTTTATGAAAATATGTCTTGCAAACAGAAGTATTAGTAAGTGGTCACTTCTGTGCCGCTCGCTTCTCTAGCATAAATACTGGTGTTAACGTAGCAAAACTCCGCGATCCGGGAATCCCGCATCAATTTTTACCGATTTTTTCATACCATGGTTCAGTGCTTTACCCATACATCCGTTGCATTCAATGTAGATCGATTAAAGACTCCTAAAAAGCCATTCAAAAAGGGGCCACAACTTCATAGTAAGCCCCACGGCGTTCGTAAGTGCGTTCGTTAAATGCGCATACTACCTTATCCACATAAAGCTTTACCTGTTGCAAAACGAGTGCCCGGTCATCTAACTGTATTTACTTGCGTTTATCTACCAGGTCAGGACTACAGCGGGGCAACAAGTAAGATCTTCTCTACACATCTTCTCGAGAATAAATCTTCGAACCCAAAGAGGTGGAAAAAATGGTTGTATTTACTAGAAATCACCAAACACATTTAAGAGTGGCTGCCACTATAGGGCTTCAAGAAAAGATTACAGGGAATGCTTAGAGCTATGTGAGTATGTGAAGGCAAAATCCTGGTAGGACCTTCTGTTAATCTGCTGTTGGTCTTTCTGTCAAACATAGTGGCCGCCCCCGTTACCACTGACCAGCTCCGAGATGGCACTTTCTGAAGCTTTTACAAATCTCGTACAATCGCACAATTTATCTAGGACTTTTATACTATCGCTCAGTGGTTTAGACGTTTGTTCATTGCAATCAATGTCTTTCAAATAAAGACTACCGAAAAAGACATTTTACTCTCACCATTAGCGCTCCGAAAGTGGTATGACTCCTCTGTCAGCCCCACACAACTTTCAAGTGTGTTCGTTAGGGGCGTAATATTGCCGGATCCACGTACAGGTTTTCCTTTACGCGAACGAATAACCTGTCTTCTAAGAGTGTGATTCTTGCTCTCAGGTGGATACAGCACAGGTAAGCATACAATCTCCGCACATCCTCTCGAGAAACAAGCTTTGAAGATAAAAGGGGAGAACAAAACGAGCGCATTCTTTGTAAACCACAAAATTTTTCGAAGGGGGGCAGCCATGTCCGGGCAGTGAAAGAAGGTGGTGATGCAAGTGGAGAAATTACCCCACGAAGTTTGCAATCGGAATTATAACATCAAGACGATGATTATGATAAGGACCAGTGGTATGCGCCGTCTGTATGTGCGGCAATTGTCAGCTCATTCATAGAACTTTTCAAGTCTGCTTGATGGGTTTTCCACAAAATGGAGGCGCTACTGAAAAAGGAACAAAGCAGATACGAGGTTAGTACATCCATGGTCTTCTCCCACTCCTATCATGTGAGTTGTGGCTGAGGCAGTGGTGAATGGGCAGAAGGTGTCGTGTAACAAATAATGGACTAAAAAGTATGCACCCAACGGAAATAACTGCTATCGCGTTTCCAGGAAAGCCCGTGTCTATCACAGGAAAAAAATATTTCGCGAATGTCAGTCTTTTATTAAGCAAGGGCCTCTGTGCGCGGGTATTCTGTTGCTAGGTGATTGTCATTTGAAAGATAACGAATCTTTTCAGAAAACCCGCCAGGAAACAGGTTCGGTGTGTCGTCTTGGCTTGAGGCAGCAACTGCGAGGGGAGAGCAAGTCGAAGTAACAAAATTCGAATAAAAGTGCTAGAGGATGCTGTGGATGTCGTGGGGTTGCCGCATCGGAGCAGAATAGAAAATATTGTTAGAGCAAAATAGAAATACCCGTAAAGTGCTTGTCAGCTACATTGATGAAGTTGTAACCGAACGGGTGTAAGCACACAAGTCTGAGTACCATTATCTGGAAAACTATGACTATTAATGAAGAATTTCTTGCGCCATTTTGGCGCAAGGTACAAAACGGAGGAAAATTTACACATTCAAGCTGACATATAAGTGGAAAGGAAAAGAAAATAAGTAGAGAAAAGACATCCAGTGGCGCAGGCGCGTTCACAGACTACTGAATACTGCACAGGCCAGTCTAAGGAAGAAAGTCCAACAGTTTCTTGCATAGACAACCATGCGTCTACCGAAGATATCTGGAGGATGTCCTTGCTCGATGTCGTGTGGCCACCATGTGCCGGGTTCGCACTAGTTCGAGTCTTGGAAATGTCCCTGTAGCAGGTGGTCCGATGTAGCTTCCGCAACGGGAACATGGAAATAGGGTCGGTCGAATAAGTCCCTTCAGGGTAGAAATCCACGATGCTCGAACAGAAGGCGTCATGGCAACACCCGGGTGAATTCTCCGGAGGGCGACCTCCTCGAGGCTGCTCACAGGGGCCGTGCAGACAAAACACAAGTTTTGTTCCTTCTGAAGATTGCCTCGTTAGAATTCTACCGACCCCACTTTTAACGTAAACTTCGCTCAAATAAGCTGCATAATTAGGAAGAAATGGAATGGCCATGCGATCCACTTCACATTTTCCGCAACAGAACCTATGCTGTCTAATTGCCAGCTCTGCGATTGGCTGAGCCCGGCAAAAGCAAACGGAAATTAAGTAGTGCTTATAAGCTTGCCGAACGAGCTATTCGAGCTTACATTTGCGCTTAAATGGTGGGGTAAACAGTGGAAGTCACGAAAGTACACGTAAACATAGAAGTACCAATGCGTACTGCTGTTGATACTTCGCTTACTATGCTTGTTTTAGCTGCACAGCAATGCGACGTTTTGGGGTTTCTCAGACGACACTGTCCGATTGGCGTAAGCGACGGGGCCCATTGGCTTAAGCGACGGTGTCGTACGTGACCATACTTTTCGAGCGAACACCTTGTTTCCCGAAACGATTATTTTCTACCGTAAGAAAACACGAGGATGGCTTGGTGGGCTAGTTGGTGTAGCATCATAAAGGGTTAACAGCGCACAAACACGACGACACACAAGGAAGAAAAGACAGGACAAGCGCTGAACTACAACTGAGAAAACAACCAGGCGTAAATATGGTCAAAACCAAGCAAAGACAGAAAACGGCCCGGCGCACTATGGTCACGCCATCTAGGAGGACTGATGGTAAACAAGGTTTCGCAGTGGGCTGCGGAGTCTAGTGACGCACTAGGTTTCGGTTGAAGACCTGTGCTTCTGACATCGTTGCAGAAGTCCCGACAAAACGATTTGGCGGGAGAATAAAATTTTTAACTTCAATTAATTAATGTCTCAGAGTATAAAGAATCGGTTTTTTCCGGACAAGCACTGGGGGAACTATAAAACACGAAATTGTTCGCACAAACAAAATTATTTTGTCTGCATGGCCC
The DNA here is from genome assembly GCF_048455015.1 of Haemaphysalis longicornis. Classification (NCBI taxonomy): domain Eukaryota; kingdom Metazoa; phylum Arthropoda; class Arachnida; order Ixodida; family Ixodidae; genus Haemaphysalis; species Haemaphysalis longicornis. Next base: position 159,648,941 of record NW_027526445.1, on the reverse strand, counting down.
CTTTAAGCCGCAAGGAAGTTCCCATCCACACAGAGGGAGAAGAGAACGCGTGAAGCGTCCATGAGACAATTCATTTTTGAGAATATTGCCCCGAAGTAGCAGCTCCAGAATCGGGTACACCGCCTGCTGCGGATGAACAGCCAGGTCTAACAGAAATGCGGAACACCGTGTGCAACTGACAAAGCTGGACAAAATGCAAGCTTTTGGAACCGAGCAACCCTTCCACCCCGATGTCGAAAGGTCCTGATAGCCTGGCGGTGCCAGAGATTACGTCTCTCTCGGAGCTTGTGGAGGCTCTTCGTCGAGGAAGACGCGCTTGCAGTCGAGCACGCGTTGATTGCGCTGATGAGCCGGGCCGCTGGGGTCGTTGTCTTGAGGTGGGCCTACCTGGGTACGCCTGAGAACTGCACCTATACACTCATTTGCACTGTACTACAGAAACGACACTCTTGCGAGGTGTAGTGCGCCCGGTTACATTCCATTTCTTTGAGTTGGAGTAGACGAGGACCAACCTTGCATCGGCACAGGGGCATTAATTAAGCACTTTGTTGTTCTTGTGCCTTGCTTACGCGGTTGTGCCGGCTACCGGCGGGTACTTCGGAGCCCGGAGGCGGGATGGTCGCGTCCGCCATCCCATTTGTAACCGCGGAGCTGTCGTAGGTCGAGCTTTTTTGTAAGTCTGCCACAGGTCGCGCGTCACGTAGAGGTAAGAGTAGGTTCCCAGACTCACCGACAGAAGCCGCAGTGGTCTCACCGCCGGCGGTTTCTCAGAAACCAGTTCCCAGACCCAGCGATAGAGGGCGCAGTGACCTCGCAGCGTGTGTTCCTCTCCCTCTTCCTAGGGGGGGAGAGGGGAGGGAGCCTCCCACTGCTGACGTTTAGTGGCCGATTTCTCTGCCGAACTAGCGTGTAATGATGACAGCGCCGATGAGCCCCGTCTTGACGATGACCCCCCTCCCTTCTCGTGGCCCTGTCGGGTCTCCCCATCCGGTGGCAGTATGTTGGGGCGGCCTGCGCCGACGCCAGCCAGTCTAAACCCTTTGTATGGGCCTCGCCGGCGGCTTTTTCGCGGCGTCGGGGGAGGCTTTCCTTTCATCCTGACCTTCAGGGACGGCTAGGGGGGGAGCGGAGGTCAAAATCCCTATTGGCATGTGCGCTGCTGTGGGGGAGGCGGCATTGCTCGCGCCCTGCTCGCGTATGCTTCAACGAGTTGGTCGAGAGCTGCGACTGCAAGCGGTCGCACGAAGACTCGCTCCCGTGGCGGTTTCTGGGCGCCAGAACACCAGGCATCTTTCCAGCCAACCGTGCGGCGGTTTGGCACCTTTTTGGCCTCCGGGCACCCACCAGGGATCGTGCCGCGATACCCCCTTGCGCGCTGCGGCGCCTTTTAATTTTAATCCAGTTTTCCTTGTCTTATGTTATGCTTCGTCGTCTCGTGTAAATACGTGTAAATAGACTTCTTTTTCTTCATCACCTACTGGCCTCGTCTCGTCATCGGGTCCTTCACCACCCTCCACGACGACACCAACCACCTTCACGAACGAACCTAAACTTTACTGGCGCAGCCCGACAGCGTCGTGGACGTTACCTGTGGTTCAGTTAACGAAGTGGTGACTCAGTGCGGGCCGAGAGGCGACTTCGAGAGTAGAGGAGGAGAGAAGTCGACACCACGCAAGGACAGAGACGAAGCAGGGCGGCTGCGAGCCGCCTACGAGACAACGGGCGGATTAGTTTTCCTGCCGGGGAAACTTCACTTCAGCACCTTCCGATCCCCGCGGGACGAGTGGGACTGACGTGTGTGGTGCAGCGGAGCGGCCGTATCATCGACGGTGAGTGGTCCGTCTCTGCACCTTTCTTTTTTTGGAGGGACATCCTCATTGCCAGAGCCCACCATGACTAGAGATAAAGATCTGGAGGCCGAACGCGCAAAAACTCGAGAACTGGAGCGGCTTTTAAGGTTGGCCGAAGCGGAATTCTGGGCGCGGCCGGGAAACGAGAACGTTGTGCTGCCATGCTGCAGCTGTGGTCAGACAACACATTCGTCCGCGGACTGCCGCCGTTACCGCTATATCGATCGCGAAGCCAGTCCACCCCCACAGAGGGAACGGTGGGTTGAAGTCGCCGATTCCGAGGCAGCTGAAAGGCCGCGTCTGGTCACTGCGGCGGTTTCCGGGATCTTTAAAAGCCGGCCATACAAGGTGGGCGGCCGGCTAGGCGGGCCGAGTTTCCCCGCTAAGCCGTTCAAGCTGAGCCTCAGCGCAGTGAACGAAATTGCGTTGTTGAGAAGGATTGTTACCCCTGATCAGCTGACCAGGCCGGCGAAATCTGCCTCTCTGGCAGAGGCTTCCCGTGAAGGCGCTTCCCGTCAGAAGCAGAAGCTCCCGTCAGCGGCTCCTCGGCTACACAGCCAAGGGTAGCAGAGTCGGTAGGCCAGGCCACGGGCCGGGCAGGCACGCTCGCCGCGGCGGCACGCGCCGTAAAAGTGGTGGCGGGCTTGCCCAGCGGCTGTCCCGGGAAAGCAAATGAGCCGGGCAATATCGAGGCGCCTCCGCTGAGATTTCCAGCGGTAGAGGTAGCGGCGGTCGGTCAGACAGCCAACGCCCGCTTGGGTGCTGCAAAACCTCTGCCGTATCACGACCGGCCATGCCCAAAGGGTTCGTTTGGGGCAGACGCTGCCGCCGAAGTTCGCGGTGGTAAAACTGCAGCAGGCACGACGGCCGACGGCAGAGTACGAACACCGGCCGGTGGGGCCCTGGCGAGAGACCGGGATTTGCGCGCCATGCAGCTCCCGTCCGCACAGACTTGTGCTCGCGCCCAGGCATACCCGCCGGTGTTCCCTTGCTTCGACGAGCCACTATCCGGGAGCAATAGAGGCTTGCGGAATTCGCCGGGTGACATATTTGGTCCCCCTAAGAGTAGACGAGGCTCAGCTGCGTCGAACCTGGTTGACCGTCGCACTGATCACGGTTCTTTGCGGAATCGTGCCCGATCCTGCTGAAACGGGCTTCCGGCGGCAGTAGCTCCCGCGGGTATTTGGGGTAGCGGAGACCCGGCACGCATAGCGGCGGCGGTGTCCAGTGGGCTAACGCAGACGGGTGACGCCCCGACGAGCGACATGGACTCGGACGGCACTGAGCCGCCGTCCACACAGGCGGGTACGCGTCCTCAGCAAGGTCCGCCAGCGCTCATTAGCGTTGACAAGCCGTCGACCAGCTGTGACCATGGCTCCAGTGTTGCTCTGTACAAGCTTTCGGGGTCGCATAGGTCTAGGCGCAGCTTCACAGCATCGAACGCTGATAAACTGCTGCTCGCGGGAGCAGTAAATCGAGGGTCCCAAGTGAGAGCAAGGTTTGACAAAGGGGCAGCGGAGAGCCACTTTGCATGCGCTGGAGGGGACAGTGTCCAACACGTGCATGAGAAAGGAAGCGTCTTAAAGCTTCGGCTCGTGGTCATGCGTGTGGCTCTGACAGTGGGGACTTCCCCCACGGCTTGCAGAGGCGGATCACCTCACGCCTCGGCGAACTCCGAACATCGCAATTGGTGCAGCAACCAGGTGGACTCTCACCTCGAAGCTGCACCCGATTAATCTGAGTGCTACTGGCGGAAGGAAAAACTGTGGTGAACGGATTGAACGCCCGTGCGCGGTTCATTCCGCTGCTGTTTTTTTTTCCTTGTCTGTGCTTTGGGCGGAGTGTAACGTTCACCCTGCGTTTTGTTGGTTTATTTCGCAGTTGCGTTGCTCATTGGGCCGCCGTTTTCGCTTGTTTCTTCCCTTGTTCTCGCGAGTGAGCCCCACGTTTGCCTTGTTGGTGTATCCCGCACGCGGGTATTTTGCTGGTTGCATGATGTGCCCCTGGAGTGTTTGCACCCTTTTTGTTTGATTTCTTTTACATCCTTTTTATTTTATTTCTTTGGCGTAGCACTTCACTTTGTGCTTTGCTCGCACGCGGAAATTTCGCTTGCCGCATTGAGTCCTCAAGAGATATTCCTCGCGGTTTTTGTTTGCTTGCTTGGGTTACGGCGCTGTAATCACTGTGTTTTTGTGCCTGTAGTAGTCCAAACAGTCCTGACACAGGCTTCTGATGGGGGAGCTGTAATGATGACAGCGCCGATGAGTAGCAGTAGTCCAAACAGTCCTGACACAGGCTTCTGATCGGGGAGCTGTAATGATGAACTTTACTTAGCGTCACTAAATAAAGGCTTTTAAAGTATCGGCACTCTTTTCTCTCATTGTTATGTGCCGCCAGGATTTTCATTGGGCGGTCGACACCACGTGATATTTGTTGACATATGGGCGCAGCCATTTTGTTTCTGGGCGCCTCTCTTCTCTCTCTCTGCTGCGCGGATGCTAAAGCGGTCGGTCACACACTGTCCGTCACAACCGACGGCGGTTTGGTTGGGAGAGATGGCAACACTACAAGCCAGAAACAAAATGTTCCCGAGACGCTTCCGGGTGCACGAAGCGGCGGTACTCTTAAGGCCTAACCACATGCACGCGTGAAACCGACGTACTCGCACAACGATGTGCGCCTGCGGCGACATACGCCGCTGCCTTTACGCCGACCGACGACGTCGGAGAGGGCGAGTAACCACATATCGCCGCAACGCGCGCGTAAACCAATGCGCCGCGCAGTGTGGCTCGACTACCCCGGACTCAGCTTTGTGGCGACCAGTTCAACTACATTTTAACTCAAATAAAACAAATAATGCCCATTCTTACAAAAAGTACGTATATTTATTACAGAATCAGCTAAAACAGTTCTTGGGACATTAAAAAAACGTTGAGGATTAGTATGCATACTTGCGAGGCACAAAACCCTCTGCTACATTCGGCGTAAACTGCCTTGCTCCCATAGTTGCCCGTTGCTTCGCTTGGTTTGTGAGGCTGTTTGCTTCCCGTATTTTGCAAATTACTTCGTTTTATCGCATAATTAATAGTAAAATTAGCTTATTTATGAATTTTCTGTCTTGTTTTGCCAGATAACATCACCGCCACAGGTCTACACGTCAACACCGTGCGCCCGAAAGTTTGCGTCGATGTCTGGCGGGGTCTGGACTTGGGCGTACCAAGCGCGTAGCAATGCATTCCGCGTACGCCGGACTACGCCGGTTCCTTACGCGCTTACGCCGGTTTACGTCGTTGCGCGAGTATGTCGGTTTTACGCGTGCATGTGGTTGGGCCTTTAAGCGTAGCTTATTTAGTGACGTTAGCGGGAACCATAGAATATGCGCGGCGAGGGCGCTGTCGTCCTCGGCCAAGTGTGCGTGTTTCCGTCTCCAAAACGCTGTAACACCAAAACTTCCGGTGACGTCACACAAAAATAAAAAAACAAAAAACAAATACGCAGAAGCCGTCTATGCATTAAGTAGTAATAAGGATAATCATAAAAAGTAAAAATATTGCTGCGCGTGTAAGCATTTACATCGAAACGTTTCACGCATTAACGAAAGTGGGGCGGATGCGCCACGAGCGCCTACTAGTGGTAGAAAGCCCCCGTAAAAAAAAAAGAAACAATGGCGTCTTATGATGTGTGCGTGTGCGATTTGCCCAGGAACTGTTACGAATGTAGTGCATCATAAGGCTCTAAACTCGTCTGCGCCGTGTGTGTCTTGCCAAGTCGTCATTTGTACGTGAGGAAGTCGTGGTGGGCTGTTTTTACTCGGAGCGTCGTCACCTATCTCCTGCCGAGAACGTCCTGGCTTCATTTGTTGCTGGTGTGTTGTGTGTCTGTAGCAGTTATAAAAAAAAATAATAGTAATAAACAGCGGGTGAGCGCGATCATCGTACAGGAGGCGATGGCGCGCTGCTTGTGTTTAAATTCTCGAGTGACAACGGTTGTGATCGCATTGTTTTTCAGCAGTATGCCAAGCTTTTCACATGGACCATTTCAGTGCGGTTGCTTGCCCCGAGGCCAGTCGCCGAAGCTGTAATTAGCGATGTAATTATTAGGGGTATTTACTAATTAACAGTGAGCGGTAGCGGTATGGTAAAAAAATTTCCCCGAGGGGAAGAATGTGAAAGTGCGAATGCAGGAGTTCAATTTGCGCGGTTCGGTAATGTTCGCGAAAGAGAGATCACACACACACACAACTACAAAGAAAGAAAGATGCATTTATTCACAGACACCTCTTTGTGTTGTCGTTGTACTTGATTGCTAGAGCGGATCTCAGCTTTGAAATTTCGTGTCAGTACTCCTTTAAAAGCGGGTGCATTAGCCCTTCTCACGCCCGATTCCTGGCCAATCCCCCATGTGGGTATGTGCCATGCACAGACACCTATTTGTGTTGTCGTTGTACTTGATTGCTAGAGCGGATCTCAGCTTTGAAATTTCGTGTCAGTACTCCTTTAAGCGGGTGCATTAGCCCTTCTCACGCCCGATTCCTGGCCAATCCCCCACGTGGGTATGTGCCATGTCAGCGGCCAGGCAGCGCGCGCCCATCTCCCCCGTTGCCAAGGAAGACGAGGAGATTCCTTGCCAATCCCCCACATGGGTATGTGCTATGTCAGCGGCCAGGCAGCGCGCGCCCATCTCCCCCCGTTGCCAAGGAAGACGAGGAGCGCGCGCACCCGCAGCTGTTGCTATGTGGACGGACGGCTGTCACCGGAATTCAGGGTCGCTTATAAAGTGCATTCGCAGTTAAAATGCACACAGACTGCCTTCACTGCGAGTTGTGAGCCGGGAACGCTGTTTGGCGTTCCGCCTGGACGGAACGATATAAGCAAGGGCTTTCTCGAAATCCCCGTCACCTTATCTACGCTTGATAAAGAGCGCATCCTGCACCTGTAGTAACTATTTTCAGTCAAGTTCACGAACAAAAGCACAGCCTCCGAAAAAGTTGTAGTTCAGGGTATTGTATTTCTGAAATGTAAGGGCGGAAAGTACATTGCACGATTTCTTTCTCAGCCAGGTAACAAACGGTGATATAATCGCAGGAATAATATTGGAATAATACTGCAGCATCTGAGTTGGGATCATTTTTGCAGGGGCCGTGCTCACATTTCTCGAAATTTCTATTTCCCCAGAACGCGTATGTGTCAAAATTGGAAGGTTAGCAGCAAAAGTAGATAAAGAGAGCGTTAAAATTAAACTGAACCTGTTGACTGTCATTTGCGAACGGTTTTGTTTATTGTCCGTACCATCTAACAGTGGTTCAGAGACCAGAGTCACGTCACTGTGTTGGTACAGTGTAGGGTATGGGGCATCTCATAGCACCATTCCCTAGTAGGCTGCATTGCAGGTGTTAAAATATAAATTATAGCGTACATCTGAGAATGTAATTCCCAAAACCTGTGTCACCGAAATCATGCAGGTGCCATTGACAAAACTTTTTTCACCTATTCTCTACAGCTCCAATGCCACTATCTACCACCAGCTCAGCTCCAATTTCTAAAATTTCAGTAACTGGCGACAGTGCCAGTGTTTCAGTAAACTACTTATGTACTTTATTGCCGCTTTCCAGTTTTCGCTACAATTTGCGTAGACTTTTTGTCCCACTAATTGCAATTTTTGAGGTGAAGATGTGTGCTAGCAGTCCCTTTTTCTTTTATTGATTTGATCAATCGTGTGGGGACACAAACCAAAAAAAATTGCACTTTCCAGCCACCTCATTGCATAGAGTTGATTTCCTGTACAAGCTGGGTCAACTTTTCAAGTGTAGTCACACGGCAGGAGCATCTTCTAGTGGTAACAAGGGCCGAGCACCAGGCTTGTACCTATTTTCTCAATAGGTGCCCGGTACCACCAAGGCACACGAATGCACATGGCGACTTCCACAGCTACGCTGCATACTCTACTCAGTAACCGCCTGTGGTAGGACATGCCGCCAGACTCTTCCTCCCTTCGGCAATGCGGTGTTGTAGAAGGCCGGGGCCCCACCAGATTGACAAAGGTCGGAAGCCCCTCGCAAGGGTAAAGGCAGCTTTCCAGGCGTGAGTTATCCTTTCAAAGGTCCGCACTCGACCAGGGACACCTGTACCCATTAAAGAAACCAGTGGGTGCCCGGCGGTGCGCAGATTCGAACCCAGTACTTCCCCATAGGAGGCGTGTGCAGTACCTCTGAGCCATCGCTGATGAGGCATAGCCACATTACGTTTCTGCAGTGCACTGCAGAAAAGTTGTATCCACGTAATCCAGGAACACATTGACCGCCAGACTCGTAGGGTTTTCTGCAGATGGTTTTCTGACATCAGTGCTTAAGGCGGTTGCAGACTGCCTCCGTATCAAGTTTAAAAGGCAAAACGAAAGTGCAGAGGCCCGATGAAAACAAGGTGAAAGTGATGCCGTATCTTCATAAGCCGTCGCACAACATAAAGAAAATTATTTAATGGCGCAGTGTTCGAGTAGTGTTTTCCGCACCATGAAAGCTGTCCAGGCTGTGCACGCACATTGAAAATGCCAATACTGGGAGAGCTTGCAAAGGTCATGGTGGAGGTGGGGGTCCTATACAAAAATTACACTTGTGTTCATGAGAAGCACCAACTTCACAGTCTCTGGCATTTTCTCTCACCGCGGCTTCATGGCTGTAAACAAGAGGTGTGCTTGAGAAGCAGCAGCTTTACAGCCCGAGGGCCTCACATGAATCCATTCCAGCGTACTACATAAATCTGCAATTCTTGCCATAGCCTTCTAGTCAGAAGCAACAGCCCACCTCTGCAAAGGAGCAACATTAGCACCTCGAAGGACTGACATCAAACCATTGCAACCTGCTGGGCAACTGGTTCCTATTCTTACTGCAGCTGTACAGCCAGAATATTCTTGAAATGCAGCAACATGAAGCGCTAAGGTCCTGAACTATTCTGATATGCCGCATCATTTTCTATTCTTACCGCAGCTGCATAATCAGATGCAACCGTGCATGCTTGAAAATCAGTGACACACCACTCTGAAGCCCCTCGAACTCGTCGTAGTTGCTAGAACAATAATAACTTCCAAGTGTATGGAAGAGATGTTGAATCTAAACAAACTAAAGATTTATGGGAAGTCTCAGAAAAAATTGTCCCACTTGGTAGAATAATGGCTCTATCGTTGTAAGGGGACGCTGGACACCTGACTGTTTGCCAGTACACTTTGTAAACTCCTTTGGAAAAATTTATACTCTACTGTTAAACTGCACAAGCACCAAAATGTAATCATGAAACTCCAGCCATCACTATGAAGCACAATTTCAAAAGCACATTTTTATTGCTCACAAAGGTGATCCTACAAACTCTGAAGAAAAATAAAGGAAAGATAAATTGCTGGGTTCATTCCTCAGAAATGCACTGCACAATTCCAAAATAACTTTAAAAGCTGACGACACTTCAGACAGAATCCAACACTGCCAACAAAAGAACGGCAATTTGAGATCAGTACACCCTTAGTCGGCCCCTTTGATGCCACCTTCATTAGCAACGGGAACAATGAACCAGCAGCGTAGCAGTCATAATAAAACACTGCGTGTATGTGGATTTTTAAAATCAATTTATCAAAAACACGTGAAGTAATGCCGCGGGGCCACATACTTTCAGAATTCTGCAATGACGGGGTCCAAATCCAGCAATGTCTTTGGTTCCTTTTTGATAACTTGTAAAGAATACTACTGTAGTGTCCTATGTAGTGGCGCTGTCATCCCGTACTCCGGAAACACAGCCACGTGTGGAAATTGCGGCGCACAAAACTGACAACTGTCTACCTCCGTAGCCCGCGGTTGAACCTGCTTCACGTGTGGCCACCTCGAGGTCACTTTCAACAGTACTGTCGAAGTTTGCGTCGCGGGCGTGGAAGACGCCCGGCCTGAGTCGCCGAAATTGTTCCAGAGGAAGACGCTGAGAGTGTCATGAACATTCTTACTGTTCACACTGATAATTAAGCGTACGGGTGCCTACTTTTATGTCGGGGTTCAACCTGTTTCTCTGGCATCACCCCGGCGCATCATAAAATTTTTAGTGGACACTGGCTCAGCTGTATCGATAATGGGATAACAAAGCTTTCAAAACCTATTCAGAGACCAAGTTGAGCTGAAGAAATCGCAACCAACATTACTGGATTTTTCACGTCGAAAAATTCCTGTGCGTGGACAGTTCCCTGCCCTCAATGTGCACAAATCGGAAACAGCTGTAGTGACCTTCCACATTACCCAAGGTGGAACATCACTTCTGGGTATTGATGCCGTACAAGCTTTTGGTCTGCAGATTGTGGGCACAGAAAAACACTGCCTTACTATAGCCAAACATTGACACAAACCAAGTAAAACGTTGACACAAGGCTCCAAAATGCATCCACATTACTCAAACAAGTTGTCACCGCCCACCACGAAACCACGCGAGTCTGAAGAAATAGTCTCTGGTGACGTCTGTACATCAAGATGAACTGAGACAAGCGACAGTGGAGGATAACACTCTCCGAGAAGTTTCCCGTTACGTGCAGACATTGTGGCCGCCCCGCAAGAATCGGGCACCTAAGCTGACTCCATACTATGAAGTCCGAAAGGAGTTGACAGCAGTTGATGGCATGCTCTTCTGTACTAAGCGCATCGTAGTTCCTGTCAAACGCACAGCGACTTTTGCCCAGCTGGCTCACAAATCCCACCCTCGTATCGTGAAAAACGAAACAATGCCTACGAGAGAAGTATGATGGCCAGGGTTAGGCAAACATGATGAAACAGCTATCCGCAGTTCCATTTGTCAGCACGCGGAAAAAAGTGTCAAGATCTCACCCACACCACTTCAGCCAATTCCTCTTCCTGACAAACCTTGAGACAAGGTAGCTATTGACGTTGTTGCTCCTGTTCAGCGTGCACCTGGAGACTACCGATTTTCCATTTCAGTAGTTGATTATTTTTCAAAATGGCTAGGAGTGGCTTTTTGCACTGAAGTTACCACTCACACGGTGACGAAGTTGCTTCTAGCACTCTTCGTACGTGAGGGTTACCCTACTGAAATAGTGTCTGTTCACGGTCGACTTTACATCAAGGGAATTTGAGTCCTTCCGTGAAGACCGTGGAATCAACCACATCTTTTCTGTCGTGTACAACCCACAGAAAGTGGTCTCGTTGAGATTTGATCGTGTACTGAAGTCATAATTGAACTGGCTCTGCTGGAGCAGCGTCCAGTGAAGGAAACTGTGACTGAATACTTGGTAGTATACAGAGCCACCCCTCGCAGCACCACCGGTCTCTCCCCGGCCGTTCTTCTACATGGCCGACACATGAGAACTTCTTTGGACGTCATTGTTCAGCTGACAGCTGACTTCAGCACAAATCCTTCACGGGAGATGAGTCCGCTCGGAAAAAGAGTCGCAGAGTGTGAACGAAAAAGTAACGCATACGCTGAACAACAGCGAGCTGCAAGAGTCCCCAAGTTCCAAGTTGGCACCTACATACGAGTGAAGAAACCAGTTTCTGGACCAGTTCCTGGCTCCAAGTTATGGACCACTATTAAAGATCCTAAAAAAAATTGGCCGCTGGTCCTTCTATCTGGAAGACGGTCGAACTTGGAACGCTTCACAGCTATCAGCGGTACCAAAAGAGGCATCACCAGGGCAAGAAACTAAGGACAACTCTTGCACGTACAACATGCCCCCGTTGACGGACTACCAAAGTAGAGCTGCACCATAGAAGACTTGGATCACTGCACCTGGGGGTCCGCCACAAACACAATCTGCGAGTTCATCCGCAGATCAACTTGAGTCTTCACGCGCTGTACCACCACATGTTCCACCGAGCCCACCACAGCCGCAAGGTTTGCAGCCACAAAGTCTGGCTCCAGGCTCTGGCACTCAGGAGTGCAGTGTACCGGTAGAGGGAAACGGACTCAATGCCAGGGCCACCACCTGACCGGCCCAGGAGAAATCGCAGACCTCCAGTGCACTTTCAAGATTACGTGCAGTGATTCGACAGCTGTCAGGGCTCATATAGACAGTGACTGTATTGGTGATTTCTGCACACAAACGGTGACCGTATTGGTGATTTGTGCAGACAGGACTGTCTAGTCTAATGATTGTTTGTTCCCCGTTAGGGAAAGATGTAGTGGCCCGCAGAAGCACCAGGTGCCGCCATATTATCCGTCGATGCCAACATGTGGTACCATCTCTTTAATATGCATACGCGCGCGCACGCGCGCACACACACGCACACACACACACACACACACACACACACACACACACACACACACGAACACACACACACACACTCACACACACACACACACACACACACACACACACACACACACACACACACACACACACACACACACACACACGATGTGCAGTGCAGTGTATCTGTACAGCCGACATACTTATGCTTACGAACAACCATAGTCCATAGCAGTCATGAAACACTCTAACGCCAGCGCATTTGATTACCTGAACAATATTCGCGCTCATTCATACTGCTTTGTTTGTAAGATACGCAGTCTCAGACGATTGTGTACAGGATAAAAACCCATCGTTGCTCCGATTGTACTACCACCCAGAGCAACCTGCGAAACCACTCCGTAAAGGATACCTTCCGTTGTCAGTAGAGTGAACTAGAATGAGTTGTAACACCAGCTACGTAGGCCTCACGTTTAACGTCGGGTGAGCCCATGTTCCTAGCCAGAAAAAGAACCCTTGTAGCTTGTCACCACTGCTGTCGTAGAACAAAGCCACTCAAATTCCATCAGGGAGATTTTACACACACAACACACCAGCAACAAATGAAGCCAGGACGTTCTCGGTAGGAGATAGGTGACGACGCTACGAGTAAAAACAGCCCACCACGACTTCCTCACGTACAAATGACGACTTGGCAAGACACACACGGCGCAGACGACTTTAGAGCCTTATAATGCACTACATTCGAACAGTTCCTACACAAACTTCGTGGACAAATCGCACACATCAAAAAACGCCATTGTTTCTTTTTTTTTTTTAAGGGTGCTTCCTCAAGAACGGCACCACCTCATGTAGTGTATCACTCCGCCAAAGCGCCGGACCCGTGACGTCAGTGAGCACGCGTTTTGAAAGGGGTTTGCTATGAATGCGTGATATCGTCTGCCTTGTCTCACGCAGTTTGTTTGTCGTCACTGAAGTCGTTTATAAGCATATTAGGTCCAAAAAATCACGGGAACGGCTCACGCCATGTTTAAAATATTCCCAGTAACGCCCTACTTGCGCCGCGCGGAGAAACATCTGGCTACGGTGATAAGGCACAGCGGCAACTTCCGGTGCCGTTCTTAAGTTGTCACCATGGTTGTCACCGAGTACAGTAGGCGCTCGTGGCGCATCCGCCCCACTTTCGTTAATGCATGAAACGTTTTGATGCAAATGCTTACACGCGCAGCAATATTTTTACTTTTTATGATTATCCTTATTACTACTTAATGCATAGACGGCTTCTGCGTATTTGTTTTTTGTTTTTTATTTTTGTGTGACGTCACCGGGAGTTTTGGCGGTACAGCGTTTTGGAGACGGAAACACGCTCCGAGTGCCCGTTGACGTTCGAGAAGACGCAAGACAGCCACAGCACCGATGTTTCAGCAGTTCTCACACTGGGTGGAACTGGGCTTGACTGCTGTGATTCTTTCGCCTGCGCAGCTGTGGCACATTACGGAAAGGGGCTCATTCTTGTCGCACTGCAGAACCCCGCTTGTGGGACGTTTTTTTTGCGATGCCGGGGAAAGCGATAGCAGTTGCGCCCGATAGTCGTACGTCCTGCTGCTGCGAGAGCACGGACATTAGACCATGGCGATTTTAGTTTTATTCGGCAGTACATTTATTCGGCTTGCCCTGCGAGTGTACATGTTTTTGTAGCCTAGAGCCTAGATGGTTATGCGCAGAGGAAAAAAAAAGTCAGAATAAGCTCTCGTCCTGGAGTTACTTTTCCCCCTTGCCATATCTCTGCGCTGTTAGCTTTGAAATTTGTGTCGTTAACCGGTTTGGCCAGTGACAACTGATGACGCTCTTGAACCCTTTTAGCTTTGATTTTTTTTATTTCAAGGAAAACAATCATTTCTGTGTGTTTCCTAAAGTTTAGGTTCCCATAAGCCCACAAACAAAAAATAGAGCTGTAAGTGCAAATATTGACAGTTTAATTAAGGAGGCAATTAAATGGGACATCTTGCAATTAAAAGTTTTGTGTTGTACAAAGACATTCCTTTAGCATATTTTTACCAAACCTTGTGACTACATGAACCTGCAGACAAAAAAAGAGCTTTGTAGTGCACGTATTTATTGATATACAACCTTGGGAAGAAAACTCAGACCGCCATTTTTTTGAGCCTCAATGTCGTAATGTCGTCTTCAACGGAGCTTCTTCTTTGTAGCGTCAAGTTACACTAAAATGAAACAAGTGATATCTATCGCAATAGGCATCATTCAAGAACAATTCCCCAGAAAACTAGCAGTTTTGGTTTATTCCTGTATGCCCTAGATGAACTTTTAGGTGGTGGCGTCAACTGACACCACCAGGGCCGAAAGGGTTAAGTTTTAAAAAGTTCACGAGAAGGAATTACAACTTATATTGGTTAGCCAATTTTCTCTCTCCTGGAAAATATGACGCACATATGCAGCGTGTGGGCTTTGTGCATCGAACCTCCATGCCTTTTGGAGTGCACTTGTGGAGGTTTCCGCGCGGTAAAATAAATTGTCAAAATACGACTAAAAAGCACCGAGGTTTTAGATTTATGGAAAGTAAATTACCAACCTTATCCGGCCAAGCAGAATTTAACATTTCTATGGACGTGTGCCTGGTACTGCTCATAAAAAGATGTATATGTGAGCGGATGTGTGAAAAGGCCCCTTGAAACGCGATGATCAAGCCGAACTTTGGTGAAACAGATGCATTGTTATCTAAAGGTTGTTTTTGCGGTGCTGTTGGCAGGCGGCGGACAAACGGGTAAGTACGCGACCTTATTGTGTCCTCCCTACTACGAAATTACGGATTTAGACAGATGCCAGAAACAAAAGTGGTATCGGTAAATCCCAACGTATATTTATGAGAAGTAGCCTTCAAGGGTGCAGTAATATACTATACTCAGGAACAATTTAAGAACGACAATAGCTAATGCATGGTATCACTGCGCCTAAGCGACGAACCCGGGTGTCAACTGGCGCGCCCGTTTTGAAAGGAGACTGATATATTCATGCGTAGTACCGTCTGCCGTTTCCTAGATTAGTTTGTCGTCGCTGCAGTAGTTTATAAGCATATTAAGTCCAAAATGTCACGGAAGCGGCTCGTGCTATGTTCAAAATACTCCCAGTAACGCACTACTTGCGCCGCGCGGAGTAACATCTCGCTGCGGTGATGAGGCACAGCGGCAACTTCCGTTTCCGTTCTTAAGTTGTACCCGAGAATAATAACCAATCAATCAATCAATCAATCAATCAATCGATCGATCGATCGATCGATCGATCGATAGATTGATCGATCGATTGATCGATCGATCGATCGATTGATCGATAGGTTGATCGATAGATTGATCGATAGATAGACAGATAGATCTATCGATCTATCGATCTATCAACGATTTATCAATCGATCAACGATTTATCAATAAATAAATGTATGGATCGGTCAATCGATCATTCGGTCAATAGATCAATCAATCAATCAATCAATCAGTCAATTGACCGATGATCAATCACAATTCCTCGATAGCTCAATTAAAAAGGAATCGATCTATTTGTCAAAAATAAAAAAAATCGTATGTGTGACTTAAGACGGATTACAATCGAATAATTTTGCTTGATTGAAGTTCCTAAGTTTATGGGTGCGCTCAATACTTCGGCGTGTCCGCTATGTACAAGCGCATCGCTAGTGTGTGCATTTAACACCAGCCCCATTGCGTGCCAATGGGGAGAGAGTTTGTGTGCGGATGGCAGGACGTTACAGCCAATGAGCAGGGTGGAGCTGTCTCTCGTTGAAAGTAGACAATTATCTGGCATCCTAAAGCATGTCATTGCCCGCCGCGTGATTTGGAGCTATAGTTTCCGGTAGCACGTTTAATGAGTTGCGTTATTAGTCCACACGATAGTGTCAATATTTCAAATGCCTTTAGTCCCGAAATAATTCATTTGAAGGCCTTCGCCTATGTTCAGGAAAACGGACGACAGTGTTTACGATAGTTACGGACGTATCCTCGCGTTTTCTCATGCTCTACGTCCTGCATGCTCGGTACGTAACCTATTCGTTACCAAAGCATGCAGACAACAATGAATTCATTTCCTGGGAAAGTTAGTTAAGCTAATAATGTGTACACCTACATCATGATCTACAATTGCAACACAGTGAATACATGTCAACGAAGGTCTTTTTCATATCAAAATAATTTGGGGCACTGTTTCAAACCTCACGTCTGCTGACAATATGACTGCCGATATTACGAGGAAATGAACTGGCACATTTTCGTACGAAACTAAACCGGAGAGGAGGAGGGTTCTCGGGAGCCACTCCCAAAATATAAAGCACGACTGAAGCCCTTTTCGACTCAAATTGAGCTGTTTTGTTGTTATAAAACCGAAGGAACACGTCTGTGAACAGTACCAAAAATTAGCTCTCCTTTTGTAAGTGAAGCCAGTGATTAATGAAAAGAATACGGCATGGAATTTTCACGTCGATACCGCCGTCTAAGGCCCGTCGTATATTTGGAGTGCATCGGCCATGGGTACCTCACCATCGACCTAACGCTTTAGATTTTCACAGGCACGTATACGGCCTGAATTTGCAACAAAGCTTTAGTCAGCCAATCCTACATGGGAGCGTTTGCTTAAGTCAGTTGTAGTCTCATTCTCTATCTTTTTTTTTTCAGGGCTTGTTGAGACGAACGAGTAAGTCCAACCTTGCCATTGGGGATTGCTCTCACTATCTTCAAGCGGCCGCACACGCATCTGTTATCGCCGCTGAACAGAGCTGGGGACTAACATAATTTGATTCCTCGCTCTTCAATTGGCCTTGAAGACGAAGTGCAAGTTTCATGGATAAAAAAGACCTCTTTGACCCAGTAACGACATCGGAATAATATTATCACTAACTAGGAAAAAGAAATCTAGATATTGAAGAAAGGGTGTGACGTAGGGGCGACTCTCTGCAGCCACTTTCTAGAGACTTTTGTGTGATGTCACAGAATCCTGTTATTGTAATTGGTGGCTTCCGATCTGAGCCACCGCCAAGAAACGTGACTGGAGGATTTTAGCGCGGCCTCGACTTCCGATTGGCCGCAATAGCAAATGCATGGTTAAAACACTGATAAAAATGTATTTAGTGCTTGCCCGTAATACGTCAGTCCTGCCCATTATACGTCACAGCGGCGCGACATTTGAACGCTTTTATGCCTCTTTCGTTCTTTGTGATTACGAAAGTTTCTCTGTGAGCTGAGTGAGGTATTTTCTTCTATTTCTCTCAAAGGCTATTTTTTTCAAATTGAGCAAAGTTGCCTCTTGTCTTCATGGCTCCTTTAAACCACGATACGCAGCCTAGCCTCATGGTAGCTGCTTACGGGCAGATCAGTTCTGTGCGGATTGACGCCAGCGTGAGGTTGGGTTCTTCCTTCATGCACGCACGCACACGTGCATTTCCGTGTGTGCGTGTGCACCAAACGTTAGAGATGTTTGAGGACCGTGCACTGCACAAGGCATGAACGTAAAGTACTCGTGCTGGGTGAGCAAGCGGGATGTACGAATGTATCGCCAACACTGAATGGCAGTTTGCAGTATTGACGGAAAGGCAGCCAGACTAGCCGGGCAGGACGGCTGAGATTGCAATGATGCGCACAATCAGCGCTTTGAAATCTCAGCTCAATCCTTGTCCTCGTCCATTTTCCTAGCGTGACACATAGCGCTGTTTTGCAGTGCCGGCAACCTCCCCCTCTTCCCCCTTCCTTGCCGTCCCCTCCTGTTTTCACCATCCGACAAAGAAATGTCGTCTTGGTGCTTTCCGGGATAAGGGCTCTTGTAAAGCTAAAGTCCGGATGGCTGGCTCTGCACAATCGGTCTACGATCGCACGACCCCGCAACAGGTTCTGTCCAACCGCACCACGACGAGTCGCATGCGAGTCTCGTGGTTTTCGCGCACGTGTGTCTCGCACTTTAGCAACGGTGAGCGACGAATTCGGTGTCCGCTGCAAAGCTGCGTAAATCATCGTCGTATTCAGAACAACCGCTAAATACTGCGTGAAAGACCCGGATGGGCTGCAGGCCGATCTAGGCGAGCAACAAGGCCATTCTAGCAGCGATATGCTTAGCTAAACTATCTAAGCCGACGTTCCGACCCTTCCTCGAACACGCCAAATGGAGCACTGGGCGTCCTTGACGTTCGAAAATATATCGTTTAAAGCAGTGAGAGATTTTAGGAAATGCGCACATATCGCACACATGTGCCACTTATCGGTACCACGTCGTGCGATTGTCGCCAAATTTAAGAAAAAAAGAAACTTTGCGTGCGTTAATATTGAGCATATAAAGGTAGCGGGGGATGATCTAGACACATTCACAATAAAAAAACCAAGGTAATGCCTCACAATAGCGCGGGTTCTGAAAGAATAACTGCGCAAAAGGAAATAAGAACAATAAGCAGTCAGCTGTTGTGTGTCGTTTATACGTTAGAAACATGGCTTACGCCTCCTTAGTATACTGGTCCGAGCTAGTTGGTATCCCATCACCTACCATAGCTACGCGCCAAAATTTTCCAAGGAAAGCTGTGGCAGTCTGCCCCTTTATTGTGTGAAAGGTTTCGCACCTAAAGGGGCCAGTTTGAAAGAAGCAGACTTTGGAAGCTCACTCAGCTTCTTTGACGCCACGAAAGACGTTTTTAACCGAAAAAAGCAAGAAATAAACATAACATTTAAAATTCGGTCTACAGTAACGTAAGAAGTGACGTAACATGGGCCGCCAATAAAAACTGCGCGTTTGCATTCAGGTCATGCATTTAACGGACCTAGAAACCCTAGTACAATACATGGCATTTACTAAAAAGTTTAGCTGTCAATTTCTTCGCTTGGCAACACTAGAGACGGCCACGGAAATGGCCGAAGCGCCATGGACATGGCGCAGCTTGTGCCGCTACGCCCGAAAGCCGCAGGAAAAAGAAACAAGAAAAAACACCGGTCTGTGTCGTCTGCTTCGTTTCAACCCGATTCTCAACGGTGGTGTCAACAGAGATGTTATTAATCGCACTCACATCGGAGTCGAGGCATTACTTCGCGTTTGGTGGGGCAGAGTTTGGAACGTCCAACACACGTCACGTGCTTAGCACGGACTAGTACCGGCATCCCGCGGAGCCCGACGTAACCAGTGACGGCGCACACATAGTTGCCCGCATGCGTGTCACACCAATGAATACAACCTATAGGCCAGTCTTGGCGGTGGCTTACGTAGGCTGCCGACAGTAGCACGGACCTGATTCTCTGATGTCATGGAGGAATCGCCAGAAAGTCGCTGTGGCATCGATACTGCCGATAATGTTCTCTCTGATATGCCGCTTATCTGTTTGAAGTTTGGGATAAAATTGGTACCATTGGTATGACATCAGCGTAATTGTAATTGGTATAAATGAAACGTACTCGTATTTCGTTTTTATTCTCCGTTAACTGTGTCCGATCGCACCTCCTGCCTGTAACAGGCTTCTTTGGAGCCTGTCCGCTTAAACCCTTCACACCTCGCAGGGCGGACGCTGGAGACGGTTGTGGAATCGTCTGTGCCGTGGTGACCTGCGTCCTGATCTTCGCCGTGGGCGCCACATTGGGCTTTCTTATCTTTGGTTCTACAGATCCAGGTACGAGCGACAGTTCCCGCATTCTGCTTATTTGGTATAGAGGCTCAATTGGTTTTCTCGAAAGCGAATGAAGAAATGGCCCCGTATCTGCTCTTTTTCTTGCAAATGTCGACGAAAGACGATAGTCGACCGGCGCCCCTGCAAAGTAAATGCCTCCCTTCTCTTTCCCACTCCCCACTCATGCTATTCCTCTCCCGTCTCGTTCATTCCAAGATAACATGCTAGAGGTTTGCACAAGTCAATTTAAATTTACCGCGTTCCACTGCTCCAAGTCGGATGCCTCCATGCTAGCGCTGCCATACAGCGGAGACGCGCGTGAATCGTGTCACCCTATTGCAAAGTTGTTAGATCCATGTTGGCCTACTCCACGAGCGTTCCAAATGAACGCGGAATCAATCTAGTAGAACCTTTTGTTACTGTTGCCGTTTGATTTCTTAAATGCCACCAGGAGTGCGGGCAACAGCAGGCGACGGCTTTCTGCAGCTGTTGTACTATTCCATTGGTATAGCAGAAACCAAGCATCCATAAATTTTTCAATGAAGGAACAGTGCAATATCACTTGCGTATTGATTTTCTGCCTCATATTTGCGCAA
The DNA here is from genome assembly GCF_048455015.1 of Haemaphysalis longicornis. Taxonomy (NCBI): domain Eukaryota; kingdom Metazoa; phylum Arthropoda; class Arachnida; order Ixodida; family Ixodidae; genus Haemaphysalis; species Haemaphysalis longicornis. The sequence continues at coordinate 159,628,617 of NW_027526445.1, read as the reverse complement.
GGTCTTGTTCTTGTTCAACAATGTTGACAGGTATGAACGTTGCCACCGGACTTAGACGTTTAGATTTGGCTATGGGTAGTATATAAGACTATTGCGCAGCATCTGTTTCACTTTGTCCGGCTGGCTGAATCGAGTGACAGACAGACATACAGACACAGACCAAAATTTTTCCGTTCAAGTAGCCTAAGAAAGACCATCGAGAAAATGCTCGTTAAAAGCGGTCTCAGAGACGGCTCAGATAAAGCAAACACTAAAACAAGAAAACTTAAGCTGCATGAAAAAAAAAACACACACACACAAGATCCCAACGAAAAATGGAAATGAATTGAGCAAACCTTCATTGCACTCTTCACGAGAGAGTCCAGAGGAAAGGATAATAGCGTGGAGGGGAGAGGGGTGGGGGTCACGCGGCAGGGGCGGCAGAATACGGTCGTCCTTCGACGACATTTGCTGTCAAGCTAGTGAAAATTGGGCTAATCATTTCAAAGGGCCATTAAGGTGAAATACAAAATACAAGTTTGGTTCCACAAAAAGACTGCTTTCTCTCGATAAAAAATTATAAAAGCTTTATCACGAGCTGCACAAAGATGCAATATATATTAAAGAAGACACGTGACGTAGTGGCGACTCCCCCGCCACATTGCGGCGTTTCCCTTGTGACGTCACAGAACCTTGTTTATGCGACTGGCTGCCGCTAACCTAAGTCACCGCAAAGTAAAAAAAATGCACCATCTTGCCGTAACGGAACCCTGAGTAGTATGCGAAGCAGCCATGGGGTCGACTGAAGTTCCCATTAGTTTTCAGTTCGTCGTTTTCGTTGTCGTTCAGCTTCGCGTGCCTTCGTTGTATCAGTAGCTTCTTGACGTAGTTTGAAGGAGTGAAGGACATAAGGCGCGTTCGTAGCACATGCTCCCGTCTCGGTTTGTAGCGCAGTGGGAAGAGCGCCACGTACCTCCCGTTGCGGCCAGAGAGTCGTGGGATCGAAACCGGGTGGCGCCAAACTATTTCTGTTTATAGTGGACTGCGCTGACGTCCGCCCAAACGCTGACGGGGCTGAAGAGACGCGCATGCGCAGTGGAGTGCGGACGGCGGACAATGACAACGAGGGAGGGAGGGACACAGCCCCGAGCATGAGATGCTACGCATCTAATATAATGTGACGGCTGTAATCTGGATTGTAGTTCAGTTTGATCGCATGGCATAATGGTAACGTGCACTTAACACGCCGGCAACTGTTTTTATAGCTGATTCATATCTGACATCACGCATTGTTATAATACACCACGGCACCGCGAAATTTCAAAGGTCTTCAAGAAAGCTCGCGAGTTTCTCGGTTGAAAAAGTAGGAGCTGGCTGAGTTACATAAGGGTAGTTCTTCCTAACTGAACAAAGTTTTATTTTGTCTTTACGACCAATTTAAGCAACAATTCATTGATTGTAGGGTTTAACGCACCGACGCAACGCCGGTGATGAGGAGCGCCGTAGTAAAGGGCTCCGGATTAATTTTGACCACCTGGAGATGTTTAACGTGCGCCGAAATCTCGTAAACATTTAGGCAACCAACGCGACCTTGGGCCATTATCGCCACTGTTTCTACGGCGGAAGGGTTTCGTGAAAGAAGCATAAAAATTAAAATTAAAATTAAATAAAATATGATATAAATTAAAATATAATAATATTAAATTTAAAATGGTAATGAACATTTGCCGAGGCAATTGCGTATTTTAGCTAATTCCCTCGTATATCATGAAGCGAGCTGAGTGGCATTTGGATAGTGGTTACAGCCTCGTAAATAGCGCATCTTTGCTCACCGTCACGACGATACTCCCTGCCTTTGAGTGGCCGCCCGTGGCAACGCAAGCATGTCATCGTTTGTTGGCGGGCTCTATACCTGGGCTGAATGTGACGCCATATTATTCATTCATCCCTCATTGGAGCACTTGCGCTGAAACAAGCAGCGATCCCAGGGAACTTCCCGAGCCGAATACCCAAAGGTGGCTTCCAAGCACTTTCAGTTCATCAGCATCGAGTAGTATTACGAGTGAGGGGGCTCTAAATTGGCAAATTTCGAGGACAAAAAATAAGTTCCCAAATTTCCCCACCATCATAATCCCTGCATACGCGCAGAACTACCGCCTGTTACGTGTTTCATACAGCAGTCTGCCACCGTATCACAGCCAGGTCATGTCAGACACTGAGCGCAGGTGAAGTGCGGTGGCTTGTCAATGATCAGGGTAAGTCTACGGGGCTTTTACGATCGCGAGTATTCCTGCCAAAAATCTCGTTCATTCTTATTACTTCCCATAGGGATATTTTTGCGCTACAAAGGAAGTGAAGGTGTAATTTTGCGGCTTTACGGGTGTAAACTCGACCTGAACCCGAATTTCTGATGCTACGCAGATGAGGATGCTGACTTGGGGCCCGGCGGCTCAGGATCAGGATCAGGATATGAATCAGGATCGAGTGGCAGAGGCTCACCACCCCCTAGTATCTCTCTGGAACTGTCAACGCCGCCTACAGTAGCCACTAGTACTACCCATCCTGATGGTGACTCCAGCGGTCATGGTGACTCCAGCGGTCATGGTGACTCCAGCGGTCATGGTGACTCCAGCGGTCATGGTGACTCCAGCGGTCATGGTGACTCCAGCGGTCATGGTGACTCCAGTGATCATCGTGGCTCCAGTGATCATCGTGGCTCCAGTGATCATCGTGGCTCCAGTGATCATCGTGACTCCAGTGGTCATGGTGACTCCAGCGGTCATGGTGACTCCAGCGGTCATGGTGACTCCAGTGATCATCGTGGCTCCAGTGATCATCGTGGCTCCAGTGATCATCGTGGCTCCAGTGATCATCGTGGCTCCAGTGGTCATGGTGACTCCAGCGGTCATGGTGACTCCAGCGGTCATAGAGACTCCAGCGGTCATGGTGACTCCAGCGGTCATGGTGACTCCAGTGATCATCGTGGCTCCAGTGATCATCGTGGCTCCAGTGATCATCGTGGCTCCAGTGATCATCGTGACTCCAGTGGTCATGGTGACTCCAGCGGTCATGGTGACTCCACCGGTCATGGTGACTCCACCGGTGATGGTGACTCCACCGCTACCGGCTTCGCCTTGCACACCACACCACCAAAGACCACGCAACCGTGGACCGGAGCAACACGGATCGAACCACCAGACGGGATGCTGACGAAAAGTGAGATTGATTGATTGATTGATTGATTCATAGATTCTATTATCTGGAGGGGGAGGACCGGAGGTCGCTGGCGTGGGAAGAGGGGGATAGGAAAGGATGTGGATACCCATCAAATCATGCTCGCCAGGTTGCTAGCAACGCCAAACTTGCGTAATGCGACTAGGTGTTGAGGGCGTCTATAGTATGTCCTTATGAACCGCTCGAACGTCAGAATGTAAAAAAAAACACTACAGTTGTGTCGATGCAGATGAAAAGAGTACCAGGGCAGAATAAGATTAGCTTCACACACGGAGTCGCACAATGTGCATATGCGGGGGGCAGTGGTGTCAATGCTTTTTTTTCCGATCAGCAAAGTACGTATGACTTTGATTGATTATAGCAGGGGCAGTTCGCAAGTATAGTTGATAAGTATTTCTTGAGTTCACCGTCGCGTAAGTCCTTAAAGTGACCCTGCAACACTTTCAATAAACGCTTTCCCTCTTTCCTTCGCGTCTGGAAGCACTGTGAAAGCTATAGTTATCGCCAGCACGGAGTGGCACTGCGTGATTTTGCTCGTCGCACCAGACAACGCCTTCCGTTTCTGCTTTGTTTTTGTGGCTGTATTTTTAAAGTGGCTATCGAAAAGCGTTCATTGCTGCAACTGAAGGAAAACCGGCCAACGGCCGCAACATGGCATTAGTGACGTAATTCGGGCCATCGAAGAACGTCAAGACTGCGAAAGAGAGAAAAACCTTTTGGGCGAGTTTTCAAGTTATCTGATGGGCATAGAGCAGTACTTTTTGGCTGAGGTACTTTGGGACTCCCTAATCTAAGTACTGGGCGTGTTGGGTGACTACGTTCGGCAAGCATTTAAGATTTCAAAAAAAATCTAAAAAGTCTTGCAGGGTCCCTTTAAAGGGGCACTAAAGGGTAAAACCAAGTTGTCCTGTATCGATAGATTACGGTGCCGATAATATAAATACACCATTGTTCCTACCAGCAGTTGTTGATTAACGCAATAAACGCCAGAAACGCGAAACAGGCGACGACGCCTCCTACGCTTTTACACACTACGGTTTGTGACGTCACATAAGTTTTGAACGGGGAGAGGTCGTTGGAGAAGCATGAACAGTTCTCCCGACATAAACAGTTTTCCTGACTTAGAATTGTGTTGCGCACCTTCCTTTCTGTTGTCCCGTCTGTTGGAGCGCTGTTTTTTCGTAGCATAAAGGCTCATTCCCACTGGCGATTTGCCCCGTCGCGCGTCGCTCGATGTGGCCATGAGGCAGAGTTCGCACTTGCGATGAGCGATGATGCGACTGCGTTCAGCGCAGCCGCTACCCGAATTTGTACGACTTTCTTGGTGCGTCAACCATTCGCAGTCAAAGAAAATTATGTTACACGAGCGCGACAAAAGCAGGTAGAAATTAAACTAAAACACACGCTACTAACCTGGAACAATGCCGAAAGCATTGCGGGTTGCAGGAGGAGCAGAAAATAACACACTCAAGAAGCCTCTTTTCAACGTAATATTGCACGAAGAAATGCACACGCTTGCTTTCAGGCCACAACACTCGCATCACGGCCCACAAATTTCGCTTCTTTTCACAGGCGCAAAGTTCTGACGCCTCCGAACTCTACGCGTGTTTGCCAGTCACCGATAGAAGTACGAACAGGCTGCAAGTCAACCTACCGTCTCGCTATCCACCTAGCTATATACGATGAATACTTGCTTTTACAAACCATACACGCTTCTACACACTGAGTTACACGCTGTTCGTTGATTAGTGCACGCGTACGTTGAAGCCACTGACCAAAAAACCGAAGCGCACGGAAAGTTGCTTGCCGGCCGCACCCGACGGGTCCGGCAATAGTGGGCCAAGCGGGCCGAGCGAGCCCAGCGGCGGCGGCTCGCTCGTCGCCGTTTGCATCGCCGGATGTAAACAACCGTTTCGTTCCCGGCTACGTCGGCCTACTCAGCGGCCACCATGGAGGAAGGAAAAGGTATTCTTTCCTTATGAATTACGAAAATTGCGCTAAATGGACAAACAGAGGAAGGAAGACAGACAATGCGCATTGTGTGTCTTACTTCCTCTGTTTGTCCATTTAGCGCTATTTTCGTAATTCATAATGCACCAGCTAGCCCAACAGCACATTTTATTGAAGTATTCTTTCCTCCATGGCGGCCACTCTATCCGGTTTTGCGGGGCCATCGCGCGACGAGGGAATTCGGACCGAGAGCAATCTGCTCCGCCGTCGCAAAGCGACGAAAAGCGACGGCCGGCTCATCGCTTTGCGACGTCGCGGAACGTCGCGCGACGAGGGGAATCGCCAGTGGGAATGTGCCTTAAAGACTTCTTATGTGGTTGAGGGCGTGAAATGTAAATGGAAACATTACGTTAGCTAATCTCATTTAAGAAAAGAGACTGCAGATCTTACACATTGCGGTACAGCCTGTTTCCCTCACGCTTCAGAGTCGGCCGCCATTTTTTCAGTTTCGTTGTTGAAAAGACGTACTCTGCATTGGTGCGCCATTGGCATCCAATAATCAACGACGGCGAACGCCCATGTTTCAGCAAGCAATAACCCGGACCGAAAGCGGCAAAAGGAGCAAGATGTCTAAGCGACCCGCTTGAGTTTCTAATCTTCCGTTCTCCGCGCGCCGATGTTAGTATCGGTAATGCGGGCTCGCGCCCGATTAGAACCTTTTCGACTGTGAAACGTGAAGGGGCAATTACCTTGTGGTCATCCGTCCACCGCAAGCCGCTGTTGATAATCCCTAAACGCCGCATAGCTCTACGTTTAGGCCCGGGAGAGCCGGGCAGGACTACTGTAATGTTCGGAGGCCGTAATACGTGGCCGGCAGTTTATTCAAGGAGCGTACAAAACGACTGTCGGCTTATCGAGATCGACTGCTCAAACGGAGAGCACCGTCGCAGTGATCGAACTTCACCGACGCACGGTTCACCACGCTGGGGAGGCGCCAGCGCGGGGGCTCGCTTGAGCGGCATCGAAAAGGCTCGCGCGCCGTACTTGTTTCACGCGTTACCTCGCAGGTGTGTGGCCTGGGGCAGCGGTTGATGCGCTGTTGCTGCCATGAGCATCACTGACGTGTCAAAAAGCATATCTCGTTCCGTCGGGGACAAATACCACTCCAAGCCAGCCACCTCGGCCAGAGAAGCGTTGTCGGCGTCGTCCAGGCTTGCAAACGTAGAAGCTACCGCTGTCAGTGTGAAAGCGCCTACTCCTCACCGGCGCCTCGCTCAGGAGTGCTTTGTTACGCAATGGCCCCGTCCCGAAAAAATGAGGGAAATGGAAGAGAGAAATTCCCGCTTTATTTACTTAATTCTCAGCAAATAAAGCATCACTGCTCGCCCAAAAAATGCCGGGAGAGCTACGAAACGTATGATCTTTCAGTTTAAACATTTCATTTACCCTTAAGTGTCTTTTTAAAGATGTGGGGACGGGTGATGCGTATCGGCTCCTCGCGATAAAGGCACCGCCGGTGTACGTCGCACTCACGCCATTTCTCAGTGGCCTCCTAGCGGCGATACCGCATAGGGGTTTTCGCGGGGCTCACGGAGGTCGGGAAGGGCTGCTCCAGGCGTGACAGAACAAACCAAAAGAGGCGCGTTGTCATAGCAGATTGCGCGCGGGAAGCGCGAACAGGGGAAGATGGAGTGGCACAAACCTTCACTGTGAGTGAGGATTGTTAGGAATGAAAATGGGGGGGTTGGGAGACTTTCGGGGCACGACTGTCAGAAGAATATTCTCTTCCTCCAGGCACGCGGCAAGCAGATACGGAGCGAATATTTTCAATTGTGATCAGCACCATCGACCTGCTTAGTTCGCTTCGCGGCATCGTACGCCGAGCCCCCTATGTGGGTCGAGATGTCGCAGAGTGCAGGATGGGGCGAGTTGGCAATCCATGGTCACTCACAACGCGGGGAAAAACAGAAGGGAGTTGAAGTTGAAGTCTTTATTCCAGTCAAGTACAATGGCTGAGGAGGCTGAAAAAAAGCCGCTGTACTCGCGGCTTGACGGAGCTCCCAACCTCCACGACACAATCAGCAGGAACGAGGCAGGACAAAAACAAAAAACAAAAAACAAAACAAAAATGCAAGCAAACAAGAAGCAAGCAAACAACAAAAAGAACGAAAATGCAATGCAATAAAATTGTTGTTCGAGACAAATACATCAAATCAGGACTTCATTAGTATTGTAAAAACATAAAAACATATTCCGGAGGGTACCGTAGAGCAAATGGATACATCGTAGAAATCACATTTGTTCAGCGCTAGAGGCAAAGTGTACTATGGAATCTTGAAACCGTTATTTGTGCGAGCAGGTTTTATGTGCCAGTGTTCATGGTGTGCGTGAAATTAAGTTCTCGTGTAAGCTAGCGCTGTCAGACCGATAAGTAACATTGTTTTGCATTGGAGCTTTGAATAGTTGAAGAAGGCGAAAGTCTTAAATGTGCCAGTGTTCATGGTGTGCGTGAAATTAAGTTCTCGTGTAAGCTAGCGCTGTCAGACCGATAAGTAACATTGTTTTGCATTGGAGCTTTGAATAGTTGAAGAAGGCGAAAGTCTTAAAGGTGATTTACGCTCATAACGCGGTATTTAGAAAACAAGGCACTGGAAGATAAGGGTGGAGCACGAGCAATTGCCCGTAAGGCCTGTTTCTGTAATACAAAAAAGTTTGTGCATATTTTTGGCGGTTCTGGCCCCCCAAAATAAATGGCAGTAGTTGAGATGTGACTGAAATAGTGCATGGTAAATCACAAGTTTAGTTTTTGATGGCAGCATTCATTGCACCTTACGAAGAATACGTACTACACCCGCAAGGCTTGTTTGAATTTTCTCAAAATGGCTGTCCTAGAGCATGATATCGTTAAACCGTACTCCTAAGATTTTAACAACGTGAACTATTTCAATTACATCATTCCTAAGTCTGAGGTGATCAACGATGTTGTACTTTACGTTTTAAGCCCTAAAAAATATTGCTTTGGTTTTCAGTGAGTTAATATTCAGCGCATTTTTCAGGGACCATTCATATTTTTTATACAGCAGACGATCAGCCTTAAGTACTGAAGGGTTAGCATCAATACCCGAAAGAAATAGGCTGGTGTCATCAGCATATATCACATACTGGAAGACGCACATGACAAAAGAAAGGCACACAAACCCTGCGACGACGACAGCGTTCGTCCTGCGTGCCTTTCTTCTTCCCTACTCTTTGCGGGCTGTAGTTGATCATTGAATGAACGTCGGTCAAAGTTTACGGGGAGGATGGGGGGAGGGTGATGGGAGGTGGCGCAAAACTCCATTTTATACACAACAAAAAGTCGCTTAAGCATAGGCGCACAGATTTCCAAAAGAAGCTCGAAACGAACGAAATTCGACCTAGCGAAACTCGAAAAACGTAAGGCTTCTTCCTCGTAGGTACGAGGTATATCATGACAATGGGTCATTGTAATCATGAATGTTCTATTCTGAACCTCTATGCACAACCGTGTAAGGGCTATGTGTCATCCGCCGCTTAATCTGGTAATAATCGATGGCCATCAGAATAGTGATACCGTGACGTGCGGACGGATAAATGTTTCGTTGAACGGGCCTGCCCGATGTATTGTATGACAGGTAGCCTTGCCTTCCGTACGTTCAATGGTCATACCAAACGAAACGCGACATTCCTTTCAAAACGAGCTCTGACTGGTTGGCGATGTTACGTCCGAGCAATAAGCAGAGAAAGTGTCGCACCTCCTTCTCAAAAAGTCAGTCATGACACCGAAACAGGTAGAGTGTGAACACGTCACGAACAGCCCTGTCACGGCCCTCGTGCACAAACTATGGCGTCGTGGCGTTAACCCGCGCAGTGCCCCACAATACGACGGAAAAATGTGGACGTATTCCGCAAGTCATTAGAGAACAACGAACTTCGACTTAATTGCCCGCTATCAACACGCCAGTTACGTCGGGACAGCTGGAAGCACTCAGGGTGCGTTACAATTAGACAGCTGCGGAGCGGTCTTATAAGACGACCACAGCGACAAGAATTGGAACGGCGCTGCGGCGACTACCGCAGACGAAAATATCGTAGCCGACACGTCAACAAATGAAAACCGTAATTCTGTAAAAGGCCACTCTATTATTATGAGAATCAATTAAAGAATAAAGCAATGGCAGGCCCGAAAATTATAAATGGCACTAAGCATTTAAATAAAAACAAGATTTTGTACATTTTGAGAAAACGTGGCTGGCGTCGCTGTTAGTCTGGACAGAAAAATAGGCTTCATAGATTTTCACACCACAGGGAAATCTGGCGTTGTACGTCTAGGTGAGCTAGAGTTCCTGTATATCGCGTAACAGAAGAGTTGCGCGGCTGATCACCACATGCCGCGGGTTCCAGTTCGACAGGAAAGCCCGCTTTCAGTGCTGTGCACAAGACCCCGTATTCAGTCAGTTCTGCTCAACTGAGAATCGGCGGTTGCGGAAGCGGCGGCAGCGGCGGCCGCTCAGCTGATAAGCAGCCGACTACACTCAAACCCGGGTATAGCGAACTGCGCCGCGATTAGTTTGATATAGCCAATAGTTCGATTTTATGAAGCCCGCCGATAACGAGTTTTTTGTTACCAGTTCGCAATACGCGGGACAGCCCCCCCCTCTCTTTATCCCCGCATGCGGAAACCAACACAATTGAGTATGTCGTAACAATACACAAAATAATATATTTATTGTATTAATAAGACTACTTTCCGCCTCAACTGCCTACTTCGCAGAAAAGAGGTGATTCTTGTTTTCACTTTTGTTTTGGCGGCGTCAAGTAGCACAGCATCCGAGTCCCTGTCCTTCACTATCGAAGCAATAATGGCGGAGCATATCCACTGCCGAAAGCGCGTCATAGGGCGGCGGACGGTTTTCCCCCGCGACATCCACTGCCTCTTTGGTGCTTTCAACAGCAGCTGCCATGACATCGGTGTCTGCGCCACGCAACCTGGTCGTCGACGACACTAGGGAAATCCCCGAAGGAATTCTGCGGTCCCGTTTTGTCGTGCGGAGTTGCAGTCATGAGCCACTTTCAACTAGCCCACATTTCCATTCTGCTTCAGTTACGGAAAGTGTCCGGCGTCACGTCGCTCCTTGTGAGGTTCAAGATCTCAACGGCGGCCAATCACCATCTTCCCCTCGACCCTGCGGGCGGAACGCAATGTACATGGTGCTCTAACCACTGCGCCACAAAGCCGACACACCAATCACCATCTGAGTTACCGCTGTGAGACCATGCGTTTCGGCGGCAATCCTAGGTTCGACGTGAAATTCGTTATAAGGAATGTTTCGCGTGTATTTTCGTAACTGATTTGTTTCTGTTCGATGTAATCATAATTCGCTCTATCCGGGTTCGTTATAATTGGGTTTGACTGTATCGTGCAATGGTTTTTTCCCGCGCCGCTCTTTGCCACTCCTCCTCGCCGCTGCCGCTTGCGCTGCGGCCAGGCCTCAGCTCCTACATGCGGGACGGGTGGCTTTCCCGCACGACCTGGAACTCAAGATGGCGGATGGACGCGCAACTCTGCTAACCTAGGGTAGCTGTACACAGGGACTCTAAGGCGAGCCGGGCTTTGGCGAGCGCACCGATGGAGCGCGAGCGCACCATCGATGGGATGTTTCTACGAGTTTGGCGAACCAACAAGCTCAAAAGCTGCCTGCAATTGCAAAAAAAGGAAAAAATAGACAATTTTCTGAAAGAATGTTGAAAGTAGTTATTTCAATAGCAAAGTGTACCGTTAAAAATATTGTCAGGGATTATTTAAAAGCTTCATGAATTACCAACAAGAAAAAAGCAACTAAACCTAGTTCAACCGGCGCGAAGTCTGCTGAACCAGCGGAGATGTTGGTTGCGATTACGAGAACACCGTTTAGCTTCGGCGTTTTCCTTGTGTCTAGTGTGTCAGAGTAGTCTTGGCTGAATGCCATATAATATGTTTTTGTGTAGTTCCGGTAAAACAGCGGCTACTGCCGTTTTTTACTCCCTCCGGAGGTTACCACGTATTAACAGCAGAAAGTATTTGTGTTACGTTTACAACTTCACTATCATATGAATAATTACAAGTAAATAAAAGTCACGTGATGGTAGAGTCACCTTAGTGGCTTATTGTGATACGATTTGTTTACCGATATTATAGTTAACACAAAAGTTATAGCCAGTTTTTAAAATGATACTCCCTCCGTAGATGCGTTGTTTTGCTTTGCGCAACGAGTGCGGGAAATCCAGCTTACAAGGACCGCTCCCTGGAGCTTGGCTTTACCTGTAAACACAAATACGTTGCTAGAAAGACATTTTTAAGCGGCTATATACGCACTCTAATATCAAAATATGAAGGCTCCATCTCTCGTAGTATGTTTGTGAGTTTTTTCTGTACTGGGAACCGGTTCTAGCACGGCGGAGAAACGTACTCCATAGAGAGCGCGACAAGATTCAGGGCCAGCCTTGGAATAGCTCCGATGTTAAAGAATCTGCGCCCTTCTACTCTGTGAAGAAGGATGACTACCGAAATTAGGCGCAGTGCAAGGAGTGCAGGAAACAAAACACGTTTGTTTATGAACTTGCGAATGAGCATACTCTCTGGATAATTAACTGGATAAACCTTAAAGGGGCACTGACACAAAATTTTGAAGGCGAGAAAACTTCGGAGATAGATTGGTAGGAACACATAAACATCATCTGCAAAATATCAGCGGCGAATACAGCCTAGAGCATATTTAAAATCAATTTTAAAGTTTGCGAAACGCAACCGAGCAGCCAGCAGAGGACCACGAGCAATCGACATCCCGAGGAGATTGTGTAAATAAACAACCTCCGAACACGTCACGAGTTTGTGTTTGCCGCTTCCGCACTGCCGGCGTTTTTCGCCGGCTCGCCCAGCTCGCCGCTCCAATCGGAGGGCCGGAGGGCGGAGCTTCTGCTCTCGAGAACGAACGACCCGATTGTTGGCGGCGGAGGCCTCAACGGCCAGCTGGCCGCGACCAAAGTTCTACAGCGATTCCAGGCACTCTGTTTCTATTACTTTTTATTTACATTGGACGCGAAAACGCGCCGGAGACACGAAAAGCCCACTGAGCGAGCCGCACGGTCGCTGTGCAGGCGGCGGCCACGGCCGCGAAGTGGCCCATCCGGCGCCGGTAGCTCGAGTGATAGCCTGTTACCGCTGCACGAAATTGACCCCAAGTCCCGACCATGGTGGCTTACATGAGAAAGGAGTTAATGATGCGATGGCGGGTTGCATTAAAAATTGTCACCTGCACCGCTTACGAGAGCGGCACTCGAATAGCCGCCGCAGTGCTAAGCCGAACACATCTGTAGGCGGACCTGTAGGCAGACCGGCCGGCTGCTCCCAGCGCGCGTCTTGCCACCCACCGTCTCGAGCGTCGCGCGTCGTTCTTTAGCCGCGGTAGCATTTGCACTCGCAGCGCCTGCGTCACATCTACGGTCGCTTTTTAATTAAGCGCCTCACGAGATCAGTACGTGGGGGCATTCGCAGAAACTGTCGTCAATGCGGATTCGTCAGTGCTACGGCGGCTCTGCTCTGTGATATCCCTCCGACGGTCCCGTGGTCAGCTTTGTTCACACAAAATCCACAAAATCCATCGTTTCGCGTCACTCGCTGAAACCGAAACTGCGACTGGCCGCATTGAAAATGCCTCTAATTAAACAACCGTCGCACGCTGAAGCAAATGAGGTTTCTACAGGTTATAAGTAGGTCACTACACTCTAAACTTTTTTTCCACCCATATACTCCCTAGAGGTTCTTTTTCGCCTGTCCTCTAGTGATCCTCCTTGTAGGAGTTTTTTTTAGTACATGGAACAGGGAGGTTTTGTTTACCTCCTCAAAACAGGGTGTTTTTAGGTGATAGAAAGGAGGTAGTTAGGGAGTGTTAAGAAATGTTAGGGAGAATTTAAGGAAATCAAAATGGAGTATTCTTTACTTCCTCAAGGCGTTTTTAAGTGATGTTTATGGACTTTTTAGGCGGTTCAATAGGAGCCTATTAGGCTCCCTTGGGAAGTAATTATGTTATTTTAGGGGCGTTTTGAGGAGGTTCAAGGGAAGCATTTACTTCTTTTGCATGGAGTTTTACGTTTTGTAGGCCTCGCGAGGGGAGTTTTTAGGACGTTCAAGGGAAGCATATATTTCTTTTGAATGGAGTTTTGCAAAGTTGGGGCGGTTTTGTAGGCCTTCCGAAAGGAGTTTTTTCAAGGCCACAAGGGAGAGTTTCTAGTTCCCTGCGGGAGTACTGATTTCACACGGTTTTTCTCGGTTTCAGGTTTATTTCAAACGAACTTTCGCAAACATGTTTACATGGTACATGGTGTACACAAGGAGGCTCCGAAATAAAAACTTTGGGCGACCTCCTATAAGAAAGCAAAAATGGTAAATTGCTAAAAACACGCTAGTTAGGAATGGAAGACAGCAATAGAATGCTAGTTGAACAAACCGTACAATTAATATTACTACAAGAACTGGAAATACGCGACAAACAAAGATAGGCGCAAACACAACCACATGGTAAGTGAAATCATTATATAATAATAGCGGGTCGGGAATGCGTCAGTACTTATCAGAACTTATCAGAACGCATCAGCACTCAGAAAGTGAAAAAAATGGTTGCAGTGGTTTACAACAACAAAAAAATTTCAGTTGGTGGTGAAATGAGCGATCTGTGTGCTAGTTGAACAAACTGTAAAAACAATATTACTACAAGAACTGGAAATACGCGAAAAACATATAGGCACAAACACAACGGCATGGTGACATCATTATATAATACTAGAGGATTGAGAACGCGTGAGTACTTATCAGTACGCATCAGTACTCAGTACACAAAGTGAAAAAAATGGTTGCAGTGGTTTACAACAACAAAAAAGTTTTTCAATTGGTGGTGAAATGAGCGAGAGCTGTGTAACGATTTGATATTGAAAGGTAACGAGCATTTTGTAGATGGTAAAGGCACAAGAGATAAATGATGTAGGAGACAGACAGCAATGAGATGGCTATGGATAAATGAGTAATATAAAGAACGAGAAATATGCTGCGGAATATACCAGTGCGTTTTGATAAAGACACAAATGCGCCAAGAAAAGTGACCCAGTCTGAGGGGTTAATTGCAAGGATATAGAACAGAATGCGTGGTTTTGCGACAGCTTCTTCAGAGTGAGAAGAAAAAGCCATGTAATTCGTGTTTTTCCGATAATTTTAAGTTGATTCATTTGGCACCAGTTGCCAACATTATTTAGATAATTGTTTCAAGCTATATTAGTTGGTTAATATTATTGCTTCACTAAAAGATAGCTGTATTATCAGGATACTGAAGGGCCCATCAAATATTCCCTGTTCAGTAAAAAAAAAAAAAGAAAACGTCAGAAACATAATACGAAATTCTTTAAACTACTATCCAATGATTACAGGATTGAAAACAAATAAAATATTGGTGAGGGATATTGATGCGATAAAAGTTAATTAGTTCTAAATCCTTCACACGTGGTTTGGTGCTGGCAAGGTCCAAAAAGGCATGTTCCACAAACGTTAGAGATCTGTGTGCCTTCTTGGGATATTGAATGTTGAAAACCCAGAACGATGCAAACAGACTACACAGTCCTCCCAGTAAAGGTGATGCAGTCAAGACACTCTGGCCATCGATGCGGAGGCTAATTTCCCCGTTCGCGGAATGCAGGCAGGGAGTCAAAGGAACATCTACCTGAAAAAGCAAAAAAGAAAAAAAAAATGACCCACATGTAAAATTCAAAACAGACACTATGGTTAAATGAACTTAATAATTCGGTACAGTAATAAAATTGTTATGCCAGGTTCCCTGCGAAGATTCAGTACTTAAATTAGGAATGCAAAGGCTTCATAAAACCAAGTGCCAGTACATTAAAGGAGCCATGAAGAGAAAATACAACTTCGTTTAATTTGAAAGAACTAGGATTCAGTATCTCACTCAGCTCCATTAGAGCCACAAAAGATGCTTTTTAACGGAAAAAAAACCAAGAAGTATTTAAAAAATTTAAAATTTTGCGCCACAGTGACGTGTTATGAGCAAGAATGACGTCACATGGGCCAACAATAAATCATAATTTTCAGTGCGTTAACTGCACGTTAGCATTCAAGTGATGCGGTGAAATGGAACTAGAGGCCCCTTTACAGACGTCCAGTCTTGTGTCGTCGCGACAGGTCAGTTAGGCGGCCGCCAATTGCCCAAACAAGGTTCCGTGACGTCATAGAAAAGTTGCGGGAAATTGCCTAGGGGGTCGCGACTGCTTCACACGTTTTCTTTCATATCTCCGTTATTTGTTCGAAGATGGCGATGATATTGGTATCATTGTTATCGGGACTAAGCGGTCTTTCTAATAAACCCAACTTGTATTTTGTCTTCATGGCTCCTTTAACCATCGTGGCTTTTGCAGCAATAAAAAAGATATTACTTCCGCACAATATACTCGAGCACAACTTTAAATGACAGTGACGTTAAAATGCAAGTCTCTCTAGGTTGATAGATTAGCTCACGGAGAACACTATTATACCCCTCTTACACCTGGCATTTTTTTTTTAAATAAGATTGAAACTAGCAAAAACACGTTTTCACCGGAAGGGCTTAAGTGGCCTGACGCGCACAACTTCTTTCTTGGCTGCCGCTGGATGGTGCTACTCGTCCATACTTGGGGTGGCAGTACCGCTTTCCAAGGGAGCATGCGAGCTACGCATGAGAAAATCGTTCGACGCAAAAACTTGCGGGGCCTCAAAAGGCCAATGTTTTTCTTCAGTGAAGCGTAAATACTGATCACAGGTCCAATGGAGAAACATTTTGCTTAGTGGTCTCGAACGACAAACGACAGGGGAGTTTGGGGAAGCATGAGCGATTTGACCGGAACTGACCAAACTGCTTGGTACGTGGTAATGTTGTATTCAGTTGCTTGTATACTGCTATTAATCACCGCTGCTTCACTTGCTTCCGGTTTATCCTGATACAAACAGCGACTGCAGTCGTGTTTGCGTCACGTTTGATGAGCAGTTGAACAGCGATTTCTCAGCACTTAAGGCATCTTGGCACTAAATCAATGCTGAAATGGCTATGCGGAGGTCCGACTTCCGTTTGAAATCAACTTGCTGGTTGTCTTCAATGACCCTTTAACAACAAGTTGCCCTTATGCCTCATCACTGCAACCGATTGTTCCTCCGTGTAGTGCAAAGTGTGTTACTGTGAGTATTTTCAACGTGAAACGAACCGTTTCTGTGATTTGTAGGACTGATTCTGCTATTAATTACTGCAGTGGCAACAAGCTATGAAAGAAAATCCCGCCATCTCCATGAAGTGAATGATGATGAGAGGGGCGAATCTAAAATGCTTATCAGCAGACAATGTGACGCATTAAGTGCAAGCTGCTTTCATAGTGTGTGCATTGACATTAGGATATGGCCCCCTGGCAGAATGATGCGCTGCGCGAGATTTTGCCGTACCTAAAAGGACAGGCAACTCATTTTTACGGAGTATAGGATCTGTAAAAGGGTTGCGAGTTGGGCGAGTTGGTAATTATGCATTGCGAAAAATAAACTGCGCGCAAATTAACGAGGACAAGAACACATGAAGACGGCACAAGCGCACACTCGCAACTAGTTTATTATTGCACAATTCAAAGCTTTATATGCCCAAGCGCCCAACTGCCGCGCCCCCAATGCGTCACAGTTCTCAGCGCACTCAGCCGAAAATACTAAAAAACCGTAACAACAAAACCACAAAACGAACTTTGAGGCGCAGGAAAGGCGAAAAATCTGCAAAGATAACCGCATCATACATGGATTAAGACCCCCCTCCCACCCCCAACACGCATTCCCAGAAGAAGCACCGAAATAGCGCTCAATGTGCGTCTAAATATGCGACTTCTCGATTAAGCAGGGCGATAGAGGTATGACTGATACATTCGGAACCAGTTTTTCTGATGTGGCTGGCTTCTACAATTTCTCGCGTTCGCTGGTTCTTATGTCGCAAAAGGATGGCTGTGCGCTCAAACACAGGGACACAATCAGGTCTGCATGCGCGGCAATGAGAAGATAAGTGGCTCAGGTCACGTTGAAAAATGAACAAAAAAAAAATATACGGTACTTCTAGACGTCGTACGCTCGAGTTTGTGACAACGTACCCGTGTGCGGCTCTGTCCTGAAGTTCGGAGAAATGCAGGCGGGTTGTGTTATATTTCTCGTCTTGCATTACGCTTTCTTTTATATATTAGCGCCCTCTTTCCCGATCTCTCCACCTTCCTTCCCGCTTCCGTCTGACTGCGCTGATTTTCGCCAGCACGAAGTAACCGTCACGTTGCTTTGAAACGACGCCGCGCGCGACAAACGATTTTCCGCGCGCGACAAACGATTTTATCTCGAATGCCCTGTTACAAACCGGCCTACAAAAGAATCCGAACGCATACCCCAAAACCCACTAACAAGTAAAATAATACGAGTGTGCGCTTTTTTCTTTGCCCGTGCGTGTACGAGCTGTGAGCGGCACGGGAACTCGGGTACTTCGCCGTTAACCCTATCCAAACGTTTGACAAATGCATCGACTGATGAAAGACCACTTACCAGCGAGCTGTCCACACCTGTCGCCGTATCCAAATGCTGTTTGCGGCCGTTCCTCGTGTGACAGGGGCACATGAAAATCTTTCCACCAAATGGCACTACTAGTCCTTCACAAATAAGAAAAAACGACGGCCCAAGGCGAGACTTGAAGCTCCGGCCGCGCCGTCACCGGCCGCGCTGCGTTGATAGTTGTTTACATCCGGGCAGCCAGTCGTGCCGCCAGGGCAAGTTGAGTCGCTGCAGTCGGGTGCGTTGGCGCGCTGGCACGAGAATTTAAATCGTCTAAGTATGCGCAAGCAAGCGAAGCAGATGAACATTGCAATTGTTTGCAACGGCGAGAACTGCATCTTCGTTAGCAGCAGAGTTTGGCAACACGTATAGCCAAAATAAACAGATTGAGACAACAAGGCCGCGCTCTCTGCCTGTGATCGCGCTGGTTGAAGCATCTATACGGGTATACGTACGGTATTGGTTTTGTAGCTGCGTGCAACCGTCGCGTCCTGCTTACTCGTTCTAATTAGCATTAGGCCACGGTTGAAGTGCTGATGCACGGAGACAACAGAAGACTAACATGGCGACCGCCCGCTTGAGATGATTACCTCAGATAGGGCGTTTATTGTGGACGTGGTAGTATACAAGGAACGGAACGCCATCTCACAAATGGTGTTAAGTCGTTCTAAATCCTCCCTTTTGCTACCCGGATGGGCAACGGTACTACCATGGAGGTTCGTCCACTTCTTTAGATCATGCCTAGGGAGTACATTTTTTGCTATAGGTACTTTTCAGGGCACATTACTTGATTAAAACTCCATTTCCGGCTAGTTTGCGTTTACAGTGTAGCTACTTATCGCAACAAAAAAAACAAGATGCAAAATGTTTGTGTCAGTGCCCCTTTAAAAAGACAGCACTTTCACTCTACGGACAAACATAGGTCTGTCGGTTGTCTGCTTCCCTCCCGAAATGTAGGCATCGTTGTGTCTGGTAACCCTCCAACCAAAATCGCTCGACAACGTAGGATAGCAGTCAGGCCGCATCAGGCCGTGAGGCATCCACTTCGAGCCACAGCAGGAGGGTCCTTTCAACGACGAGCGCGTGAAGCCTGCCTGCGGGTGCACGACGATCCCCTCCTGCAAATGCAGGCATAAAATTACTGATGGGGCGGGGGGTAGGCGCCGGGCGTTGTTAGCATCATACACGACTCGACAGGAATATAATATAACGTCGGCCTTTAACCTTAATCCCTCCGTAAGTGGTCATGCTTCACTGCGCAACACGCAATATAGCTTAAAACCACCAAGCTTACACCGATATCAATGAAGTTCGTTTAACCTCTAAGCACAAATACATTGCTGGGACGGCAGTTTTTTTGGCGCAATTCAAGATATCGAAACATGGAGGGCAGTGAGCTTTTCTTTTTTCATGAATTTTTTTGTACGCTGAACACAACTTCCCCACGCGACGAGTTTTCGTTCACACGGAGCGAAAACTGGGGGGATCGGACATATACAGCCTCGCTTTAATGAATGTTACCCTGTTTGGCTGGTGTTGGCTTCGAGAGCGAAAACAAGCCACGTGGTTAGCCAAGCCAAGTTCGAGAGTAACCTCTTGAAGTGCAGAGGTGTGCTGCCTGACACGAAAACGTAGAACAGGGTGAATAACACAAAAACAGACAAAGTGAGGCGCAAACTGTCAACTGTTTATTATCATGTGGAGGGGGCGGTTATATATGATGGACATTAAAAAAACACACGAAAAAATAACAATAAAACGCAACACGTGACATGATATCTATTCCTCGCTTAGGAAACCTATTTCACGCGTCGAAAGCCGGAATGAAGGGGCGCTAACGCAGTCTCCCTCCACTCCTGACAACACTGCATGTGCTGCGTATACCTCGCGGGTAATCTTGTCTTTGGAGTGGAACAAGGTGGTTGTATACCCTCAAAATCGGGCGAACAACTCTTATCGCAACTCTTAACATGCGCGGCCATATTTCCATTTACCGCCAGTTGCGCGCAAGCATTCTGACGTTCCCGCAATCTGTCGTTGAGACAGCGGCCTGATTGCCCCACGTAAGACCTACCACAGGAGAGGAGGATCTTGTATACAATACCCTCTGCGCAGTTGATGAAGTGGCGCCTGTGCCGTGTGCCATATTCGAAACTTTTTTTTTCGTCGTCTGATTTGCAGCCTTGCACAGTCCCTTTAGGTTGAACAGGGCAGAAAATACCACCGGGATATTATGTTTGGCGCCCACTTTTTTTAGCCGGTGCGAAACCCCATGAAGATAGTTCATGACAACTGGTCGAATCTTAGGTCTTTCCTTGTTCTTCTCTGGGCTTTTCGCGTTTTTCACATTCTTCAGCGCTTTCTCTGCAACATACACAAGGACATGGGTAGGGTAACCACCCTTTTTCGGCCTTGCGTATTGCCGGTCTAGGCTGTCCATCACAGTGTGCGAGCATGATTTCGTCACTGCCTGCGTGATGCAGGAAATTCTTCTTCTTTTAGAAACAGGTCGAGAAATTGCAGGCACTTGTTTTCTAGCTTTTCGTGTGTAAAATGTAGCACGAAACCGGCTGAAATGTTCCATAATTTTAGGGATGGCACTGTCGAGGTTTGTTCATGAAGGCATGCATACTAAAAAGTCGTCAACCTAGCGGAAACACCTTGTTACGCCAAGTGGCGCTAAGTCATCCCCTTTTGCCAAATAAATGTCTGCTAACACCGCAGCTATGCATGAACAAATCATGATCCCGTCTTGCTGGGCATAAACATAGGTTTATGCGCAGGTTTCCTAAGCGAGGAATAGATATAATGTCACGTGTTGTGTTCTATTGTTATTTTTTCGTGTGTTTTTCGTGTCCATCACATATAACCGCTACCCTTCACATGGTAATAAAAAGTTGATAGTTTGCGCCTCACCTTGTCGTTTTTTGTGTTATTCACCCTGTTCTACGTTTTCGTGTTAGGCAGTACACCTCTGCACTTCAAGAGGTTAAAACACCAACTAGTCCACTCCCAAGCCTTGGAGAGGAACGCTGCGAGGTCCTATGGCGGCGTCCACTACGGCACGTGATTGCGGGGACAGATTTGCTAAGCCATCCAAAAAAGAAACCTATTCTTTAATCTCCACTCTATCTCCCGTACCTCCTCATTTATTGTTGACCGCAGCAGCAAGCCATCCCCGTGCGTACGCAAATGCTGATGTGCGTATGACGCTGCCGGGTGAAGAATCTGGTGGGTGCTGAGGAAGATAGCAATCCTTGGCTGGTAAAAAAAGGGGACGTAAAAAAAAACGCGCTTTACAAGCGGGCAATTTGAAAAGGCCATTTGGCATCATAAAGTTTCATTCATATCAGAAGGGTGAACAATGCTGAAACGCGGAGAAACAGAGAGACTGTTGGCTAACAAACACAAAAGAGATATTCGCATGTGATAGCGCGAACTCGTGCCATCAGCTCTCTTGGTGGGAAACTGTGGGAAAATGCTTCGCGCTTGGGGGGGGGGGGGGGGGGGCAGATGCGGGATGAGTGTATGATTTAGAGATCACAAAGTGCGCAATTAAAATATTCGGCACTTAGTTGGTGGCCATTGAGCTCCCTGCGAAACATGTATAAAAAACTAAAAGCCAATCTGTACCCGAGCTTTGGGCGCCAGATGTTTCGAGGCTGGTGTACTAAACAACCTTTTACTTTACGTTATCTAGCCAGTTAATCCAGCACGCCCGCTGGTCTTGAAACAGTGCTTGTTGCACACAGTTCATATTCTCATTTCTGCAATTGAAAGCCCTGCAGTTGGTATGGGACGTCGCCAAACGTTGTGTTTCAATTAGCACCAGCACCATCGCTCTCGGCGGCTCTCCAGCCATTGGTTTACACTTGGGGCCACAAGATCGCGCCACCGTAGTGTCAAGCTGCTGTGCGAAGGAACTCCGTAAAATTACCTTGGAATGTTCAAACTTCCTACGTTGTCAGTGCGTATCGTACATTATGCATCAACGAAAGCGGATTTTATAACTATGTTCCCTCTCGTGGCTTTTATATGAATGGTAAAGTTGATGCTTGGGCGAGGTGGTGTTTTATAATCTTGAATTCACAGCGCAAACAAGAAAAGAGGACGATAGGGAGAGCACGACACACAGGCGCTGACTAGCAACTGAAGTTTATTGCGGGGACGTCTAGTATTAATACAACAGAAATAAAGGCAACAAATAAATCGACACATAACACCTGAAAATAAAATATAACAAATCCGCCACGACATCACTAAGCGTCCCTTCTGTTGCGCTATCAGCAAAAGAAATCACCGTCTAGAGCGGGTGTAAGCACATGGTGGTAGTAATGTCGTGGCGGATTTGTTAAATTTTTTCATGTGTTGTGTCGATTTATTTGTTGCCTTGATTTCTGCTGTATTTATACCAGACGTCACAGCAATAAACTTCAGTTAGTCATCGCCTGTGTGTCGTGCTCTCCCTATCGTCCTGGTTCCTTGTTTGCGCTGTGAATTGAAGTTTTATGTAAAACTCCCATGTTCCGTTCGTTACACTCACCGTTCACAATTAGGTACAATTGCTTTGTCAAATGAGCAAATTTTCTTTAGTGTTCCGTGTTAAACTGGTTGTTCGCTACCCCTTTTAAGGCTCAATATAACATAGTTGACTTTACAAGCTTAAAAACATTAACGCGAGAAGGAGTAGACACCACGTACGTCTGGCACCAACCTCTCTTTTGTGTCACGTGATTAAATAAAAACGCTTTTTGCGTCGATACCTTACAACGTTCACCCACGTTATGGCAGTTTCTGCTTAAAGTAACAGGAGACGGCATCGTTCGGTGCATTTTGCGATGGACGAGCAATAGGAATCTTACGGTAGATAAATAACATCGTCACCTTTAATCTTACAGAGTGCGAGCAATGCGAGAGCCGCAACACTCCTTTCTCACGTCGGGTGATGCGCTATGCTTTTTGCAGTTACGGACTCGCATCCTGCAAGTTCACCATCCCCGCATGAAAAAGAAAAAGGTATGACAACCCCGGCCACCCCGAAAGGCCCGGACAGCGTGATAGCCCCGGCCACGACGACCACGACGACAACCACGAAAACCACGACCACCACGACAACGACAACCACGACAACGACGACAACCACGACAACCACGACAACCACGACAACGACAACCACGACCCCAATACCGAAAATAACGAGTAAGCATTTGTTCCATGTCCAGTACAGGTAAATATTAAGCAGCAGAGAACTTTCTTTACAGGTACCTGAGGCGCCTAGAAAGTACCCGAGCGGCAGCTAATAACGAGTTGAAGTTCGCGAAAGAAACAGCGTCGGCCTCTGTTTCACCATGAATCGGCCTTCTCAGAGGCCTGTTTCATGGACAGTGTGCCCACAGTCCGGTCACGAAAAAACTCAAAAACGAGGTTTCTTGGGCGGTCCGGCTGCTAACGGTTCACAGGACAAAATTTCTGTGCACCTTGGTCAACACATTGCGCCACGCGAAAGCAGGCAACACATCAGCCTTCTTACGGAGTTGACGCTACTAAAACACGCATCGTAAGGCTCACACGAATCAATGCGTCCCGGTCATTTCACGGAAACACGGGAGGACCGCCCATTGCAGTCTGGTAACAGGGTGAGCTAAAACTCTATAATTATAAATATCTCTAGGTTACCGGGTTTACCGTACCGTTTCCATACCACCGTGATGCCACTGCGCATGCGCGAGTTGTTACCGTGAACGGTAGCTTACTGCGCAGGTTTTACCGTCGCCACCGAACTTTGGTCTTGATTACAGCCAATGCAGTGCGCTCAGCGCTTGATGCTTGGTCCAGCCGATAAAAGTAATAGAAGTTCTTTATTACGTTCTTCTTGATAAGCGATGTACAGGATTTAAAAGAAAACCATGCTTTTCACCGATTCCAAGCAAAATAGCCGCCCCTACTCAGTCAAAGCTTCGCCCAGCCTGAAGCATTGTGCGAGGCGAGGTAACGGAGGCAGTTGTGTTCTCTTTACAACATGTAATTTACTCATTTCATGGCGAGACAATTACTGAAGGCATCATTACTGGTTTACGATATTTGGCGTTAAACGTGTGGCCACTAGATGGTAACATCGAAATCGTTTCCTTTTGAAAGCGCTATGGGAAATGTCTGCAAGTATTGAAAAAGAAAATGTTTTATTGTCAGTGTCTAATGAACAGTTCTGTGGAACAGAGTTTCTGCCGTTTGCGTTTACACTTATTATTTAGATGTCGCTACTTGCATTTCGGTGGCCGGTACGCCAGAATAGAGATACCGGGAATGGTGTGCTAAACCATTTCCCGTCGCGACCACGGTGTAAAACTGTCGCGACCGACAGAAGAAATACGTTCGCATGTGCAATGGCGTCACGGTACAACGATAACGGTACGCTAACATGGTAACAAGGTCAGCTACGGCAACAGTGAGGCCTTTTACTTGGGAGCAAAACCGCTAGGCACAACAGCGTACAAAGGACCGCAATGTCCCGTTACCGCCACCTGAGTGAGAAGCACCCCGAATGAGAACTTGAGCTCCCCGCGATGACTGCAAATTCTGCTTCAGCACAGCTTCTTACAGCGCGAGTTTGGTTCGGTTGCCAGAAACCGGTCAAAAAAAGAGCTTGAAGGGAGCAATTAAAGGGCCGCGCCGCCAAGACAAAACACAACTGTGCCAAGTTTGAACAAATTAGGCAACTCAATCAACCCCATTCCAGACGCGAAGGACGTTATTACCTCGCAAAAATATCGAGAAATATCGAAAGACCAACTTTAGCGCTAAAGATGCGTCAGAAGGACAGGCGTTACGCAATGAGGGCCAGCATTCAAAGTTTGGATAATCGTGTGTTTACGGGTTTTTTGGTCGGCAGTCTAGTGGGCGGCCACCAGTCGCGCATAAAAGAATCTGTGACGTCATAGAGAAATTTCCGGGATGCGGCTGTGGAGACGCCACTGCTGAGTGCGTTTTCCTTAATATCTCTGTTGTTTTGTTTGAAGTTTGCGATAAAATGGCAATCATTGTTGTCGGGACAAAGCGGGTTTTCCATGACCAAAAATTTTATTTTTTCTGCATGGCTTCTTTACGTAACGCCCAAAGAAACGGTCGAAGTAGCGTGGAGACAGCCAAGATTGTTCTTGCCTGCACGTGAACGGGCTGTATCAGCTACGCTTAGCCGCTATCTGCAAAGGAACTCCGCCTATGAATGTTATACCATGCGAGCAAGGAACTTTGCGACGCACACTGGGGAAGCTGCGGATTAAGAAGCAATGCTGCCGCTTAGCTAAACTCTCTGCGTACGAATTAAGGAACGAATTAATGTCTACAGGAACAGAGTGCGAATGCGTTCGAAGGAAAATGTAATTTTGCAAAGAAACACAGCCGACTAACTTTGTTTGATCCACGGTGCATGGGCTCAGTCGGTAATACGTCGAAAATTCACTTTGGCAATTTTAAGCGAGTGGCCAAGTCACCTAAAATAAACAAATCAAGGTGAGGACGCATGCAACTAATCGGGCGTATTGCAAATAATTGCATGGAAACGGAAAGGTGCTCGAATTGACTTAAGTTCCTATATATAGACTCCATAGATTATCAGAAAGCGTTTGAATTGGTCGAGCCTAGGCAGCCATTCAGGCATTACGGAAACACGGTGTAGACGAGCATTATGTAAGAATCTTAAGGATATTTATAATTGGTTCACAGCTACCATCATCCTCCACAAGGAGAGCAGTGAAATACCTCTAAGGAAGGGCGTCAGACAAGGAGACACAATCTCTCCAATGTTATTCGCAGCACATTTACAAGAAGTATTCAGAACATTGGATTGGGAACAGGTGGGACTATGGGTTAATGGAGAATACCTCAGTAACCTTAGATTCGGTGATGATGTTGCCTTGCTAAGTAACTCGGCGAACGGATTGCAAAGCATGCTTACATCACTGGACAGAGTGGAGCCGTGCACGGGAAAATTAATACACAGAAAACTAAAGTAGTGATGAATAACCGCGGGACAGCACAGCGATTTGAGATAGGTCGGGAGGCAGTGGAAGTGGTAAGCTTATATATCTACTTAGGCCAAGTTGTGACGACGGATCCCAACCATGAGGCACAGATAATCAGAAGGATAAGAGTGGGGTGGAGTGCACTCGGCAGGCATTCTCAGATAATGAATGAACCCGCCGCGGTGGCCCATTGGCGAAGGCGTTGCGCTGCTGAGCACAAGGTCGCGTTTTCGATTCCCGGCCATGGCGGCCGCTTTTCTGATGGAGCCGAAAAGCAATAACGCCAGTGTTTACGAGATGTCGGCGCACGAAAAAGATCCACGGGTGGTCGAAATTATTCCAGAGCCCTTCACTACGGCGCGCCTGATCGCCTTCGTTGCGTCGGTGCGTTGAACCCCAGAATCAATCAAACAATCAGATAATGAATGGCACCCACCATTGCCCCTGAAGAAGAACGTGTATGACAGCTGCATCTTACCGGTACTCACGGACGGTGCACAAACTTGGAGGCTCACTTCAAGGGTTCAAGTTAATTTTAGGATGGCTCAGTGAGCAATGGAACGGAGGTTGGTAGGTGTAACATTAAGGGACAAGAGAGCGGAGTGGGTCAGGTAACAAACGTGTGTTAAGGATATTTTAGTAGAAATCAAGAAGAAATGGACGTGGGCAGAGCATGTAATGCGAAGGCAGATAACCATTGTTCATTAAGGGTAACGGAGGGGATCCCTAGAGAAAAAAAGCGTGGCAGAGGGTGGCATCAGGTTAGATGGGCAGATGAGATCAAGAAATTTGCAGGGATAAATTGGTCGCAGTTAGCGCAGAACCAGGATAAGGCGAGATTAATGGGAGATGCCTTTGCCCTGCATTGGGCGTAGACAGGATGGTGATGATGATGATTTTGTCCTTTATTTTTTGTGCCTTTTGAAACATAAGTTGGAAAATGTGCCTGTAAGAATTAAGTTTAATGTTTACTTGCGTGTTCGCTCCCCGCTTGTGGCACTGCGAAAGAACAATTGCAGCGGATGAGGCTTACGCAGCGCATCCCGTAGGTTGAATGACCATGAAGTGTGTGGACGGCAGGTCTATCTTCTCCTCCTCGATTTTCAGTGTTCATTTGCACAGTCGGAAGAACTGCCACCTCCGGACATACCTACCCATTCGACGGGCTCTGTGACCAACTGTATTACAGCAGCGTTTTCACCGCGGATGGTGAACTCCACAGCACAAGGGGGGACAGCAGCTTGGCTGCGTTTCAGGCCACAATGAAGAGATACCGAAAGACGAAGGGTGGTCTGGCCTTCGACTTCTTGTGAGTTCCTCCATTTTAATCATGCAATCATTTAGAATTTAGCATATACTGGTCTCTACCTCCATTCTTACGTTTGCAGTCTAAATATACCCAAACAGACTTCCGCGCATTTAGGCCGTTAAAAACTCCTCACAGGCATTAAGGACTGCTTAGACGTAGGAATACAAAATCGAGTGAAACGTTTTTACATGTATCAAAGCTGTTTCTGCGGTATTGTGAGCGACGCCATTTTCCTTGGTCCTAGGGGAAAAGGAGAGGCAGCAGTGCAGGCGAAGCTGCCGTAAGGCGGTCCTTTGCGGAGGCGCGGGACATCAAGTATCTTCTTTTGGAAGAAATGTGTGTGTGTGTGTGTGTGTGCGCGCGCGCGCGCGCATGTGTGTGTGTGTGTGTGTGTGTGTGTGTGTAAGTGTGTGTGTGTGTGCGTGTGTGTGTGTGTGTGTGTGTGCGTGTGTGTGTGCGTGTGCGTGTGTGTGTGTGTGCGTTTTGTGTGTGGGCACAAAAAGCACGTACACACACGCGCACGCACACGCACACTGACACGCACGCGGGCCCGAAACTATAATTGGAAGCCAGCGCTTTCTAGTTCGTATTTTAAAAGTTCGACGAGTTAAACGGGAGGTACACGAACGAAAAAAATACTATTAGGCCACCCACACTGTGAAGAAGGACGAGCAGCGAGGATGGGTTGTGTTTTACATCAATGGGCGCAGCTATCCCCGAAAAAAAGCACGCGTGTTGGGGATTTGCTGTTGAGTATACTCGCTTGTCAATCAAATGATCTATGCTTGGAAGGACAAGAGTTTTATTGCAGGAGACTAATATGGGAGTGTCGGTTTCCTTCCACTAGAAGCCCACGAATTGACAGCATACGAAAATTCCACAATATTTACAACTTCATAAGAATCTTCATAACCATAAATAGTACATGAAACTTACGTGGGTCGTTAGGGTCGTCTTAGCGGCGCATTGGCATAAAATTTGTTTCGGGGTATTTTCGCTTAAACAAGTTTTCGCAATTTTTAGCCATACCCCTCTGTAGAATGTCATTTATACGCCTCGAGCTTTGCGATCGCTGCGCCGCCTGCCGCCGCTTCTCCGCGGAATTGACAGGATTGGCGCTGCGCGACTGATAGGGGCTCATGCAGTGTTTTGGTTCTCTTTGGCTCCTTTTTGCCCTTCTGCGCACTAAAAAACTTGTTCTGGTGACGTCTGTAAGTAAATTGTCCGTTTAGGTCCCTCCAAAAGCCCCTCCGTCTTGCTAGGTTGCTCAAACCCCAACAATAGCTATCCGGGAACGCGGTTCTGTGCCCTTCTTGGTCGTCGTTACGGGCGTCGGCGACGGCGGCAGCATACCGACGCTGTCACCTCCAAATACGTGAATTAAATAGCACAAGTGAATTTTATTGCAGCCTTGTTTTGACCTGATACAGGCACAATGAGAAGTGTGTTTCGTTTTGCAGCGCGGTCAACGAATGCGGCCTCGTTTAGAAAATTTACGTCGTAGAAAAATATATTTCGGGGAAGTGATTATCCAAGACCCGATAATAAATTGTGCCTTTTAAAGAATATAACCCACGCAAAAATGTTAAGTATATTCTAAGGCTGTGCGTCGTGAAGATGTGCACTCCTGCATACCACATAGACGGTATTCGTTGCAAAGTTTAGCGGTCAATTTCTTCGCTTGGCAACACTGGAAACGGCCACAGACATGGCGGATGCGCCACGGACACGGTGCAGCCTGTGCCACTGCGGCCGCACGCTGAAGAAAAAAAAAGACACCGGCGTGCGTCATCTGTTCCGCTCGAATCCGATTCTAAACTGTGGCGCCAACAGAGATGTTATTAATCGCACTCACAGTGAACTCGACGCAATACTTTACTCCATTCGATTCAGACGTGATTGCCTGCAACGCCTGCATCGTTGCACGGTGCGTTGCACCAAAGCGCTCGATTCGCCTCTGCAGGAATGGTGCCGTGCACCGCGTCGCTCGATTGCTCATGGTGCTGCAGTGGTGCCGCCGGGGTGCAGAGAACCGCTGCACCTGCTACCGAGGAAATGCAGCGATTCGGTGCAGTGAGCGTTGGGGCGTTGGGGGTTGGCAGGCGGCTACCGGCAGTTGCGGCGACCGCATTAAAATGTCCGCCGAGCTCGAAGATGCCTGGGACAAGCTTAGCGTCGCCGCTGATGCGTACGACGGAACCCAGATGGCCGTAAACATACAGTTGTAGAGGACGACAGGCGAGGATGATTAGCAGACGACTAAGCCTCCACCTCGCTCGATTGTAAACACGTAGGGGCACTAGTGGCGGTGCAACCGTGACGGCACCGCGGAACCACGCTGCTGCACTGCACCGGCAGCACAGAACTTCCTCCGGAACGTTGCCGTGCACCCCTTCTGAATCGAATGGAGCTTTTGTGTTCGGCGAAAAGTTCGTAACGTGAAACACAGTCATGTGTTTCACAATCATGCTTAGCACGGACAACTGCCGCCATCCCGGGGAGCCCGACGTAACGAGTGACGGTGCACTGTACTCGGTTACAACTCAAGAACGGCACAACCTCATGTAGTGTATCACTCCGCCAAAGCGCCGGACCCGTGACGTCAGTGCGCCCGCGTTTTGAAATGGGTTTGCTATGAATGCGTGATATCGTCTGCCTTGTCTCACGCAGTTTTTTTGTCGTCACTGGAGTCGTTTATAAGCATATTAAGTCCAAAAAATTACGGGAATGGCTCACGCCATGTTCAAAATATTCCCACTAACGCCCTACTTGCCCCGCGCGGAGAAACACCCGGCTACGGTGAGAAGGCACAGTGGCAACTCCCGGTGCTGTTCTTAAGTTGTCACCGAGTATAGCTTACACGGTTGGATGGAGGAGAAGAGGGGTGCCTGATCTGCGGGCCGTGCGCACAACGTCGCCTAGCAACAGACGCTTGGCCACAGATATGGCGGCGCACACTTGGTTGCCTGCATGCATTGCACGCCATTGAATACCGAGGATAGCAAAAACCAAAAAAAGTTAATTAAACCACGTAAAAATTAATGGTCTGCAAGTCCGGGAGAAACAGAATAGCTCGTATGGTCATGAAAAAAAAAACTCATTGTAGCTTCTGAAATGCTAAAAACGGTCGTTTGAACTTACGCCATGTGCGACTAACCAGTCCAACTAGTGTGCGAAATGCACTGCTATTTCGTGAGATGTCGGGAGGGGCGAGAGGAGGAGGGAGACGCTTAACAATCGTTGTGTACCAATGCGGAGCGATCAAGGAATGAACGTTTTAGTATAATCACAACACACAAGCTACGCATCCACCATACTCAAGTTTTTAGACTTCAACGAACAGCTGTTCACTCGGCGGACGCATTTTTTGAGGCATACAAGTTTACAACTGATGAATAGTGCCGTAACAAAAGTGGGATATCTTACAAGGCCCTCTGATTTTCATGTGTGCTAGATTCTGCAGGCTCCCTGCGTCATATGACTATGCTTCGAAAAAATTTTTAGTTGCGGACGCGCATTACTAAGGAAGCCCTTCTCCACGCTGCTTGCGGAGGATATATGTAGCAGATATGAATGTTTGCGGGCGCTCAGCTCCCGACAAGGCGCCCAAGCATCAATTTTTTTGTCGTGCGCTGATCCCGGGTATAATTTTAGGTTATCCGTCGTACTTATTTCCTAGAATGTTCGTGAAATTTATGTCCAGAGTAGGCATCAATATCTAAGATATGTTATTGGCGTGCTGTCAGTTATGAGTACTCCGTTAGGTTATATGAGCGCACAAAACTGGTTTAAGTCGTAGTGTATAGCCATAGCATGACCATTTGAGGAAACTGAGCTTATGGAGACAATGTTAGAAATTTCACGGCAGTGGAATCGCAATCATCTCCATATGCATATCCCACTTTCGCGACGCCGACCTGTGATGCACACCTGGCGCTTGTACAGACCGAATGTACCAGACTAAGATGGCCTCAGAACATATTTACACTCTCGTAAATGTGCCACATTTGCGAAAAGAGTGGCTGCTCGACATAAATATGTATTTCCAGCGCCTTCAAACGGTAAATCTCAGTCGTGAACGGGCCCCGAAAGCAGCGGTGAGAATGGGGAGCGTGCCGGAGACTCCCACGGCTGCTTTCGAAACCGGCTGCTCGGGGGATTTCAGTGGCGCCCCTACAGGCGGCGCTCGAGGCGTATATGAAACAGGCAGAAATTCCTAACGTTTAGACTTTCAATGCAAACTAATTATGACAAGTAAATGGAACTCGTCGTAATCATAAAACCATTTTTAGTAGCCAATTTGTGTACGATTTTTCCACGATTTCTGCATTAAATTTAGTGGAAGAGCAATCGCGAGAATATAGAGAAATGTTTTCCTTTGGATGCGACGCCTAAAAAAGCTGACATCGACCACCTCCGGAAGGTAGCTATTGGCCCGGAGTAAATACCGTGGCGCCACCTAGGAGTGACGTGACTTGTAAGACGCCGTGTTATGTTGTCTTCTGCTAGAATACATTTCCTATGCTTATGCGAGCGCTCATGTGTTGTTATGGCCACCACATGACCCTCCTCGCGGTTTCGATGCTAATTACCCAAACAAGTGGTCTAAAGACCGAATAATCCGGCAGAGCAATCAGCGACTCGCTTGTTCCCGGCGACACCGCCGCGGCTAGGTAGTTGCTACCATCGCCACCGTCAGCCTGTACACAGCCTGCTAACGCCAAGGACGATGCAACTGGTACCGAGAAAAGGATGCTGTTAATTCATTATGAAATACTCTCGACTTGACCTGAACGAGACCGTTTGTGCAAAGATAATAGACCTTGCAAGAGCGACGGAGACATGCCGCCCAGTTGTGATATCACAACGCGTACTGCGCGCATTGCCTGGGAAATGAATGAGTACTTGAGAACGGTAAGCGGATTGCTTCGCCGCACACGCTTAGAAGTGGCGGTACGATCGGCATCTCTCTCCTGCATTTCGCCTGCAATGTTTTTTTTTAATTTAAATTTATGCCCTGATTTTATTAACGATCACTAGTACTCTGTACTGCTATGCTTACTTTTCTCAGTGTATGAATGTTATTAACGCAACTTTTCAACGCCTTTGAGCGGGTTTAGACGTGCCTATGTTTTTTTTAATAAAGGCCTCGCCATGGAAATTTATTATTGCAACACGGCTTTTGGTTGTTTACAATGATCCTCCGCCTTACTCTAGCATCAATTTCGTGAACTCACGACTGCTCACGAAAGGCGCGGCTGTGAACGTAACGAAACACGTCATGAAGTAATGGGGAGTTTTAGAATAGGGGAACCAAGTGTTGGGAGCCCCCAAAGGGTTTGGGGAACCCAAAACAACACGCTTGCGCGCGACACGTTTTCGAAGAGGGTCTTCAACAGCTTGCTCGCCGCCGGTTTCGGATGCGCGGAGTTCGATGTCGGGAACTTTAGGCTTAGCGTCGCGGCAGATATTGCATCGCCTCTATTGTTGCAGTCGCGAATGACAGTCCCTAACACCTCTTTTCACCACACTATCAACCCCTTTCTCGTATGTGTAAGTTTGTATCCGTGGTGACTGCGATTTAAGCGATCGATGATCAAAATACCTGCCACGCAGTATACCACATAGTGTGGGCTCTCCCTAACACCCCAGATCTGCCTCCACCCCAACCCTCCCCGTGCACAGAAGTCCGGCAACAGCAAAGAGTCCTGAACTGAGGACAGCCCTTACGGGTCCGGAGTGACCACAATCGCTGCAGATGGGAGAAGTGAAGTATCTCCTCCTTCTCTTCGTCCTCCGCTATCTTATGCAGCCTAAGTGGAATCAATCCAAGCTATATAACCTCGATTATCCGCCCACCCCGCAACAAAATAATTATGTGGGGGCGAAGTGGGGGGGGGGGAGGAGGGAGGGGGCTCTTGCCTTTCTCATCAGCGTACAGAGCGTATAGGGACCGGGCAGCTGGACGGGTGGCGCCACCACTCGGCGCTCCGCTCGTCAGTGGAATGAGCCGGTGCATTGGACTACACAGCCTCCCGTTGTTTTTGTCGTGTTTTCTTCGGTGCTTTGTATGTTTTGGTGGCATTGTGAGCAGACATGTGAGATGAAACGAAGTCTAGACAGGTATGTTGGGTTCTTAGATGCAGTAATGACTACGTAAACTTGTCGGACGCGTCTAAAGTTGGGTATCGGCTGCAGTGGCATGAGCGCTTTTTGTAGCGATCTGCTCTTGGCTCCACCCGTTCTGAGTACGAATAAAACTACTAGTATTAGTATTATTTTTTTCGTAAATGCACTAACGGCTACGCAAACTTATTGGATGCTTGTAAAGTTGGGGAAGGGCTACATTGACCCGAGCGCTTTTTGCAGCGCTCTGCGCCTGGCTCCGCGCGATCTGAGTAGGAATAAAACTATTAGCAATATTAGAATTCATTTCTACCATTTTAAATTATCTTCACTGGTTTCAATGACTACGGCTTCCACGCCAGCCTTAGCGCTGGGATACCTCGATACGTGTGTTTTAAATAAAAAGGCACCTGCATACGAGATGGATTACCGTGTAGCCGTAGAAATGTTGCGGTAGTTTACACTTTCTGCAACTGTAAGCTTTGTACCTTCGGTTTTGGTGAGCGACACTGTGACAGCATGGGAGCCTAAAAGCCGAAGCGGAAATCCTACGTTTGTGGTGGTCATTTTATCAGGAGCCAAAGTTATTCACCAACTCAAAAACCCCAGCTACAAACCCTCCCTCCTTCCCTTCCCGTTTTACCACCTGCGTAAAATAAAGGCCGGCACCAATAGTTAAAAAAATGTGGCAGTGTTAACGTCAGCCGGTGTTCTTTAATGCTGAAGTATTCTCTACAGAGTACCTAAAAAAGTCGTGTGATGCCTGGTGAAGACACCAAAAACGCGCGATTAGTTGCCTCAAATATGGGTGCATGAGCCCGAGCCCTCCACCACAGACACATTTCCGACACGCTGGAAAAAGTTTAGATTTGGAGAGGGGGCATGGAAGGGCAAAATTAAACAGAAAAATCATCTAGCCCTCCGTCTAATGCATAGGCGTGCGCACAGGGGGGGCAGGGGGGGCGGCCGCCCCCCCTAATCATCTGAAGGGGGGCGCCAAATTGGCCCATATTTTGCCAATGTAGCACATTAAAGTAAAAATTTCTGCTCAGAACTAGTTTGTATGTGTTGCCATTCCATCGCATTGAAATAAAAATTTTATAACCATCCCTCTTTGCACTGCGTTCGGACCGCTAGGCCTTCAGTGGGAAGAGGTCAGGAGTTGCTGTAAGAGGGGGGGGGGCAGCGGTAAGACTTTGCCCCCCCTAATTGAGAACTCTGCGCACGCCTATGGTCTAAGGATTATGATGGTTGAACACAAAGCTTTCTTCGTGCGAAATCGAATGGGAAATGGTCAAAGTCAAAGACGCTGCGATCAAAAGACCAAACTGCGTGCTGGTCAAATTTGACGCTTAACTAGTCAGTTTAATACAGAAGGCAACCAAGGAAACCCTACGATAGAGTTTTGCGATAAACCATCATCGTCGTTAGACGGAGGTGTGCATGATTTTTCAATCGTAGGTGGCAGCTTGTAAACCGACCGCAGCATTCAGTTGTGAAGCTGAGTGCATGCAGGTTTCGGGCACCCTCCTGTCGTGCGTCCTTCAGCCACGCAGGAATTTGTTTTTGAAAAACCATTTACCAACTAGCCAGCAACCATTGCAATTCTTGTAAAACAATGCTTCTCCAAGACAAGCAATGACGTTCTACTATCATGCAGTATTTATTCTATAACGATTCCCGATGACTGGGGTAAGAGCATTTCTGTGAAATTAAACAGCGTCGTCCGTCACAATTTCTGTTTTGAGTTAAATCTTCGAAGACACCCCCCAACTTTGTCTTTCGCTTGTGCCCGACGTCGACGCCGTTTCGTCATCAACTCCAAAAGGCCAGCGCTGCAGCTTTTCTAGATCGGTTGCACACACCGGCTTTGTGGGAGCATTTAGCGGCAAAATGCTCCTTGATTCGTGAAACTGCATGCAGGCATGAAAAAATTGCATGAAGCAACGAACTTTCACTTCCAGCTTGACTTCCACCTTGGCGCATTGAGCGTCGTCTGCTATTTGTAAATACTAAGTATGGGAGTAAATAACACACATGGCATGCCTCGTAAACGTCACATCCACGCTCAAGATTTACCGATCTGAAAAATGCCCGAGGGGTTACGTACGCTTTGCAAGCCACACCGCAGAAAAACGACAGAAAGCCATGCACAACTACGCTGCGCTGACCACCACCGGCATTCCACTGACGAGCGGTTCGCCACGGGCGGCGCTGTTCGCTGAAACGACGGTGGTGCCATACAACGGCCGCCAGGTCCCTATACACGGGTTTCTCACCGTGCATCGCATTATCTTCCAGCTTACTCGTATTAGATTTATAAATTAAAAAGACATCCCCCTCGCGAGGGGCACGATCAAATGCACAGCATTTTCGAGGGGGTGCGCCGGCAAGTCGGATCTCTTGATCGCGGGACCCGTGTCGCCATCTTTTGGAAGCGCGGGACAACTTGTGGCGCTTTCGAAACAAACGAGAAATGAGTGAAGGATATAAGGCGCGTTCGGTGCATCGAAATCTGTGTCGGTTTCGTGGCTCGGTCGGTTGTGCGCCGGGCACCTTGCGTTCCGCCCGCGGCGTCATGGGTTCGAAACCGGGCGCCGGAGACTGTTATTTCTTCCTGGCTGCGGACTACGACAGGGCGCGCCTGCGGACTACAAGGCGCGCATGCGGACTACGACAGCGCACGCCAACGCCGCGTGACATTGTGAGTTACTAAAATGCTATGCATTTAAAAAATCTGTATAAGCATTTATCTGTATAAGATTCCTTCCGTGCCCTCATTTTCCTATGACGCGTTTTGTAAAAGTGTTGCGAGGGGGAATTGCCTATAGCCACTGGCATTAAGGGGTGTATGCTTGTCGACCTTCAAATGCACAGCCCCTTTCATTAGACCGCTGCTTAGGTTTAGTGTAGGGGCATTTAAAAGTTCCCCATCGAAGAAGTGACCTCATCACGACGTCAGGCGTTTGCGCTGAATGGGAGGTGTTTGGAAGTCTAGAATATTAAAAAAAACACGGGAAAATTGAAGCACTTACATAAACTTAAATGGGCGCGAGATTCTTCGCTGTGCATGAAAAAAAATTATAAGAAATCTTCTCATGGCATCCCACCATTGTCATGACGCTCTTTGACCTCGTCGGCCTTGCGCCATAAAACCCTAAATCCTCATCATCAAATAGTGTAAGCTGCTTAACCGACTCCCCAAAACAACACGTAACGTTTGTGGCTTTGTACACTTCATCCGTCCCCAGTAACGCCGATCTCGGGCAAACATGGCGTAAATACAAAAACAAACACAATTATAAAGCTTTCACTTTGCGCAGACTGGTATCGCCAGCGGGGAGAAATTTGTCCCGTCCTGTGTAACCGCATTGCTCATCGCTTTGCATCTGCTACCCGATTGGGATAGAAAAAATTGCTCGCCACTCCACCTTGCGAACGTGTATGCTCAGCAAAGCTGTTGTAAACCACTACAAATGGTGATGATGAGGATACGAAACGTTCCTTGTCGTCTCTGCAGACTTGTCGCTTGAGTTCGGCTTGTGTCACTGGCTAAGGGTACAGAGTATCGGCCCTCATTTCTCCTATATTGTTCCTCGCCGCCGCCATGATCATTGTTCTGTTCGCATCACGTGACATTTTACTCTGTGACAGTTCATGGGCGCCGCTATTTTGGTAGTCGGTCAACTCTTCTAGGTTTATTAAATTGTCCTCCCTGCTCTGCGGCTGCGCGCGACTGACGCCGCTCCGAATGCGAATCAAAGATAACGCGTGCAACAGCATTTTAGCGGAAGTGTGTCCTGCCTAGCCCGAAGGATGCGCTCAAAGTCTTGGGCAAGAACTGCCCTATCTAGTCCTACCTAGCCTTCAAGAATAATCTGCAAACATAGTCTTTACCAGGAACACTTGGGAGCTCCTATTGTTCACAGGCGCCTTATCGTCCATAACGCGGTTTCGAACACTGCTTGCTTTGTGGTTCCCTTAAAGGGACCCTGCAACAATTTCGATAAACTCTTTCACTCTTCACTTCGCGTCTGGAAGCACTGCGAAAGGTATATTTATCGCCAGCACGGAGCGGCACGGCGTGATTTGTTCGTAACACCAGATACGCCTTTCCTTTCTGGTTTGTTTTTGTGGCGTTTTTTTTCAGTTGCTATCGAAAAGCGCTCTTTGCTGCAACTAAAGGGAAACCAGCCAACAGCCGCTACTTGGCCTTAGTGACGTACTTCGAACGGTCGAAGAACGTAAAGACCGGGAAAGAGAGAAAAATCTTTTGAGCGAGTTTCTAAGTTATCGGATGTGCATAGAGCAGCAATTTTTGGCTAAAGTACTCTGCGCCTCCCTAATCTAAGTACTGGATGTTTTGAGTGTTAACGTTCTGCAAGCATTTAGGATGTCAAAAAAGTTAAAGTGTTGCAGGGTTCCTTTAAATGAAATATGGGCTATATGCTGTTTGTCTGATTAGTCTAACGCGGCCACTAGGCTTATTAGGCCTCGGTGCCTCCACGTTCTTGCCCACGGAGATCGTTCTTGCCTACGGCGAAGAAACCATTGAAGGTCGGTGTATACATCTTATGTTGCTGCAACCAAAACCACAGCACCCGGGCATTTTGTTATCAAAAACAAGCATCCATGAATTCTTGAATAAACTAACACTGCAAATATTACTGATTTATTTATTTTCTGCCTTGTATTGGCGTAATGTCTTCTTCTTGTTCAACAGTGTTGCCAAGTATGGATCTTGACACCGGACTTCGACGTTTAGATTTGGCTGTGACCATTGCGCAGATTTTGTTTCACTTTTGCTGGTGGCTGAATGGAGTCGCAGACACAGACAGACAGACAGACCGATAGACAAACAGACAGGCAGACAGACAGATCAATATTTCTGGGTTTAAGAAGCCCAAGAAAGACTATGTGGCTTAGCTCCGCTAACCTTGGATACGCAAAGCAAAAGCATGGCTTTGTCTGGTTGAGTCTTGGTTTCGCTTGGTTAACCTTTGATTTAGCTGTATTGCCGACCACGTCTCAAAGCCGTTCGGTTCCGTGCAACGCTCCCAAGAGGAGGCCTGGCGAACGCAGCGTTCATTCATGGCGAAGGCACCATTCCTCTTCGCCGAGCGCCAGACGAGTTACATTTAACGGAACAGCGCCGTGCCGCATGCATGGGAGGCTGCGGCCCGTTTGGCTGCCTCGGCCGTAGCGGCGGTGGTGGCCGCTGTCGTCGCCCGCAGGTGCCAACAGAGGGCCTGCCCTCATGAAAATGGACGTTGAGTTTTAATAGACCCCCTATTGTGTTTCTATAGAGTCAATAAAAAGTCAATTAAAACTCATCGCTTATAGACTGTGCTCGTTAAAAAGTCAACAAACTTTGTATCGCACAAACTCAAACATTTTATTGCCTTCAAAATATTGAGTTTTAATACACTTCATATTGCGTTTCTATGGAGTGAACCAAATCTCCCATCTTAAAAACTGCGGCCGATACAAAGTCAATGAACTTTTTATTGCAAAAATGCAACATGAATTTTATTGCCGTCACTATATTAAGTTTTAACAAACTCCATATTGTCTTTCTATAGGGTCGATCGAACTCCTAATGTGTGGACTGTGGTCATTAGACAGGCAATAAACGTTTTATAACGAAAACGCAGCAAGCATCTTATTGCCTTCATTATGTTGAGTTTCGATAGGCTCTGTATTGCGTTTTTATAGCCCACCCACGGAGGTCTGGTAGCTTATCGGTGCATATATGTGGGGTACTACTGGGCCGCATGCCCCGCCCCATCAACCAAGATCGCGTAGTGGACGTCCCATCCCTTCGTCTTGGGAGCACTTGGGAGCGGTGGCGCCTGGGATGGCGGACATCACCGTCGGACAGTTCGAGCCCCTGCTAAGCTCCTGTGTTAAAACCTGCCAGAAAACCTGACGCACAGGCAGCAAGATATTACGACTAAACTCAATAAGAATTTTATAGAAAGCTAGTAGAGATAATGTAATAAAAACTCATCAGGCATTCTGCTCAGACTTAGCTCTATGCAACAGGTTGTGATGACTGGGCACAATAAGAATTTTATAGAAATCTAATTGCGATCAATTTAATAGAAACCCTTCAGAAACTGTATTCAGAGCTTACTCACACTCAACAGGTTGTTACGACCATACTCAATAAAAATTTTAAGAATGCTAATGCAGGCAAATTTAATAAAAACTCATCAAAAATTCTATTCAAACTTTATTCACACGCAACAGGACGTTACGACTATACTCAATAAGCATTTTATGAAAAAATAATTGCCATAAAATTAATAAAAATCCACCAGATACTGTATTCAAACCTGACTCCCACTCAACAGGCTGTTGCGACTGTACTGAGTAAGAATTGTATAGAAAGCTTATTGAATTTCTTTTATAAAAACCCCATAAGAAACTCATAAGAAACTACATTCAGAACCGATAAGGTCTATTGACTTGGCTCTATAACAAGTTTATTAAATCTCGGTAAAGATTTTTGTGAGGGTGGCGAATTACGCGATGGGCTTCGAGGGGTGTGTCGCTGGGGGTGTGTCCCATCAAAAGGTGATTTGAGCATCCTCCATGAAATTGCTGCACAAAAGTAGTAAAGCTTTGCTTTAAAAACATGCACGACAGCGATGATACCATCCAATAGCCACATGATCCCATGCTGCCGTTTACACGGAGAACCCAGCAGTTGGACGGAACTTATTTGCCACCGACAACGGGGCTTAACTACCTAATGAATAGAGTAGATTCTCTCCGCGCGGAGATAAAAGGTGCTACTTTTCAAGTTCCGGTGATTTTTTGAAAAAGCCTGTAAAGAGACACTAGATTGAGTTATCATTACTTTGGGATAATTAATTCGTTATTCTATATTTCACATTTCTATTTCGTGCATTTATTTGCGGTCCAGCAATGGCAGCATCCGTGGAAACGACGCAGCGCGAAGATAACCTCTAACAGTTTGCATATTAGGAACATTTCTCTCTGTGCACAATGAAGTTGACATCGGCTTCGTATCGCGAAGGACCTTGGTTTGATCCTGACGAGGGGAAGCGGCTTTCTTTTACGAAGCCTCTTTCTACGTGCGTGACGCCGCACGAGCTGCGACAAGCCGCGCCCCTAAAGGGTTCCGCACCTAAAATGTGAAAGACCAGGGTGTTCCAGGCTTGTCGTATTTCTTTTTGGTTTAACTGGTGCTTTTCAAAACGAAAGGTTTAGATCGGTTTAGAGCGCGCACGTTGTGAGGTTATAGAAAATGGCAGAGCTTGCACTGGTGGTGCAAAGCTGGAGTAACAGCAGAGCTGGAGGCCCCTATCCCTGGGTCGGAGACCCGGCTGTTGCACCTCACATGGACTTCCAGACTTGCCACGGGAAGTCCTCCGTGACTGGGAGGCCCGGGTCGTTTGGTCAGCAGACTTTCACATCTCTCCGAAGGGCGGTTGCGTCAGCACGCGCTACAACCCGCGGCAACCAGCTTCGCCAACTTGGCGTCTGTGCTCCCCACTTGAGCTGCGAAGGCACGTGAACTGGCGAGGAGAAAAGCATACGAGACAGTTTTCTTGAAGGTTGAGCTGGCCGACGATCGGCACGCCTCTAAAGGCACAGGCTGACGCGCACTCGCTTAGCGTTTTTAACTCTTTACGAAGCTTTTTACCTCCACCGCCCAAGGGTTCTGTCGCGACCGTTAGGGTCAACAGAAGACTCCCACAAACAAAGAAAAGTCACTGACAGCGCCAGGAATCGAACCCGGAACGAATAGAGAAACGGAGCGAAAGCCCGTTGTCTTACGGATTGCGCCGCGAGCCAACGCGGAGAAGGGGCAGACACACGGTGCACTCACCGAGCACAACTTCGGGGCTATCCCTTGCGTTCTGAGCGAATGCAACGTAATAGCATAACGCGACCTCTCGCGCCACTGTGCGCTCCACCCACGGCACTTGTAGCGGGGGTGGTGGTGGCAGAGATGGAAGAGAAATGAGATCTTCTAACACCGGGTTTGAGTTTCCTTTAATTTATAAAAA
Organism: Haemaphysalis longicornis; assembly: GCF_048455015.1. NCBI lineage: Eukaryota > Metazoa > Arthropoda > Arachnida > Ixodida > Ixodidae > Haemaphysalis > Haemaphysalis longicornis. Next base: position 159,587,310 of record NW_027526445.1, on the reverse strand, counting down.
AAGCTTCTACACACGTGCTTCACCCCTAAAGCTCAACCGACCCCTGTTCCCGAATCATGCGTTGATTAAACTTTAGAAGAGAATGTCTCTTTGAAGTAATAAAGGGTGTTGTAACAAGTGCATTTCACTTGCCTATGGTTTACGCGTTGCAGAGCCACGTGTGTGAATTCAATTGAACTCGCATGGGTAATTGTTGTGCGTGTCGTATACAGCTTTGCTTTCCAGCCACCTTCACAGGGTGGATTGGCGCGCATTTTTTTAAGTTAGTGTCTTTTGGGCTACTTGAAAGAGGAATTTTGGTCTGCCTTTGTGAACAGAGAATTTAATACAAGACCACTTATCAGCACGCAGTGGCTAGTGGTAACAGCAATTGCCTAAAAGCACAACAAACCCAATTAGTTTCCCAGTGCTCCGGGCAGTGAACACTTAGCAAATGTCTGTGGTGGTGAAACAAGCTACTGCAAAATCACTCCACAGGAAGTTCAGAGGTGTTCACAGAAAGAGTTCAGAAACAAGCTGAAACTCAATACGGTAGAACAGTTATGCTCAAAACATTGTTCCAGATCACCATGAAGCGCGTGAACCAGCGTAATAGAAAGGCTGCATCGCTTATAGCTTCCAACTCATTTTCTAAGTGACTCAGAGGGATCGACCGTACACGCCACAGCAGTGGAAACATCTTTCGTTGCGGTCGGGCGCGAAGACACACGGTACCACGATTTCGCAACAATACAAAAGCACGAGCACACATCAGGAAGTTCAACACGTCATTTGAACGTGTGCTCATTGTAGAACCTGCTTAATACCGAACGAAAACTTGCTTGACACACTCGAAAACGTTACATCTACAAGACAGTGAAACATAGCATGGTCCAATGTTTCAGTGTGCCCGCACAGCAGGCACCATCATTCAGCTGCACGGCCAAACTTAAAGCAGATGCTGAACAACAGGTTTCTATACCCACAACCAAATAGAAATGCCTAAGTCAGTGGCAATGTTCATACTTATCAACTTCTCAACATTGTTGACCCAAACCAAAATATTACACATATCTGAGGCAATACATCAATACGTGATATTCGCAGTGTCCCTTTATTAAAAATACGCGATGGTTAATTAATAAAAAAATCATTCAGGAAAATACAAAAACCGGTAACCCGCTGTTTCCCTAGATGCATTTCGAGAAATAAAACGGCAACAGTAACGAAGGGTTCTAGTAGGTAGTTTTCACGTTCCGCTTGGAGCGCACGTGCAGTAGGGTGCCTCGATTCACGCGCGCCTCTGCCGTACGGCAGCGCTCGCATCGAGGCACCCGGCGCGGAGCAGTGGAACGCTGTATATTCAAATGGACTTTAACAAACCGCTAGCGTATTTTACTTGGGAGGATCGAGATACGTTACGGATTGTTTTGCATGGCGGAAAAACCATGAAGCCCCCTTACAGACATCTGGGCACTGGACAACTGCCGCCTTTTGCGCACTGCTTTTCACGAATGGGGTTGTGTTTTCTAAATTCCTGAATACCGATTCGGTTGTGTTTTCACAGGTATTCCAAGAATCGAATGGAGCAACTGGTTCTGGTACATAGCGATTGTAAAAGTTCCGCCAGCTTTCTCGCAATTTTCAAACTTACGAAACTATTTAGTTTAAATCTGTGTAAATGGGAATCACTGAGCTCACATGCCGGATTGTTGCATCGTCTGCACCTGTGTCGCGCGGTGGTGTAGCCCCTCCCGAACACATCAGGATGGCTAGGTTCCCCTGCCTCACCCTTCGAAGCAGACTCTTCTCCGTTTTCTTTCTTCCGACACACGGCCGGGCTACAGCGGCGGCGCCCGCCGCGCGAGCCAGGCAGTGGCCGACGCTGCTGCCTTCGGAGCGGCGCCCCCGCGAATCGCATGTAACGGCTGGAAGAATCCTTGGTTTCACTCTTTCTACAGCCACCTGTGTGAATTCAAGTGACGTCGCATGGGGCATTGTTGTGGGGGTCGTTTACAGCTTTGCTTTCCAACCACCTTCACAGCGTAGATTGGAGCCCTTTTTTTTAAAAAACTCTAGCATGCGCATTATGCATGAGCATTTTGCTGAACGAAACGACCAGGCTAGAAGCCACCAACGTATTATGGTCGATTTGAAATGTCGAATTCCGGTTTCCACCCCGACTGCATCGAATAATCCTGCTTCCCACAGTGGTTAGAACATTCAGGCCGTCTAAGATGTCTTCATTTGCTAACACACACCGCATTTGTTGTAATCGGTTGCTAGTGGTGCCCAAAAGAAATACAAACGTAAAGTTCGGGTGCTGTTTGCGACAGCGCCTGTCGACGGTTACCTACATCATGGCAGATGAGGGTGGCTCTTTCAGCGGAGCGTTATTCACTGGGACGGTCCTATTGGCGGTGAGCGCGACCACTGGTGGCGCTGCCAGACGAGCCTCCGTGACGTCGGCTTAGGGATTTTCGCATTTGTCGTGTGCTTTACTCGGGCTCACTCTCCCTGCTGTATCATTGCGCTCGGTTGAGGTATAATGATTGTCCGCAAAGATTTGGCATGTGCGTAACTTTTTATCACAATAATGGACATAAAATCGGATACACTAGCTCAAGCCGTGAGTTAAAGCACAGTTTTGGATACTGCTACGGAAGAAACACTGCCTGTGTCGCTCCATTCCTTCCGAAGTCAGCCCTGTGCGGAGCGCATAGTCTGAGCTAGGGGTCATCCTCTGTATTATGCAATCTTTATAACAAAGATAATATCCAGCTGCTAATAACCGACAACAGCGAAACTGCAAGACCAAAGCAAATACCAGGCCTTCAGGGCTGCCGGCTTTGGTAGAAGGCATTAGATTCTCGGTAATCGTATGCAAGGTAAGAGTTTTTGCAACCTTGCCGAACGCTCGAAAGCACTCTGTCACATCACTTTACGTTGTCATAGCATGAAAGTATGCCGACGTGCACCGTGGGCCGCAATAATGATAGGTTGAGTTCCAAACAACCCACTGTGTGTATACGGGCCTGCTGGTTTTATACTAGGCTGTTAGCCAGTGTGGAGGTTTATTGAGCAAAACGAGTCACGTCTACGGTAAAGATAGAGGAACACTATGTATGTTCAGACCTGGAGGGATATTTGGGTACATTTTCTGCAGCGATATCTTGCCAATGCTCAAATATGGGGGATAGGTAAACTGCCCTCAAAAAGAGGAGGGGGCGCATAAGGAGGAGAAAACCTTTTTTAACACTAAAATCGAGCTGATTAGTGGGCCGGAGCCTCAGAACAGGAAAAGAATATGAGTAATTCCTTTCAATTCATAAAACGACGTGTCGAGTGGACCAGGGTGTGTTCTTTACGCCTTGAAGGGTTGGAAAATAATGAAGAGCTGCTTGGAAATACTCAGTTGTTTTGATTCTTGTAATATATGCACGTATACTATTTATTGCGTTCGTTAGCCAGTATGTCAAGCCTTCAACACCGTAATCATGTCATTTTTTTTCGGGTTGAGAGACAGCTCGTTATGATAACGATGGTTACGGTAGAAATTCAGAGCACAAAAGCCGCCTTTAAGTACTCTGGACAACGTTGTCTGAGGGCGAGATCGCGGTGGCGTAGCACAGACCTCATTGTATTTACATGTGAATAAACACCACACGCTACTGATATGCACCTTCTTGTACGAAGCCATAACGAAAGCCAATTTGTGAAGAAGGGAATGTATGCCATACAGTCTGAAGAAAATATCCACAACATCTTTGTGAGCCACCCAAACATGCCCAAACGTACTAATAAGACGTTTGTGACGGTGCAGAAAAATTAATGCGCTGGGCACACAAAAGAAAACACTCATCCGATACAAGTCAACAACAACGACAGAAATAGAAGACAGTCGCGTTATTTCCTGCTGTGCGCTGCGCGTGTACGTAGCACTGAACTCTTGGGTCGTCGTAAGTGCACCTCAAAAATACTGTAGTTAAGCCAACGCATTTTAAACACTTATCGAGGAGGCCAGACCGCTGAACCTACCGAATAAGATAGGGAAGACGAGTTGGACACGACCTTCTGACCGATGCTTTGAAGAAAGCTGTTCTTTGGCTTTTCGTGTGTTTCAAACTTGTGGGGTTACAGCTTGAAATTATTCAGATGTCAGAAGCAGACATAGCTGAATTAATGGGAACACGTTATCGAATACATTAAAGCATCAAAGTGAGTGATTTCTAGCACAGGTACTGCTGCCCCTCACAAGCGGACTGTATCAAACGACTGCGGTGCGAGTCCTTAAGCCGTCGTCAGAGCCAGAGGGCGCCACTGAAACATCTCACCGCCAATAGTCCCGGTTGTGCACGACAGGCACAAGGACATATGTAAAAAAAATTGCCGCTTGTATGCTCATATCGTTGCCTATGTCTCGAAAGACTACACTCTTCTGAAGCCTTACCACGTAGAGGCCTTTGTTTCTTTGCCCCGACCGCCTCTCATGCTCTCCCCTTCAGTTTTGAGCCACCTAATAAAAAAGAAGAAAAAAAGAACACACTGAGGGGGAATTCTCAGGTTAATTCAATTTTACCGTGTTCCACTGCTCACGCCATGTGATCAAACTCTGTTACTTTTGAACAAGAACATTGCCCCGACGTCAAAATCTCTCGTGAGCCCATTTTGTATGTTTGGGTAGATATGTTGTTTTCAACGCGTATTTTCATTTTCTGTCAAATATCGAGCAACACTTATTTTAATAAAGGATACCAGTTGTACTTTGATGTTTTGCCTCAAAAGTGTCATGTCTTTTTTTCGCTCAGTAATCTCGTCAAGCATGTGGTGTATTTCCAAGTCTAGTGGCCCAGAAAGGTTTTCGCTGTGTACGCTTTTTTCAGAATTCTTTAATCTTGCGTTCGGAAGGTGACCATAGCCCTGAAAAACTGAACTGCCTCCCACACAGCGTTGCATCCTTGCAGGTGCAGACGAAAGTGAATAATGTATCGTCCACACCAAGGTGTGAGATTCGACTCTAATTCGGCGGACGTTAGGCCCTTTCATAGCTGCAGTAGTTACTACTACTAGGGCGAGCACCGTAAATGTCGTCAGCGGTGGGGTCCGCCTGCAGGTGACTCTCACCATTAGTTTTGTCCTCCGGTTACTTTCATCCAACTAATCTGCTTTATTCCAGTTCAACGCGTAAGCGAGAGATACCATTCCCATGGGTCCGTGCGACCTTGAAAGAAATGGCCATGAACAACGTCATCCACTATGGAGTTCTCAACGTCTTCGCACAAGGACAGAACTTGGCTAAGGGAATCGAAAAGGCGCAGGAACTCCTAACGGTAAGTGACGGGATCCCTACTATCCTGCATGGGCGTGGTTTTTATTGGTGAAGCCCGTGCTACAAAGTGCATCTGCGTACATAAAAATTAACTGCACGATTCTCGAATGGACAGCGCCTTTCATTAAGATGTACAGTTGGAAATTACTCTTCTAACGTTGTTGTTTGCGATTGTGGGCTTTTATTTTTGGGGGTTCAAGACGGAACAACCATAAAAGAGAGCAGTTATGCGAAGCCGTAACATTGGCGCGTCTTTGGCATAAGTACGAGCGAGTGTTTTACGTCCGAGCGTCGTGCATGCCTCTACTTCAAACATTCATGCCACGTGTCTGTGAAGCGTATGAATGTAGGGCGCGTGGCATCGAAAAATCCGCATGCACCTGCTACGCCAGAAAATAAAGGAATATATATATAAATATATATATACATATAAGGTTAGTACAGACAGAGACAAACGAGAAAGGCGTAGAAAATAGAAATAGGATGACTGACGTTTTAGGGAGAGGACTCCCTTTCTTCAATATATATATATATATATATATATATATATATATATATATAGATATAGTCTGGAATCAAAAACTCACACCACAGCGGGCGAAAAAAATAAGGTTAGTAGAGACAGAGACACACGAGAAGGACATTAACAATAAAAATAAATAAATAAAAAATTGTATATATATTTATATATATATATATATATATATATATATATATATATATATATATATATATATATACAAGAGAAGAAAAACTTCGAACAAGGTAAAAGCGCGATTGTAGCCTACGTTTCAGCAAAGAGAACTTGCTGGGCCCTGATGAAAGCAAGTTCTCTTTGCTGAAACGTAGGCCACAATCGTGCTTTTACCTTGTTCTAAGTTTTTCTTCTCTTGTGTTCTATACCATCTTCAAAGTTCTACTACTCCCATATATATATATATAAACATATAGCTATATATATATATATATATATATATGTAGCGAATCAGAATATGGGAAATGAGGGGCTCCGTCAAATAAGACAGAAAATAAGGGTTGGCAGTCAAGAAAACCTCGGAAAGCAAAGGGGAGGTTGTGGTTGGTAATAGAAAGAAATGAAGAATTTTTTGAGTCGAAAAGAAAGTGGTGCCGGCCATGCTAGGGGAGCACAAGTGCACTCCAATAAACTTGTGCTCCCTAGCACTTTCTTTTCGACTCAAAAAATTCTTCATCTCTTTCTAAGACCCACCACAACCTCCCCTTTGCTTTCCGAGGTTTTCTTGACTGCCAACCCTTATTTTTTTATTTTATATATATATATATATATATATATATATATATATATATATATATATATATATATACATACAGAAAGAAGTGCCGGCAGTCTACAACGCCAAAGAAGGCATAGGGGAAGGTTAGACTATTTTTTTACCGTTAGTGACGTTACATTATTATTAATTTTTATTATTCACGTGAGAAAGAAAGAAAAACACGCGCCCAGAGTGGGGACCGAACCCACGCCTTTCGATTAGATCTCGAATGCCTTACCAATTCGGCTTTACCTTAGCATTCGAGATCTAATCGAAAGGCGTGGGTTCGGTCCCCACTCTGGGCGCGTTTTTCTTTCTTTCTTTCTCACGTAATTAATAAAAATTAATAATAATGTAACGTCACTAACGGTAAAAAAATATTCTAACCTTCCCCTATGCCTTCTTTGGCGTTGTAGACTGCCGGCATTTCTTTCTGTATGTCCTAACGAGCCCCTCATTTCCAAACCATATAGATATATATATATATATATATATATATATATATATATATATATATATTGTCACGTTGCCGAAGACGACGCAGTTGCGTTCCAAGAAAAACAAGTTTATTGGAGCGCACTTGTCCTCCCCTAGCAACTCAGACTACAAAGCGGCGATACAGTAATCAACAAAGTGACGTGCATAAACTGGTGTCGGTGATTCGAATGCCATGGCGTCTGCTCTGCAGGCTTTTATCTCTAGACGCGAGTGTTCCTGGAACAGTCGATTTACATCCAGAACATTGTAAATCTTAGATCATTCTTGGCTAGTGACGTTAGGGCGAGAGAGTCTGCTTATCTGAATGTGATAGCCCGTCCGGCATAAAAATAAAGAATGGAAGACGCGCTCGTTTGGGACGGAAATAACACAGCCGGGCATGGCCAGGCAGCAAAAACAAACAATAAACTTATACATTGTTCAAGGCATTACCCCCTCTCTAAAAGTGCATCGACCCGATGCTAAAATAAAGACAGTCTAAACAACAACTAAAAAATCCGTCGTCTTGCATAGTAAGGTTTCAAGCGAACCACGTGGACGACTTCGGGCCGCGTGCGTCATGATGTTCCGGAATCACCATGGGGGATCACCTCGTAGGTAAGTTTGCCGACAGGTCGCAGAATCTGGTAGGTTCCGAAAAACCGTCGCAGAAGCTTCTCACTCAGCCCGCGTCGTCAGACGTGAGTCCAAACCCAAACACGATCCCCTGGGTGGTACTCGACATCTCAGCGTCGGAGGTTGTAGCGCCCCGCATCCACCAGCTGCTGGTCTGTTGTACGAACTCGAGTTAGTTCGCGGGACTCCTCCGCACGCTGAAGGTATCCTTGGACATCGGGGTTGAGGTCGTCGTCTTCTACATGCGGTAGCATGGCTTCTAGCATCGTAGTCGGCACTCTTCCGTAGACAAGCTCAAACGGCGTCAACTGCGTATTTCCTGGATAGCCGTGTTCTACGTAAACGTGACATACGGAAGCACTTCGTCCCAAGTCTTATGTTCAACGTCAACGTACAGTGACAGCATATCCGCGATCGTCTTGTTCAGAGGTTCTGTTAGTCTCTTTCTTTGGGGGTGGTACGCCGTCGTTCTTCGGTGATCCGCGTTGCTGTAGCGTAAGATTCCTTGCATAAGCAGCGCAGTGAAGGCCGTTCGGCGGTCTGTGATAAGGACTTCAGGGGCTCCATGTCGCAGCACAACTCGCTTTATGAAAAACTTATGAAGACCGCCTTATAAAGACCGTTAAACGGAGAGAGATTGCTTTTACCAAGAAACCGGTGATAAGTCTACTTTGTTTGCCCTTTGAAGGGCCGTGACATGGCTACAGAGAAAGGCACTAGCGGCACCCAGCGGCGAGCCGCACAGTGGTCGGACCGCGTGGAAGACAGGGATCAAGTTACACAGGGGCGCGGGGAGTTCGGAGAAGACGACGAGTGCCCCGTCCATCCTTGGCCGCAGCGTAGAGTAATGTAAAGGCACACATACGACGCGACAAGGGTGAAGTTCAATGGAGGGCCGACACAGAAAACCACTGAATTACGCCACCGCTATGTCTTAACAGAACACGACAATTTCAAGGTACGGCCAGACTGGCACTGCCGTTCAACGTTACCTCCCTCTCTCTTCTTACTCTTCTTAGTTGTCCCAACGTGGAAAGCATTTATCGCGCAGCACGGGCAGTGCGGGGATTAGGTGGCTTTTTTGGGCGGCGCTCCCTCTCGGTATGCGCCAGTTGTCTGAGCTAATGGTGGGTGGTCCTGAAAGACATAGCGGTGGCGTTATTCAGTGGTTTTCTGTGTCGGCCCTCCATTTAACTTCACGCTTGTCGCGTCGTATGTGTGCCTTTACATTACTCTACGCTGCGGCCAAGCACGGACGGGGCACTCGTTGTCTTCTTCGAACTCGCCGCGCCCCTGTGCAACTTGATCCCTGTCTTCCGCGCGGTCCGACCGCTGTGCGGCTCGCCGCTGGCTGCTGCTAGTGCCTTTCTCTGTCGCCATGTCGCGGCCCTTCAAAGGGCAAAAAAAGTAGACTTATCACCGGTTTCTTGGTAAAAGCAATGCCTCTCCGTTTAACGGTCTGTTCTGGGTGAACCCACGAAACAAATGCCGGGCCAAGACCGCGTCCTTAGTTACGACACCACCGCCCCGCTCTTCCCATCTGTGCTCATGCGTTGTCTGTATTTTGTTTGTCAGTTCTCTTTCATCCCAGCCGCAGCGGGCCGATAGAAAACTTTGGTCCCGCTCCCATCCCCCACCCGTGCCATTTTCTCAATAAAACCACCGTCTTTCCTCCTTTTTTTTAAATCCTCTCCACTCAGCAAATGCCGTGTTGTTACCGGATTTTTTACGTTCTCTGGCGTATTCCCCTCCTTGATGAGGGAGCGGAAGAGAGACTCCCTCGCATGCAGTGTGCATAAGGATTCGGTGTTCATTGTGGGATTGTCCCTGAGGAAGGAAGTTCCACTTCCGAAACTGTCGGACTAATTTATAATAAACGAGTTACCGCAAAGTTGTTCTTATCTTTTACCTGACCGTTTCTTCTGGCCCGTTACAAAACTCATCAAAATATATATATATATTGAGAGGACAAGGTTCACCGCAGAGGCCGATTTTCGGGGCGACCGTTTATTCGGAGGCTCGAGCAGGGAACGCCCGAGTACACACCACGATGAGTATTCACAGAAATGAGGACGAAGTGCTAGAGCACGTCCGCTAATGATGATGATAATATACAGATGAAGAGGAAGCAATGATGGCAGTCCGATGATCCCCCACCAAGACGGACTGTGCCAACCGGTGCCGGTAGATTGCCCAAGGATGATCACAATATATATATATATATATATATATATATATATATATATATATATATATATATATATATATATATATATATATATATATACAGAAAGAAATGCCGGCAGTCTGCAATGCCAAAGAAGGCATAGGGGAATGATTATACTATTTTTTATCGTTAGTGACGTTACATCATTCTTTATTTTTTTTGTTATTAATTACATGAGAAAGAAAGAAAGAAAAACACGCGCCCAGAGTGGGGACCGAACCCACGCCTTTCGATTAGATCTCGAATGCCTTACCAATTCGGCTATCTGGGCGACTGTGTTCTCCGTCACTTTCTGGGGTATTTATATTTACTACAACTGTATCGGACGCTTGAGGGTGGTAGCCAGCGCCACTTAGACTACACGGAGGGAAGGGGACCTTCTTTTCAACCCCCGGGGAGTGACGCGCACGTCTACAGCCTGTCATAAGCAGGTAACTGGCGGGAGACCCTCTTATGCTACCTTGGCATCAAGGCTGCAGAACCGAGGCCCTCGCTAAGCTTTCGCACGATAATAGGGTTCAGAAATGAGGGGCTCGTTAGGAAAATACAGAAAGAAATGCCGGCAGTCTACAACGCCAAAGAAGGCATAAGGGAATGATTATACTATTTTTTATCGTTAGTGACGTTACATTATTTTTAGTTTTTTTGTTATTATTACATGAGAAAGAAAGAAAGAAAAACACGCGCCCAGAGTGGGGACCGAACCCAAGCCTTTCGATTAGATCTCGAATGGCTTACCAATTCGGCTATCTGGGCGACTGTGTTCTCCGTCACTTTCTGGGGTATTTATTTTTACTACAACTGTATCGGACGCTTGAGGGTGGTAGCCAGCGCCACTTAGACTACACGGAGAGAAGGTGCCCTTCTTTTCAACCCCCGGGGAGTGACGCGAACGTCTACAGCCTGTCATAAGCAGGTAACTGGCGGGAAACCCTCTTATGCTACCTTGGCATCAAGGCTGCCAGAACCGAGGCCCTCGCTAAGCTTTCGCACGATAATAGGGTTCAGAAATGAGGGGCTCGTTAGGAAAATACAGAAAGAAATGCCGGCAGTCTACAACGCCAAAGAAGGCATAGGGGAATGATTATACTATTTTTTTTCGTTAGTGACGTTACATTATTTTTTTATTTTTTTTGTTATTAATTACATGAGAAAGAAAGAAAGAAAAACACGCGCCCAGAGTGGGGACTGAACCCACGCCTTTCGATTAGATCTCGAATGCCTTACCAATTCGGCTATCTGGGCGACTGTGTTCTCCGTCACTTTCTGGGGTATTTATATTTACTACAACTGTATCGGACGCTTGAGGGTGGTAGCCAGCACCACTTAGACTACACGGAGAGAAGGGGACCTTCTTTTCAACCACCGGGGAGTGACGCGAACGTCTACAGCCTGTCATAAGCAGGTAACTGGCAGGAAACCCTCTTATGCTACCTTGGCATCAAGGCTGCCAGAACCGAGGCCCTCGCTAAGCTTTCGCACGATAATAGGGTTCAGAAATGAGGGGCTGGTTAGGAAAATACAGAGAAGAAATGCCGGCAGTCTACAACGCCAAAGAAGGCATAGGGGAATGATTATACTATTTTTTATCGTTAGTGACGTTACATTATTTTTTATTTTTTTGTTATTAATTACATGATAAAGAAAGAAAGAAAAACACGCGCCCAGAGTGGGGACCGAACCCACGCCTTTCGATTAGATCTCGAATGCCTTACCAATTCGGCTATCTGGGCGACTGTGTTCTCCGTCACTTTCTGGGGTATTTATATTTACTACAACGGTATCGGACGCTTGAGGGTGGTAGTCAGCGCCACTTAGACTACACGGAGAGAAGCGGACCTTCTTTTCAACCCCCTGGGAGTGACGCCAACGTCTACAGCCTGTCATAAGCAGGTAACTGGCGGGAAACCCTCTTATGCTACCTTGGCATCAAGGCTGCCAGAACCGAGGCCCTCGCTAAGCTTTCGCACGATAATAGGGTTCAGAGATGAGGGGCTTCGTAGGAAAATACAGAAAGAAATGCCGGCAGTCTACAACGCCAAAGAAGCCATAGGGGAATGATTATACTATTTTTTATCGTTAGTGACGTTACATTATTTTTTTTGTTATTAATTACATGAGAAAGAAAGAAAGAAAAACACGCGCCCAGAGTGGGGACCGAACCCACGCCTAAATATATATATATATATATATATATATATATTAAATATTTACGTAGAAAGAAAGAAAGAAAGAAAAACACGCGCCCAGAGGAGGGACCGAACCCACGCCTTTCGATTAAATCTCGAATGCCTTACCAATTCGGCTATCTGGGCGACTGTGTTCTCCTTCACTTTCTGGGGTACTTATATTTACTACAACTGTATCTTACGCTTGAGGGTGGTAGCCAACGCCACTCAGACTATACGGGGAGAAGGGGACTTTCTTTTCGAACCCCGGGGCGTGACTCGAACGTCTACAGGCTGTCATGAGCGGGCAACTGGCGGGAAACCCTCTTATGCTACCTTGGCATCAAGGCTGCCAGAACCGAGGCCCTCGCTAAGGTTTCGCGGGATAATGTGACTTGGAAATTAGGGGCTCGTTAGGAAATACAGGAAGAAATGCCGGCAGTCTACAATGCCAAAGGAGGCCTCGGGGAATGGTTAGAGTATTTTTGACCGTTAGTGAACGTGATTGCAGTGACGTTATCGCAGTCACTGAAATTGACGTGATCGCAGTCGCCGACTTTGAACGCGCACCCGAAGATGCCTTCAAGCTTCGGAATCTCTTCAACGTGAAGCCGGCGTTACCACAAGAATAACAGAAGAAATTGTTGGATTTGCTGCGTCCCTGCAGAGAGTGTTTTTCGCGACCTCCAAATTACGCCAGACACCTCTAGCGAAGCACCGAATAATAACGGAAGATGGAGCCCGACCTACGCGATAATCACCATACCGCGTCTCTTCATACGATCGGGAAGCCATCCGGACTCAAGTCGTCAACATGCTCAGTGACGACATTATACAGCCATCGAAAAGTCCCTGGGCTGCGCCGGTTGTACTGGTGAAGAAAAAAGGTTTCGCATTGACTACCGGCGACTCAACAAAATCACCAAAAAGGACGTGTACCCCCTCCCCGAATCGACGATGCCCTCGACCACCTCTGCCACGCAAAATACTTCTGATCGATGGATCTGAAGACCGGCTACTGGCAAATTGAAGTGGACGAGAGAGACCGAGAGAAGACGGCATTTATAACCCCGGACGGCCTGGACGAGTTCAAGGTGATGCCGTTTGGGTTGTTCACGGCGCCAGCAACGTTTCAACGAGACATGGACACGGTGCTAGCTGCCCTAAAGTGGCACACATGGCGGGTATACCTCGACGAGGTTGTGGTTTTCTTCCGGACTTTCGACGAACACCTTGCAAGGTGGGGTCTGTACTCGAGGCCATTCGTACGTCTGGGTTAACGCTGAAGCCTGAAAAGTGCCGCTTCGCGTACGAGGAACTCATGTTTTCGGGCCATGTCGTCAACGCTGCAGGAGTCCGGCCTGACCGGGTGAAAACTTCCGCCATAGCGAACTTCCCAAGACCGAAAGATAAGAAGGGCGTGCGGAGATTTCTCGGACTATGCGCATGCTACCGCCGTATCATCGCAAACTCCGCCCGCATTGCAGAGCCACTCACTCGCTTGACGAGAGATAGCACCCCTTTCAGGTGGGAAAATTCTTAAGAAAAAGCATTCTGCGAGCTGCAACAATGCCCGCAAAGCCCGCCCGTGCTCGCGCATTTCGACAAAAATGCCGACATGGAAATGCACACGGACGCAAGTGATACAGGCTTTGGTGTTGTCCTAGTACTAAAGCAAAGCAGGTGTGAAAAAGTAATCACATACGACAGCCGTGCTCTGTCCAAGGAAGAAAAAAAAGGAAGAATTTCGCCCATACGTGTATCGAACACCGTTCAAGGTTGAGACAGACCACCATACGCTGTGTTTGCCATGCGCTGTGTTGGACATTGGAAGGTCGTAAGGTACTCCGCACCGTTACAGGCGAAGGAGTGCGCTGTCTGACTCTAGGGTACTAACTCACTTTCGTAGCACAATGGGTAAGACGACTGACACAGGCTCGGATCCTACCGATGCCTGGGGAATTTTTTGCGATTGTAAACGCTAGGGCACGGACGCGGACGGACATTGTGCGGTCTTAAGGTACTCCGCACCTAAAAGTCGAGTAGGGTTCAGCCGAACCCATATTCTGCAAGGCAAAGTGGTACAAAGGCGTATTTCGCGAATTTTATACTCAGACGACATTGTTCTTTTAGCTCATAACTAGACCGATATGCGATGGCTAATAAGTAATGAAGGCCAGGAAGCCATCGACCTCGGGTTAAATTTCAGCGCAGCAAAATCGGGAATAAGGGTTTTCAATGACGCTACCACTGACGCAGTGTCTATCGAGCAAGGCGAGTGAATGAATATAAATATTTGGGAGTATGGATAAACGAAGGGGATAACAGCTTAAGAACTCACTGGGAGCAATTGAGGGTAAAGGAAAGCGAAACGCAGATATAAAGAAGCCTACAACTCTTTGGGGGTATAACAAATATCAAGTAGGAAAGGAATGTGGAAAGAAAAAATGGTTCCGGGTCTCACATGTGCGAATGCTCTGCTCTGCTTAAAACGGGACCTTCTATCAGGCCTTGAATGGAAAAAGATAACAGTAGGCCGTTCGGCCTTAGGCCCGCAGGGAAAAACAACTAACAAAGCAGTACAAGGAGATATCGGCTGGGCGTCGTTTGAAGTTCGAGAAGCTCACAGTAAAATATGTTGTGCGATGAGTTTGAGAGCAATGGATCAACGAAGGTGGGTAGCTGAGGTTTTTAGGTACCTATACTTGAAAAGCGCAGACACGCAGTGGTTTAGGGTGACTAGAAGACTAACGACGAAATACAGAAAGAACACTGGAGAAACCAAAACAGCCAAGGTAACCAAAAAGAGGCAAGGCAGATTGAAACGAATAAATGGAGAGAAAAAATAGAAGCTAAACTGGCGTTAAATATGCACAGGGCTGAGAAATGGAACATCATAAAGGAAAATTTCTACGATAATTCCCAGGGCAGTGCTTTGCTTTTTGAGGCTGAAGCAAGTTGCTTGCGAACTAAGAGCTTTGTGTGGAAGTACTAACAAAATTATGGGGTATGCGGGGTCTGCGGAAAAGAAACAAACTATATGGCACATATTGTTAGAATGTAAGGGTATCAATCCACATCCACATGAGGGAAATATTCGGCTTCCAGAAGCCGTAGGATTTAAGGGTAGCACAGGGGAAGTTAACTTCAAGGCTGTCGAGGCGACGAAGAGAAGATTAGAATGCTGGTGGACGAAAAGCGGAGAGGGGAATATTGCCTAGGTCAGTTACCGCCTGTAACAAAAAAAAAGGTATTTTGTGCCTGCCCTAAGCAGCGCTAGTATTAAACCACGAGTATATAACATACGTATATTACTCCTTTCTGGTAAGATGACATGACATCACTCTGCTACAAAGGGGAAACCAATAGCAATCATCATCGTCGTCATCATCATCATCACCATAATAACGACGCACTCCAAAAAAAGCCCCTGTGCTGTACCGTGCAACCCTTCGGATGCATTTTGTTACGGTTGTAAATGTTTAGAACCGATCGGAAAAATGGAATAGGACATTACAACTGCCTGTATACCCGCTTGCATGGCGTCACCACATTATGACCAAGCTCGCCATTGGCGCCAACGAGCGACCAACTAAGCAGTATACAACCCGATGTCGCTTCGGAACGCATACACGTGACACTTAGGCAATTTTGATGCGTCTTCAGTTATTCGCTCACATATTTTAGTCTCCATTATGTACCAAGACATGTCATCACCGCGATGGCGTGGTGACAGGGTCGTTCTCTTTTCGCGTGATCTTTCGGCGTGGTGTGGAAGCGTAAACGATCCGTCCCTTTCCTTCCATCAACCTTGACAGCCGTGAGCGGAGTGTCGGATTCATCAGCGAAATGATAAAAGAAAGTACCAAACGGAACCCGAAACGTAAAGTAAAAAACTGCGCAATTTTGGACGGCCAAAAAAGGAAGGAAACACAGAAAAACGTCCAAACTTGTGCAGTTTTTACTTTACGTTGAAGATGCACCAACTCCCCCACCAGCAAGTTCTTCTAAGGAACGCAGAAAGCAGACGACCGCGTCCCCGAGCGACGCTGCGGCACTGAATATTGTAGTACCGGACGGCGCCCGCAAAGGGATGTTCTTGTAGAGGACACTGAGAAAAGAAACGTTATGGGCAGTCACGCACGCGCATTGCGAGGAGGTGGATGAAACAAGGGAGAATCGCGGCGCGGGCGAAAATGTCATATTTTGATTTGCAATAAGTCCACTACTACTCTTCGCTTTAACAAAATACTTTAGGGAGGTGATAACTAGGAAGGTCATTGAGTTTCCTTAAAAATTGAACATCCATGGGTCAGCACAAGCTGTTTCAGGGCCTTTTTATATCTGTCAACATTGTTAAGCGGAAGGAAAGCGTTAGGCATATTGGGTAAAAAACAAATACAATACTACTAGCACCAGTGTTTCTTTAAAAACAGACATTGGCTTGATGTCTTGTTAAAGTAAATTAATATACGCATTAAAAACTGTTTGCAGCAAAAACATCACCGAACTAGAGAGGGCACCCAAGCCCCAACAGATGGTGCGCTATCAGTGCGAACGCGAGAATTTTGAATCGAATGAGGCAAACTTCCATTGCGTTTTTTGTGGGAGCGGCGGGGCAGGAGGGGAAAAGCGCTACAGATGGGCCGTTAAGACAAGAAAGAGTTGCCTGACAATAGCAGAATACTCATCCTTCAGTGAACTGTGTAGCCAAGCAAGCAGATACGCGCCAAATTGTAACATAAAAGTGTTTTATTCCGGGCAAAACAAGCACGTGAGTGACTTCATATCCGTCACGGAAGTGAGGCCAGTACAACGAAACAAGCAGCCTGTAAAGGGTGCACCCCTGCACACACGGTCGTCTTTAGAGGAAGCTACGTTTTGGACTAAACAGTACGTTATATTTAGCATTGTTCGTTTTCGGGTTTTATATTTTATCACGAAACTGTTTTAGCCGGGATACACTAAGATTTCACTGACATCATATTCGTCACGAAAATGACGCCAGTACACCTTTGCCGAAGCGACCCGCCAGCAGGACGTCGCTCGCCAAGCACACCCGCAAAACAGCCGCCAACCAGTAAAATAATGCTCAGCTGCAGATTTCACTGCACATTTCACTTTCGCGCTTTACCAATTACTACGACAGAGGAATCAACCACATTTTTTTCTTGAGCGTATCGCTCAGCCCTTCAGACACCACGTAGACAAAATTTGACACATATAGAAATTGAATGATGCTTTTCGTGGGCTGTTTCTGCCATTTTGACATGCTGAAATTCCTTGCAGGCCCTGAACAAGCTCCAAGGGATTCAGAAGGGCCGGCAAACAGCCTTAGGCCTCGGTGTGTACCCGGAGGGTGATGCGAGGTGGTTGTCGACGTACAGCAAAATGTTCACAGAAGCTGTCGAGTAAGTCTGGTTCTTCATCTGCTGCGTAATATTTGCTTGTACAAGGCTGTGCCCTCAGAGGAGGAGATTCTTACGTGTGGGAGCTGCAGGGCCTATTATATTGGCCCAAATACAAACAAACACGAAGAAAAACTAGCAATGAGGTTGTAGCTGCACAGAAGGAGAAGTGCCAGACCCGCCTTCAATGCACGCAAGGACACTCGAGTAACTTTTTGCCTGCGTTTCGGATAATTCTTTATCGTGCTGTTTGGTTAAGTTTCTTCTACCACATATCTCATATACGCTATTAGAACGAGTGGATGCGTTAAAGGGACACTGAAGTGAATTTGTCAAGCTCCCGTTTTTGCTTGCACTGCGTAGACTGGCTCAAATTAGCACACTTTTCATCGTTTATCCGGTTGACAAATCGGTAATTATTTTAAAAAGCGCGAAAGAAGAAAAACTACCATGCGCAGTTTGCGGCGGCCCCACCAACTAAAGCTGTGACGTTGGGAGGAGCGGGCACCGTGATTGGACGATGCCCAAGGTGAGCAACCAAACAAGATTCGGTTTCGGTTTCGGTTCTGTAAAACACAACTGGTGGCGTTGTTGGATGGGCATTCTCAATAACTCAGTAATCATCGTACGGCGCTTCTGCCATGTTTAAATGCATAAAGATAAGCCTCCCAGGACGGCTTGGAATCGTAGCATTCACTAGCCGAGACCTACGCAGTGCATGAACGCCCTCCACGTACCCGTACACGCCCAAATGTCGTGCGCTTTTCCCCCATATTTGGAGCTTGCCTCCCTCATGCCTGTATCGTAAAAAGCGTGTTCGCACCAGGCCAAGGGTCTGTTCATTCTGGCCTGTGCCCACTGCCTGCAAGAGTCGGTGCTCATGGCAACAGCACGCCAACGAGAACTCGCTAGCGCGCCAGTGCCAGCCTGCGCGCGTTTGGTGAACTAGTTCGTGGAGCCATGAACGTTGCAGCCCAAAAAAAGGTGAACTCAATATAGAAAACATCGGCGGAAAACGAAAAAATTAACTTACAAAAAAAAGCACGTACCTGCAGGGATTCGAAACCGTGACTTGCAAAACACTTGCGGTGACATACCTAGAGCACCAGACCACTCGGCCACGGGGGGTGGCTCCGCTGCTCATGGCAATATAGGGTATATATTGTACCACCATTTTAACTTTTATTTAGTTTTGGCATTTCAAGCAGCTTAGGTGACTATTTGTTCTATTGCCCTCGTGCAGTAAGCGTCGCCCGAGTTTCCACAATAGCTCCCGTCTCGCAATTGCATTTCGTAGGCGGAAAAGCGTTCGCAGATGCGTAGTCGTGCTGCTGACCGCTGTGCTTGTTCGCCCAGCGCAAAAAAGTGCTTCCCGCACCCTAGTTTTACGCTGTACGATAAAAATATCAGTTGCTTTCATTTCCTTAGTACCTATATTGACTTCGCTGACTCTTCTCCCGCCTTCAAGAGGCCTTATATTTTCCTACTGGCGTACCAGTCAGCGAAGCGTCGCATGTGCGCTTGTGCAGCGCTTGTGTGGAGCGACCTTTACTTGGAGCTAGATACAGTGTACAAACTAACCAAGTAAAGAAAGGCAGATTCTTCCATTCACAAACGTGTCCTGGCTTCGTTTCAACTGAGCGAACGAATTGCGACGACCCGTCGGCGGCCGGCGGACGAAACGCTGGGCCGACTGACTCTGTCTGAAGGCCGGGGAGCCGTGCAGTAGCGCAGCCAATTGCGAGCTCGGCTCCTCGCGACGTCACAGGAAAACGCCGCAGAAAATGGGCGAGCGTAAAGAGAGGAGGACAGCATTTTGGAATTAATTTGTCTACTAAATAAAATCGTGTAAACGCGCCCAGGGTGGTCGAAACAGGGCCTGAGGACTCCGGACTACAATTTGCACAAGTAATCCCGCAATGTTTACATATCACTTCAGTGTCCCTTTAATGTTGCACTTTAGGCACATTTCTGCAAATACAGGGAGTTTACAGGGTTAGTCTGTTTTTGCAAGTGTTTTATTCGTATTTTCGTAGCCTTTCTGTGGCTTTGTTTCTCTGTGTTGTGTGAGGGCGGTGCACATGTATAATATGGGCAGTCTTGATTACATTCGTTCTTTTTTGTTAGTTTTAGTTCTGTCTTTTGTCTATATTGTTGCTTTCTGACCTTAATTTGCGCTGTTTTAAATTGAGCACATTATGAAAACTTTAAAAATGGAGGCGTTAAATGGTTGTTCCCCTTACACGATTTTTAAGTTACAATTTCTGCTTCCCTCGTTCTTTTGCAGCTTCTCTTATTTTTTCTTTGTTTCCCTGCCGATGTGTAAAACTTAAATTCGATTTCGTCGGTTTATTTTTAAAATGATTTCTTCTATTTTCACATTCCAGGCTATTTTGAAATAACGTTCCACCAATTATCTTCATATACTCTACTGCAGGGGTTCTCAAGCATGTTGGTCTCAGGGAACCCTGCTAAGTTCCGTTAAGTTCCAAGGAACCCCCCCCCCCCTCCCGCCATTTTTCATTCCGTTCTTCCTGCATTAACGTGCAGTGATGCCAATTTAGCGGATTTTCCGCTAAATCTGGCGGATTTCATTTTATTCTGACGGGGAAAAAATTAGTCTAGCGGCTAGTGGATTTTTTGACGGGCCATTTTTATACATAGCGGATTTCTGGCGGATACCTCACGCAGTGCACCGATTCAAAATCGCCCTGCAAGAAACCATTTCCGTGTCCTCTAAAAATGCAGAAATTGCTTAACTTCAGGGGTTAGGAGGGCTCCTGTTCACTTGCTCCGCCTATCTCAGACAAACAAATCCGTAATGTTTCAAAACGGCTCTGAGACAATCGAAAAAATTCAATACCAGTGGAGCAAAATCACCCTCCTGGACTGGAATCAAATATCGTCCACGCAGTCGTTCTGGTGTGAAGTTCACTTCTATAAGGACGCCTGCGGAGAAAACCCGTTCGCCGAGCTGGCCGGATTTGCCATGTCGATGCTCGGGCTGCCGTATTCAAATGCCGAAGTAGAGATGAGGTTTAGTCAGCTTAACATAGTAAAATACAAGACGAGGAACAAGCCGAAGCCCGAAACAACAAACTCCATCCTCGCCATAAGAGCGGGACTGAAGTGACACCAGAGAAGTTGTTTTGATTACGAGCTTCCCGCAGCAGTTGTTAGTGCGATCGGGACATCTGCAACGTATGTGCAACCAAGTCACCTTTCTGGTCCCTCAACGAGTACCAGTGGTCCTGTGGAGAATTTGTCAGACGACGACAGCGGCGACGAAGACCTCGATGTGTTTTTCGTTGACCTGTGATTTCTTTTCTTTTTTTTCATCAGTGTGAACATTTATGAACTTTTGTGAACTTTTAGCCTCTTCTGTGATAAGGTTGACCAATGACGACCACCGCAGCACTGAAACCTGAAGTGTTCTGTTAGACTCCTTGGAAGACTCTTTTATATATTATTTCAGCTCTCGTAGTTTTGGGGAGCTTTTAAGAATGATAAAGGTATTTATCATATGAAATTGCACTGTTATTTTAAATAAAAGAGGCCCTAGCGGGAAATTTAGCGGATATGTTTTAGAATCTAGCGGAATCTGGCGGATTTCTCATTGCTTTTTAGCGGATGTCTGACGCCCAGCGATGGCAACACTGTTAACGTGCAATAAATTCAAAAGCAAGCAAGGGTATCGTTTTTTTCCCGCCAACATTACGCGAACGAGTACGCTAGCGGCACCTATCTCCAAACAGGAGAAATGCGCATGGGGGTAATATAAGGCCGAGATTCAAGTGCAATAGTTTAACCCCGTCACCCGGTTTCGGAGTCTGGCTGGCTACAAGCTGCTGGCGAGATTTATTGCGCAGCTCGCGCGTTTCAGTTATGCGCCGAGATGTGCTTACTGACATTCGGGCGTGAGTAATGGAGGTTCTTTATATCGATCGCACCTCAAGTTCACCATATAAGACTTTGCGACTGCGGAACCACGAAAAATTTATCAGTCGCTCGCGGAACCCTGAGGAGGGGCCTGCGGAACCCCTAGGTTCCGCGGAATCCACTTTGAGAAACCATGCTCTACTATAACGAATAAATTTGTTGACTCCCCTAATTATGCATTTTGGTGCCAATACAGGGTCTAAAGCGGGTTGATCTGGAGAGGGGGGTCAGATAGCTGCGCAATTATAGTTTTGTCAAAGTGGATATAGAAGCCATCGCTGATAACATAGCTTGTTATGGTACCTTGAGCAGTTTATTGTTGAAATATACCTCGAACAACCTTACGAGGATGCAACAAGCTTATCTGTGGTTTGAAGAAATATCTTGCCTGTTAACTTCGGAAAATGGGAAAAGCTTTTTGCCTTTCACATACATGACAAAAATCATGTTTTCGCAATTCAATATTTTACACAGTAAGAAAACTGATTATTACGCTGACACAAAATTGCACCACGGGGCAGGAGAAACAAGCGTCTGTTTTCTGTTGCAGCAAGAACGTGGCGGATATTGTCATCGCCATCACTTCTCTGGGTAACTTGAACGAAGACGCCAGATGCGAAGTTCTTCCGCCAGGATTTTTGTATTCACAGCCCCTTTACCCTGGATACCCGAATTTGGTAAGTGTTGTCATGCTTATCAAGAAATTCGGCCGCCTTCGCAATTGAGATGCCAAGTCTGAGCAGATCTGATGCTCTTCACTAGCTTTAACTAGGATTTTTTGGGTCTGACGAGCGCACGCCGTCTCTCTCGAGTAGAACACCTGCACGTGGGAGGTTCGACCGATTCCCGATGCGCAGTTTCCAAACAGGACATCCTTAACACGCATATCTTTCGCTATGCAGATATATTAAGAATATCAATATTGTCCCGAAGCCAGAGTCGACGCAGTTGTCTTGAAGGAAAATACGTTTATTGTCGCGAACTTCTGCTCCCCTATCAACTGAAACAATACGCACGCGGCGAAGGAACAGTAAACAAAGTGACGTGTGCGGGCGAGCGTCGACGATCGGAAATACCGGGGCGTCTGCTGTGCAGGCTTTTGTCTTTCCGCTCGAGTGTTTCTGGAACCGTCGGTTAAATACAGAACATTGTAGATCAGAGAAGTTTATTCTGGGCTAGTGGCGTTAAGACGAAACAGTCTGCTTATCTGAATGAGATAGGCCGTGCGGCATAAAAATTAAGAATGTTAGACGCGCTTCGCTTGACACAGATCACAGGGCCGGGTGTGGCCGGGCAGTAAAAACAAACAATAAATAAACAAACAAACGCATACATGGTTAGTGGCATTACCCCTACCCCCCATCTAAGAGTGCACCTACCGGATGCTCAAACAAAAGACAGTCCGAACAAACAACAAAAAATTCGTCATCTTGCTTAGTAAGATTTCAAGCGAACCACGTGGACGACTTCCGGCGGCGTGTGTCGTCTTGATGTTCCGGAATCACAATCAGGGATCACCTCGTAGGTAAGTTGGCCGACACGTCGTAGAATCTGCTAGGGTCCGAATTACCGTTGCAGAAGCTTCTCACTGAGTCCACGTCGTCGGATGGGAGTCCAAACCCAAACACTATTCCCTGGGTGGTACTCGCTATCTCTGCGTTGGACGTTGTAGAGCCCGGCATCCACTAGCTGCTGGTCTGTTGTACGAACTCGAACGAGCTGGCGGGCCTCTTGCGCATGCTGAAGGTGTCCTTGGACGTCGTGGTTGAGGTCGTCGTCTTCTACATGAGGAAGCACGGCGTCAAGCATCGTAGTCGGCCGTCTTCCGTAGACAAGCTCGAATGGCGTCATCTGCTTACTCTGGATAGCCGTGTTGTACGCAAGCGTGACATATGGGAGCACTTCATCCCAAGTATTATGTTCAAAGACACACCCGCCGCGGTGGCTCAGTGGCTAAGGCGTTGCGCTGCTGAGCACAAGGTCGCGGGTTCGATTCCCGGCCGCGGCGGCCGCTTTTCTGATGGAGGCGAAAAGCAAAAACGCCCGTGTGTACGAGATTTCGGCGCACGATAAAGATCCCCAGGTGGTCAAAATTAATCCGGAGCCCTCCACTACGGCGCGCCTCATCGCCTGCGTTGCGTCGGCGCGTTAAACCCTACAATCAATCAATCAAATCATGTTCAAAGACAACGTACATTGACAGCATATCTGTGATTGTCTTGTTCATACGTTCCGTTAGTCCGTTCGTTTGGGGGTGGTACGCCGTCATTCTCATGTGATCCGTGTTGCTGTAGCATAATATTCCTTGCATCAGCTCCACAGCAAAGGCCGTTCCACGGTCCGTGATTAGGTCTTCGGGGGCTCATTGTCGCAGCACAACTTGGCCTATGAAGAACTTTGCGACTGCTCGTGCAGTCCCTTTCGAAAGAGCGGTGACCTCTGCGTAGCGTGTCATTTTAGTCTGTCGCTACGACAATCCACTTGTTCTCTGATCGGTATGTAGGGAACGCGCTGAGAAGGTCCAATCTGTTTGAAGAGCCTGGATGGGACGGCGATCGGCTGCTGAAGTCTGGCGGGTCTCGTCAGTGGCGTTTTTGGTCGCTGGCAGTCAGGGCAGCTCCACACGTAGTGGGTGACGTCGGATGTAAGGCGGGGCCAGTAGTACTTCGCCATGATTTTTCCGATTGCGCGTGCTGTGCCGAGATGTCTGGAAGAAGGATCGTCGTGGCGCGATTCCGAAATGTCGTCACGAAGGTGTGCGGGGATGACGAGAAGATAATTCGTTCTCGTTCGGGGGCTGAAATTCTTCTTCACGAGTACTGAGTTTTTCAGGCTGAATGCTCGTAGGCTGCGTTTGAAGGTCCTAGGCACGGCGACGTTGCATCCTTCGA
This sequence comes from Haemaphysalis longicornis, assembly GCF_048455015.1. NCBI lineage: Eukaryota > Metazoa > Arthropoda > Arachnida > Ixodida > Ixodidae > Haemaphysalis > Haemaphysalis longicornis. The sequence goes on along the minus strand of NW_027526445.1, from coordinate 159,562,964 downwards.
GGTAGTCGATTATGACGCGTAAGTCGGGGTCGGGACGCTGCTGGGTTGCTAGGTCGTCCTCCGTCACGACTCCGAAGAATGCGCTGTCTCCATCAGAGTCTTGTGCTGGTGCGTCGACGGGAGCGCGGGACAGGCAGTCGGTGTAGGAGTGTTTCCTTCCGGATTTATAGACGATTGTAACGTCCAACTTTTGGAGGCGCAAGCTCCACCGCCCAAGAGGGCCTGAGGGGTGTTTTAAATTGGCGAGCCAACACAGCGCATGGTGGTCTGTCGCAACATTGAATGGTCAACCATACACGTATGGGCGAAATTTTGAATTCGCCCATATAATAGCGAGGCACTCTTTTTCAGACGCTGAGTAGTTTTTTCCTCCTTCGACAGACCACGACTGGCAAATGCGATTACTTTTTCGCAATCGCTTGGCTTTTGGACTAGGACGGGACCCAAGCCTATATCACTGGCGACCGTGTGCATTTCCATTTCGGCGTTTTCGTCGAAATGAGCGAGCACGGGCGGGCTTTGTAGGCGTTTTTGCAGCTCGCAGAATGCTTTTTCTTGGTCGTTTTCCCCACTAAAAAGGGTTCTATCTTTCGTCAAGCTTGTGCGTGGCTCTGCAATGCGTGCGAAGTTTGCGACGAAGCGCCGGAAGTATGCACACAGTCCTTGAAATTTTCTCACGCCCTTCTTGTCTTTCGGCATTGGGAAGTTTGCAATGGCTGAAGTTTTTGCCGGGTCAGGTAGGACTCTCGCGGCGTTGACGACGTGGCGCAGAAACGTGAGCTCCTCGTACGGGAAACAGCACTTCTCAGGCTTCAGCGTTAACCCCGTCGTACGAATGGCCTCGAGTACAGACTCCAATCTTGCAAGGTGTTCGTCGAAAGTCCGGGTGAATACCACAACATCGTCGAGGTATACGAGGCAGGTGTGCCACTCAAGGCCAGCTAGTACAGTGTCCATGACTCTTTGAAACATTGCTGGCGCCGTGCACAGCCCAAACGGCATCACCTTGAACTCGTATAGGCCGTCCGAGGTTATAAATGCGGTGTTCTCTCGGTCTCTCTCGTCCACCTCAATTACCAGTAGCCGGTCTTCAGATCCATCGATGAGAAGTACTTCGCATGGCAGAAGTGGTCGAGGACGTCGTCGATTTGTGGCGGGGGGTAGACGTCCTTTTTGGTGATTTGTTTAGTCGCCGGTAGTCAACGCAAACCCTTGATGTGCCGTCTTTTTTCTTCACCAGTATGACCGGCGCAGCCAAGGGGCTTTTCGATGGCTGTATAATGTCGTCGCTGAACATGTCGTCGACTTGGGTCCGGATGGCTTCCCCCTCGTGTGAAGAGATGCGGTACGGTGACTGTCGGGCTGGTCGGGCTCCATCCTCGGTATTATTCGGTGCTTCGTTAGAGGTGTCTGACATAGTTTTGAGTTCTACGAAAAAACACTTGCTGTAGCGACGCAGCAAATCCAATAATTTCTTCTGTTCTTCTTGCGGTAACGCCGGATTCACGTCGAAGTGATTCGGAAGCTTGAAGGTGTCTTCGGGTGCGCGTTCAAAGTCGGCAACCGCGATCACGTCAATGCCTCTTGGGTTATTCGAGGAACGCAATTGCAGGGCCCCTGTTTAAATGCTGGTATTCCCCGCCCAAAAAAGTGACCAAAACTTGGGATTGGCGTTGCTCAAAGCGCGCAGTGCCTCTTTCGACGAAGACACCGCGGTCGAGGAGCAACCTTTGATCACTCTCTAAAATAGCGTCGACGTCAGGAGCCGCATCTTCACAGTAGACGCTGATCATCAAGCTTGCGCGGGGTGGCAGGGTGACATAATCGTAGGCGATCCTTACAGCAGCACGGTTTTTGGGGTTAGTTTCTGGCGTCATGCAGTGATCGGAGGAAAATCTTATAGACTTGGCTTGTAGATCAAATATTGCACCGTTGTCCGTCAAAAAGTCCATTCCGAGAATTAAGTCACGGGACAATTAGGCAAAATGACGAACGCCAAAGGGTACATTGTGCCGTCTATTGTGACGCGCGATGTGCACGTTCCACTTGGCGTCACGAGGTGGCCTCCTGCTGTGCGATTGTGCGGGCCGTCCCATCTAGTCATAACGTTCTTCGGCTTAGATGGTAATGGTGCGCTCATGACTGAGTAGTCGGCTGCCGTATCTATGAGCGCGACTACTTTAAAGCCGTCGATGGACAGTTGAACGCCGTACGCTGCTTTCTTCGAGTTCCGGGTGCGTCGTGGCATCGTATCTCGGCTTCTGCGTGTTGACAGTCGGGCACTGTGCGCCGTGGTCGTCGTCTTCTCAGCGGAAGGTTCGGTCAAGTTGGGTACGCGTCGCGCCGTGTGGTTGTCATCGTGTTCGAGAGTCACGTCCGGGTTAGATCGGGTCGTCGGGCTGAGGGCATGTCGGGAAGCATCGTCTTCTGCAAGTCGTTGAGTCGTTGGAGGGTTTTCACTTTTCCGCGATCGTGCCACTTTACCTCCAGGAGTTGCTGCTTTTAGTTTCCCCGCGTGGGCTGGGGGACCTTCCACGTGCGAAAGCAGCATTGCTACGGCGGTTCGGCTACTGGTATGGGTAAAGCGACAACGATCGGTTAGAGCGGGCTGGTCCTCGGTTGGTGTTGCACAGGTATTCTTCGATGTCAGTAGGGCGATGGCTGAGTCGGGAGCGTGGGGTGTCGACGGAGAAACCACGCAATCCGAGTCTCCTGTACGGGCAGCGACGATAGATGTGATCGGCCTCTCCGCAGTGGTAGCAGAGCAGACGATTATCGGTGGTTCGCCATACGTCCGTCTTCCTCGGCGCCTGGTTTTGGCTGGTAGGGGGTCGGGCGGGCGACAGTGGACGGCGGTACGGCGGAACTTCTTGATGAAGGGTTGCAGCAGGGCGGGGTCGTCGAACAGCCGCGGAGTATGTCGTAGCTTGAGGCTCATGTGGTACTTCGGAAGGCGTAGATGTCCCCAAAGCGAGTTGAATTTCTTCCCGGATCACTACGCTCATAGAGGTTACTTTGGGTTGCGGCGTTGTGGGGAAGAGTTTCCGCAGTTCTTCCCTGACGACAGCGCGGATTGTCTCACGTAGTGTGTCAGAGCTAAGAGCCCCAGCATCGATCGTGTCCGCAACTAGCACATTGGTGGAATGGCCGTACTGCCTCGTGTGAATTTCCGACGTCTTCTCCATGGCGGCCGCCTCGGACGCGAATTCGGCCACCGATTTGGGGGGGTTGCTGACAAGGCAAGCAAAAATGTCCTGCTATACTTCTGGCATCAGAAACATCAGTTTCTTTTCTTCCATCATATCAGGGTCCGCGCGACGAAATTGTCGCTTTATTTTTTAAAGGAAGATTAGGACTCCCTGGTTCGGGTGTTGCGTTCGAGTTTCCAGTAAGAGCGCCGCTCGTTCTTTTCTCACCATGGTCGTGAAGGTTTTAAGGAACTCGCTTTTGAATTGGATCTAGTCGGTCAAGGCGCTCACGTAGTTCTCGAACCAAGTTCGAGCTGCATCCTCCAAGTAAAAGAAAATATGCCGGAAGGTTTCTTCATCGTCCCACCTGTTAAATAACCGCACGCGCTCCACCTCCAGGATTGGCGACGTTAGTTCTTGCACCATGGTGGTGGTTGCAGCAGTCGTTGTCTTGGGTCGTCCTCGCAGGAGGACGAACTCGGGCGGCAATCATTGCAGTCGGAGGGTGGCTTTAATTGCACTTGGCTGGCGGCTTCCAGAGGTCGACATAAAGGGTGCGTTCCCCGCACCTCGACCAGATGTTACGAAGCCAGAGACGACGCAGTTGTCTTGAAGGCAAACAGGTTTATTGGAGCGAAGTTAACCTTCCCTGAAGTTACCCTTCCCTGAAGTTGACCTTCCCTGACCTTCCCGAAGAATACACACGCGGCGAAGGAGCAGTCAACAAAGTGACGTGTGCGGGCGAGCGTCAACGATCGGAAATGCCATGGCGTCGGCTGTCCAGACTTTCATCTTTCGGCGCGAGTGTTTCTGGAACCATCGATTTACATCCAGAACATTGTAGATCAGAGAAGATTATTCTGGGCTAGTGACGTTAAGACGAAACACTCTGCTTATCTGAATGAGATAGCCCGTTACGGCATAAAAAAATTACCCCACCTTCCCGCGAGGGGAACCCTGTGGAGATGCGACGCATCTTGGGGGTTCACTTGGTGTTTCCGTTGCGTTGATTCTTTAATTCCGTGAAACGTGTGAGGAACGCGCATGATGTATTCTCTATTTCTTTATCCGGTGCTGGAACGACCGCGGTTATGACGAACGTGGCGCGGCTATGATACAACACAATCCAACACAATCCACTTTAATCCAATCCAAATACAATCCAATCCAATCCAACCCAACTTAAGCCAAGCCAAGCCAACCCAATCGAATCCAATCCAATGCCCTTTGCGAGAGAGTGTTTGCTATAGGAGAGGAGAGGGGGTGAGTGGCGGAGAGCGCAGCTCGCGCCGCGATGAGAATAGGGGAGGGGTGTGGACGGACTACAAAAACGCCGTATGGAGGGACAAGGGAGTGAATGAGATGCAGTCGCATTTAAAATGAAGAATGCAAGACGGGCTTCACTTGACACAGATCATAGGGCCGGGTGTGGCCGGGCAGTAAAAACAAACAATAAATAAAGAAACGCATACATGGTTCGCGGCATTATCTCACAAGTTCACGGCTGCTCCTCGGCTCCTTGTATCCTTTCCACTTCCCCTCGCACTCCTTCTCCGAGCTCAATGCCCGTCTCCACTTTGTTGCGCCGAGTTTTGAGCGCTCCCAGCAGCAGATGTACAACGAGCTTCAATAGCTCCGCGCCTAAAAAGTAGTTTTCACTTAGGGGGAGTATGCACTCAGGGAGGTTATGCACAGGCTTGAACTGGCGTACGCAGCTGGGTCAGAAATTTTAAGACTGTGGACTTTGGGTGGGCAGTGTATCGGACAACGCGTTTCATCGAATAAGGATTGCTTAATAAAACCTTTCTTTTGTTTTCTCATCTTGCATTCACCCTTGTCTGAGGAATCAATTCCCAGGGTTAGTGGTCTCACCTCTTCAGCCTTCATGAAACCTTCCTGGTTCTCTCTTAGTTTGTGTAGAATAAAGCTCTTAGCACCATGATATGGGATTTCGCAATACCTCTTAAAAGAGCCAGACAAAAACAAACAATGGGAATGATCTTGTAGCATTCCGTCCGGGCTCTTAAAGTAAATTCTTTTTTAAAATTGATTCCTTAGTTATGCTTTGGTTTATATTTTAATGTTTGTCTACTTTAAAAAAAATTCTCCATCCCATTTTAGATAGACGGCAGCTAACTGAACAAAAACATGCGTACGCCACTACAGGCATGTAACTATATACGCAGGAGTGCTTAGCATGTGACGTTACCTTGCAGGCTCACCTTCTTGCGCGTGTGCCCTAAGTCATGAATCCCGCATGGGTAGAGGCAGGTCCCAGACCCGCCGATAGAGTGCGTAGTGATCTCGCTGCCCGTAAGCACCTCCCGCCGTCGGCCTCGCACAGGCGGGTTCCTGGCCCTACCCCTAGGGCAGGAAAAGGGAAGGCAGCCTCCCCCCCCTCTTGCGTTTAGCTGCTGATTCTTTTGCTCGAACGAGAGAATTCGGGCAGCGACAGCGCTGCTGTTGTCGGGCGAGCGCCCGTTGAATTTCGAGCGAAAACAATAACAATCACACCTCCGCTGTTTGAGCAGATTCCACACCGGGTGGAACTGGGATTAATTTCTATATTGATATGGGCTGCTGTTCTCTTTATCACGCAGGATCAGTACAAGCACCTGCTCAGTGATAATTCGACGTACAAAAAGAATCTGAGAATAGTGGGAGCTTCTTTGGAGTTGGGGGCGTTTCTTTACACCCTGCCGTCCGAGCTAACCTCAGATAAGAAGAAACTCGTGTTCAAGACATGCGATGGTTTCAGCATCGTCAAGCCATCCTCGGTATGTACACTTGTCACATCACGGTCCTCTTTCGCAAACGGACAGTGTCCGAACTCACCTCTTCTTGTTCAGACGCGTATTAGTATGATAATCAATAAAACTGAATACGCTTGCAAGCGCCCGGTATCTATTACCAACTATCTCGCAACCGCTTCTCGGGGCGGTTTCATGCAATCCACGTATACTATGTCATATACCCTAGTTTAACCTGCCGCAATTAATTTCGCCCTTAAAGTCGCAGACGGGAGCGCAAAAAGGCAGTGCAGTAACTTTAGAGTGAGCCGTTTATGTCGGCTTCAATTTAATTGTGCTAGTCCTCCTCGGCGCAGGTTGTGCGTGGGATCGCTATTATCAAGTATGATGTCGGTGAGCGTCGAAGTGGCCCGTGAGAACACATTGCCTAGAGGAGCCTGAAAACAATGCGCTGGAAGTCCTGCATTTATAGGCATTTACCTGGGAACTAAGAGGAGGAATCTCAAACACGCCGCCTGTGGATGTGGACAAGTTTTAACGCAGCGTCCGCAGTCGTGGCTATTACTTGGGCCTACGTCTTCCTTGCACATTGTAAACTGCCACACTTACGTGACGGCAATGCCCGCGGCAACGCTTGTTCTACACTAATCATCAGAACAAGCAATCACACTCCCTGTGTACCACCCATTTAATTGATGCTGGTTCTTAGCCTTCAGAATTTAGTTCGCGGCGTGCGCGGGAGGACAGTACAAATAAACAGGAAGAGGGGGAGGCAGAGAGGAGCTGGCAGAAAATAAAGAGACCAAGGATCAGCTGTGTTTTCGGCCTCGATCAGCCTTCGATGGGGCTCCCACGAGACAAACAGACGACTGGGTCATGCTTTTGTTTCTGATCACTCCTGCGCAAAGCAAATTAGCAAAAAAGAAGCGAACAATTCCTGCGGTACGGGATTACTTTGCGAGGCTGTCTGATATTTCATTAGCGTTCACGTGGTCGAACCATTCGTACGGCGGCAGATTACCTGAGAAAGCGGTCTGGGTTTTATTGGACTGTGTTACTGTCTGAAGATGCGGCTGCGCTGTAAAAGTCCAAACAACTCCCACCACGATTGCGGGTGTTTAGCAGAATTGTATAGGTTGTATTCACTGGCGAGGCACGCATGCAGGCAAGTATGTGGTTGCGCCGTCCCTGGTTACATCACCCTCCGCAGGATGGTGGCACTTGTCCGTGCTAAGCACATGAATTGTGATGGACCCCACCAAACGCAAAGTAATGCCTCGACTCCAATGTGAGTGGAAATATCTCCGTTGACAGCACCGTTGGGAATCGGGTTGAAACGGAGCAGACGACGGACACCGTTGTTTTTTTCGGCGTGAGGGCGCAGTAGCCCGAGCCGGGCCATGTCCATGGCCGTTTCCAGTGTTGCCAGGCGAAGAAATTGACCGCTAAACTTTTCAGTGAATATTATGTATAGCACGTGCAGGTGGCCGAGGCCACCTGCCCAGCACCGCACAGTAAGGAATTCTTTCGTGTCCCACAGGCTTTGAATGTTGCCACGTCAGCTTTTTTCAGAAAATAAACGCAGTGACGCTTCCATTGCACGTTCATGTTTTTGAGAACATTTCAACCACTGACAATCAAACTCAACTTCTTCTGAAACCATGCACAGTCTGTACTGTACTGCACCAATGAAGAAAAAAATATCTTACGGGTTCACTTCCAGGCCGCGGCGGCCGCTTTTCTGATGGAGGCGAAAAGCAAAAACGCCCGTGTGTACGAGATTTCGGCGCACGTTAAAGATTCCCATGTGCTCAAAAATTAATCCGGAGCCCCCACTACGCGCCCCTCATCACCTGCGCTGCGTCGGCGCGTTAAACCCTATTACCAATCAAGAAATGTATGCCCTGAAAGTCCCGCTAAAATGTCGCACACGGAGCTCGGTGCTCTTCCAACCTACTGACGTGGTACCTTCGTAGCCTCGCCACTGCTGCTCGCCGCTCCTTTGCTAGCTTTCCTGTTGCTTCGAGAGGTGTGAGTGCACGCTGTACTGATTTACTGCGCCTCCCCATAGAGGCCGAAGGGCGTACTTTTGTTCACTGCGGGGAAGACGAGAACAAAGAAGGCAACCGTGACAATAATCCCACAGCAGAAGTGAAAGGTTATCGTGTTATCATTTAACTAAGGATTGCATCTTGGCTCATGGAAGATGTTGGCGCAAGGTATGGCGATAGGCGAGGTTGTTACATCCTTTATGCCCGTGCATACAGGGCCCCAGGAGACAAGGGGAACGCTGTGGAACCATCTGGATAAAGAGAGATACGATAGGGTCGCTCTAAAGAAGGAAAAAAATGATGTACCATAAAATCATTAGCCTTGTATTGCTGATCATGAGGAAAGCGGGTAATTATCACTGGATATATCGTTGTCAATCATGACTTGGTCGCATATCATTCATTTGTGGATCCAATGAAACCGAGTTCAACGAACGACTTTCCTGGTCAATATATTGAAGAGCTTATAAATCCGTCGACCTGCGGTTTGAACGCGTGCTTACTACCTTTTGCCCCTACGGCTGTCATTTGAAACCTTTCCAGCCATCGGGTCTCGTTCACACAACCAAACATTCACAGGAATCCTGACGCGTCAGTGATTGGGTGGTGCGATGGCATCGGGGTAAGAACATTAGAGGCCTCTTGCAAATCCCGTCCAACATGCCTTCGATCGATCGCATCGCTCCCTATTAACCGCTGTATGAGCGAAAACCATGTATTAACCAAGTCAAGCCAATCCAGTGCTATACGTTAAGCCAATGCCGCCTGTTGGTTAATAGACAGCAATGAACCTTGAGCTTTGTGTTTTCCTGATTAATCTCCAGCCTGCCTTCACCCAGGAATACCGAAATGAGGGAATTACTCCTTATCCCCCCTTCACGCCCCAATTAGCTTGTACCTGTTTATACTCCTGGGCTTGAACCACCAGCCCGTCTTCGGCCGTCAAAAGGTCAAGAGGACACCTCCAAACACAAAGGAGCCGTCACGTGCTTAGTATTCATCACTTTGCCTAAAGGCAAGTAGTCACCAGGCCTGAAATCTTCTTCCATGGGCTCATTAACTGGGACGCTAGTACACACTCAGCAAACGGGTTGAATGTGCTGTCGAGGTACCTCGTGCTTTTATATACGATGGCCTTTCTTGGGCTTCCTAAACCAAAGTGGTTGTCTCTTTGTTCCCTACTGCATTCCCACGGTGAAGGGTTAAATGAATCTTTGAATCAAACTACTGTATCGGGTAGCATACTTGATGCTTGTCAGCATTGTTCAGCAAAAAAGAAAACCTCAGGCATATTCGCAGCCGAACATGACATCCTGACAACTACTCCTAGCGCTGCTCTTTTGGTTAAAAATACACGTGGGCGTAATTTTTTCGGATGTAGAGAAATTGAGAACCTTATTAGAAGATTAGAAGAACAGAGTGGTAAACTCACGTATACCAAACCCAAAAGCGCGTCAAAAACAATGTTCAAACCACAAAACCGATACAGGGCTCGCGATCGAACATCCAGCCCGTGGCTCGAGTGACAAGCCAAAGAGTGAAGAAAAGTGCTAACACATGGCACGCCGGCAGTGCTAGCGTGGGAAAATTTAATTCAATTCAGCAACAACTGCTGCTGTGCTTTATCATGGGAGTACTGAGAGTGGAGTAGAGCAGCAGAAGAGTTGGGCGGGGAAAGAGGGTAGGCGGTTGCGTGGCAGTGGCTGCCGAAGAATACCGGCTGTGGACGGTGTTTACATAGAAGCGCGCCGATACGCGGGCACGTTTGCGCCTGGTGCTGGCAATTTCTGTGAATATGCCGTAAGCCGGGCTCTTCAATGCACTCAGACGCGCGTCTCGATACAAGGAGGGGGCATGAGTACAGGGAGAAAGGCGCCGCAGCGTCTAACGTCTGGATCTGTTGGATGGGGATTACAAGGCAATTACAGGTACAGTACATGGGCATACAATGATGTGCAAGCTTGCTGGTGGCATTCAAGGCCATTGCCGAGAAAATTATTCCTCCCGTTCCATCCCTCCTCCGAACCCCTCGTGGAATTTTACTTGCGAAGCAACTGAACTCTTGACCCAACTTTGGAGAGTGATCACTGTTCCTTTACCTTCCTATGGAACAGCTTCGGATGTGTGTGCGTTTTGCCTTTGTATGAATTCCCTGCATATTACGAAGTGTTTCAGAACTGCGAAGTGCTTCAGTATTACGGAGAATTGCAAAATCAGAAATTTTCACTTCCGCGGTAGAGAAATTAACCATAACGTTTTTGTTAACCTTTCTAGGTTTGCGACCCGGATACATGGGAGGTATCTGGTGTCGATGGAGCATTTGAATACCTTGTGGGATTTATTAGAAGTATCGGCGGCGAAGATAAGTATCACCTTTACGTCATGGAATCCATTTTAACGATCACCAAAAAGGTTGGTACATCAACATACGTTCTTTACAATACGTTTTAAAGAACGTAAAAGCATAGTCGCTATAGACTTTGGCTTAAAAAGTTTGTGCAGTGGCCGCGGGATTGAGAAACAAGGTAAACCATCAATGCTTTAGGCTTGTCAAACGCCAATGTATTTTCTAGTAAGCCTTTCACATTTCTCCCAGTTCACAAGGTAGGAGTTAGAATCAATTTTAAAATCTACATCATCACCAGAAGATCGAAGGACGAGGTCAAGTTGGAATATCGTTTTATGTACGTGGGTCAAGAAGCACGCCCTAATAAATATCTAAGAATTAAGTTAAGCCACCTTGGTATCAGTGAAGTTTTTCGGCTTCCTCCTCCAAAGGTAGATCTGCTGGTACCGCCGTCAGCCAATGACGATCAGACGAGATGTTCGCAGGTGCGGCCGTAGAGCTGTTAAGGCGCCGGAGGGGGCCGTAGATGAGTCCATGTGTTCGATGGTTGCTGCTCTCCGGCAGCCATGAGACGAAGGCTTGGGTACGGTATAACTCGGAAGTTTATAGGCAGTACTATTTACAAGCAAATATTACAGTATATACATAAAATGGGGAAGCTCGTTACAACTCTCAGCATAGCCGAAAGTATAGAGTACCTGCAATCGAGAATGGACCCAAGTGGTGGATCTTATAGGGACCGGGCAGCTTGACGGGTGGCGCCACCACTCGGCGCTCCCCTCGTCAGTGGAATGAGCCGGTGCATTGGACTACACAGCCTCCCGTTGTTTTTGTCGTGTTTTCTTCGGTGCTTTGTATGTTTTGGTGGCGTTGTGAGCAGACATGTGAGATGAAACGAAGTCTAAACAGATGTGTTGGGTTCTTAGATGCAGTAATGACTACGTAAACTTGTCGGACGCGTCTAAAGTTGGGTATCGGCTGCAATGGCATGAGCGCTTTTTGCGGCGATCTGCGCTTGGCTCCACCCGTTATGAGTACGAATAAAACTACTATTATTAGTATTATTTTCTTCTTAAATGCACTCACGGATACGCAAACTTATTGGATGCTTGTAAGGTTGGGGAAGGGCTACATTGACACGAGCGCTTTTTGCAGCGCTCTGCGCCTGCAGCTGCGCGCGATTTGAGTAGGAATAAAACTATTAGCTATATTAGAATTCTTTTCTACCACTTTAATTTATCTTCACTGGGTTCAATGACTACGGTTTCCACGCCAGCCTCAGCGCTGGGATACCTCGATACGTGTGCTTTAAATAGAAAGGCACCTGCATACGAGATGGATTTCCGTGTAGCCGTAGAAATGTTGCGGTAGTTTACACTTTCTGTAACCGTGATCTTTGTACCTTCGGTTTTGGTGGGCGACACTGTGACAACATGGGAGCCTGAAAGCCGAAGTGGAAATCCCACGTTTGTAGTGGTCATTTTATCAAGAGCCAAAGTTATTCACCAACTCAACAGCCCAAGCTACAAACCATCCCTCCTCCCCTTCCCGTTTTACCCCCTGCGTAGAATAAAGGCTGGCACCGATAGTTAAAAAATGTGGCAGTGTTAACGTCAGTCGGTGTTTTTTAATGCTTAAGTATTCTTTACAGAGTACCTATAAAAACCGTGTAATGCCTGGTGAAGACACCAAAAACGCGCGATTAGTTGCCTAAAATATAGGTGCATGAGCCCGAGTCCTCCACCACAGACAAATTTCCGACACGCTGGAAAAAGTTTAGATTTGGAGAGGGGGCATGGAAGTTCAAAATTTAACAGCAAACTCATCTACTCATCGGTCTAATGATTATGGTGGTTGAACACAAAGCTTTCTTCGTGCGAAATCGAATGGGAAATGGTCAAAGTCAAAGACGCTGCGATCAAAAGACCAAACTGCGTGCTGGTCAAATTCGAGGCTTAACTAGTCAAAGTTTAAATCCAGAAGGCAACCAAGGAAACCTATACCATAGATCTTTGCGATAAACAATCATCGTCGTTAGACGGAGGTGTGCATGATTTTTCAAGCGTAGGTAGCAGCTTGTAAACCGACCGCAGCATTCAGTTGTGAAGCTGAGTACAGGTTTCGGGCACCCTCCTGTCTTGCGTCCTTCAGCCACGCAGGAATTGGTTTTTGAAAAACCATTTACCAACTAGCCAGCGACCATTGCAATTCTTGTAAAGCAATGCTTCTCCACGACAAGCAATAACATTCTACTATCATGCGGTATTTATTCTATCAATGATTACCGATTACTGTAGTAAGAGCATTTCTGTGAAATTAAACACGTTTCAGCCGTAGGTAAAGAAGATACGGAAGCGTCGTCCGTCACAATTTCTGTTTTGAGGTAAATCTTCGAAGACACCCTCCAACTTTGTCTTTCGCTTGTGCACGACGTCGGCGCCGTTTCGTCATCAACTGCCAAAGGCCAGCGCCGCAGCATTCCTAGATCGGTTGCACACACCGGCTTTGTGGGAGCATTTAGCGGCAATATACTCCTCGATTCGCCAAACTGCATGCAGTCATGAAAAAATTAAGGAAGCAACGAACTTTCACTTCCAGCTTGACTTCCAGCTTGGCGCATTGAGCGTCGTCTGCTATTTGTAAACACTGAGTATGGGCGTAAATAAGACACATGGCATGCCTCGTAAACATCACATCCACACTCAAGATTTACCGATCTGAAAAATGCACGTGGGGTTACGTTCGCTTTGCAAGCGGCACCTCAAAAAAACGAAAGAAAGCCATGCACAACTACGCTGCGCTGACCGCCACCGGCATTCCACTGACGAGCGGTTCGCCACGGGCGGCGCTGTTCGCTGAAACGACGGTGGTGCCATACAACGGCCGCCCGGTCCCTATAAGGGAGGTCACTCGGCATAGCCGATAGCGCGTAGCCCCTGCGCGAAGCAAAATCCGATCCCTGGTAAAGGAGTTCCTAGCATTTATAGAATATGTGCAGTGGCCCTGCTGGTGTGCCCGTTCACATGATGTCGGACGGCTATCCGGGCAGACATTAGGGTGACATCAGATCTCAAAGCCCCGAGTGGTTCACTAAAAAAAAAACACACGCACAAAAAGAACCGACCAATCCTGAACATGTCTCCACCTGCGGTCACCTGACCCAACAACCTCTCATGCAACTCCTAGTACGTTTCCCGCGTACGTCATTGCAACCGACAAGCAAAGCAAAGACATGATCTACCCAAAGTCACGGACCGCGGTTATATGATACGGTTATACACTGACCACGTGACTGGCGGGAAGAGCTGCTCCGAACCTACGCCAGCCTTCTCGAGGTGAATAGCCCATAAACGAACAGCACCTACGCCAGCTTCGCAAATCCTCAACGCCTACGCCACGCGCCGTTTAGACACTAAGCGACGGTATCCTTTTGCTTCCCGTCTGCTCGTCAGCTTTGACGTCGAGCGAGCCACTTCCGAATGTCGGCAAGCCATAATAGCGGCGTCCGCGCTCTCCGAGGGAATCCTGCGCCGAAACTGCGCACACATCCACATGCGCACCCTTCCGCAGTTCACTGAGACCGCCCGGTCGAGCGGACCGCATATCAACACAACAAAGGTACTCGGGCCAAGCACCCCCGTCTTTTGATACACAAAAAGAACGAAAAGAAAGCATGCACTCGGTGGCCCCCAACTTCGCGTCCCGCCTGTAAACAAAACGAGAACGAGGTGTTCTTCTTGTTCCACTGGAAGAAATACCACAGCCCCAGAACTGGAACTCATGACCTTGGGTGTCGTCAACAAAAACGTATTCTCAAAGCCTGGGCCGGGCTAAAAGATCCCTTTTTCAAGTATGCGCCAGAATACTGTGTGCCGCATTTTAAGCAAAATCGCGTTCTCCAAAAGCCAATGGAGTAACGCTGACCTAGTGGCACATGCACCTCACATTACCAGGGTGCATTAGATTTAAATTTCATACCGTCGTTTTGCACCACAAAGCGAATATTCTAATTTAAATACCATAAAAATAAGTCGAGTACAATCAAACTTCATTCTGGGGTCTATCGTTCTAAGCGTTACCTGCTGCAAAAAATTAGCGCGAAATCTTAGAATGACGTGCTAATTAATCCAAGTCCCAGTCGAGCTGCACAATTAGTGAGTGGTCAAAAGCATGCCTGTGCTTCGGAAAGAAATTGTCGAGATTTGGTCAACGTCTACCACTCCTTTTATGTATCACGAGTTCATGCCCTCAACATTTCTTCCCGAACTTGACGTACGCCAATGTTACAGACAAGTGTTCGTGAATAATATAAACGTCGTGATTGCAAGGCTTAGCTCTTTCTTGTTAATGCAGCGTAACTGCTGTGGTCCGCTCTGTAGCCAGAGGAGTAATGCTGTTTTAGATGCGACTGCATCTCATTCACTCGCCTTGTCCCTCCATACGGCGTTGTTGTTATCCGTCCACACCCCTCCCCCATTCTGCCCGCCGCGCGAGCTGCGCTATCCGCCGCTCATCCCCTCTCCTCTCCGATAGCGAACACTCTCTCGCGAGTGGCATTGGATTGGATTCAATTGGGTTGGGTTGGCTTGGCTTGGCTTTGATTGGATTGAATTGGATTGGATTGGATCAAAGGGGATTGTGTTGGATTGGATTAAAGTGGATTGTGTTGGATTGTGTTGAGTCATAGCCACGCCACGTTGCGTCATAGCCGCGGTCGTTCCAGCACCGGCCAAAGAAATAAAGAATACATAATATGCGTTCCTCACACGTTTCACGCAAGTAGACAATCAACCCAACAGAAACACCAAGTGAACTCCTAGGATGCGGCGCATCTCCCCAGGGTTCCCCTCGCGGGAAGATGGGGTAATTTTTTGAGTAATCATGGTACGGGGAGTGCAAGTAGGTTGTGGTGCACTGCGCCATAAATTCTCGAGAATGCGGTCGTCAACAATAAGTTTGTGGTAAGGATCTATGCTCTTAACGGACACGAAGGGGCCGTGAACCCGAATTGAGAGTTTGGTTCATTCCAAATGTTACCTCATTAAAATAACACTGACACCTCTTTTAACGGAAACATGCATAGCGAGGGAAACTGAAAATGAGTATGCGACATTCTCGTTACTTTTCCGCACTGAACCTATGAAGTATTATCGAATTGAAGTGCATTGATTTGAATTTAAATTCCTTCTGAATCACGTTTCAGAAATACCTGGAAAAAAGCTGTTCAAGCGACTGAAGGGCCCTTACAACATTATTCAAAGCAGCAAGTCAAGCATGACGAGAGAAATTACAAAACAAGTGTAGTTAGTTACAAAACAAGTGCAAAAATAGTACGCTAGTACAAACACAAGTGTACTGCAAGTAACAAGTGCAGTACAGTTCTGAAAACAAGCCAGAACAACTAGAAGATGTAAGGTACATCATGAATGGGAAGGTTGTTGCGATTGGCTCAGGCCGAAAAAATTCAATGAAAATTAAACAGGTTAAACAGGGACTGCAAGCTTGCAGAACGAGTTATAGCCGCCCAAATTAGTGCCAGTTCTTTTTATCACAGTAATAGTGTTGGGAAAAGCAATGGAATTTACGAACGAACACGTAGACATAGCACTCGTGCGTAGAGCGCGCACTATGCTGGCCGACGCTCGTGGAAAGGTCGTTGAATTTGGCCAAGAGCTTCGCAGAGAAACCGGATGTAGGGCATGGCGCCCAACGTGAGACAACGGCATCGGGCACGTACAGGTGCCCAAAAATTAAAATAACTCGGGCGAGCGCGGACTTTTCTGTGCATCAGCGTCACATGACGAAGCCAATATGCAAACAGGTTAAGGGTAAAGGCATGATCAGAAGCTACGTTCAGCAGGGACAGTCATTTGCTGGGTCCTTCTATCTTAAGAATGTCACCCCATATGAGGGAACTGCAAATGAACAGCCAGTGGGAGTGACCGACTGGCTTTGATCGCAAGTTATATTCTGATGATCAACATTGCAGGAATTAATCCCCAAGTAACAAATAAAAAATCCATGTTCCTCGGCTTATCCTAACATTTGTCGTTCTTGTGGCATGCTTAAACTTCAATTTCTGGATTGGTTGCTCGACTTGCACCTTCACAACTTAAAATAATAGCAAAACTATCATCTAACGCAATTGGATGGTTTCGCTGTTCAAGGCAGTGGCTGCAGGTGTCAGTATGTGCAGGTGATGAACTGCGATGCTGACAGTTTGTATGTTCCGCACCAGTAATATCGCAGCCGGAGCTGTGGCTTTACGTTAATAATAACAGCTAAGCTAAGATTTCGAGGATGCGGGAATGTCCGTGCAGAAATAGCAAAGTGTTACAAAGCAAGAGGGGGACGATTGCTGGCACAGCGCTCGAGTCCTTCGGGCAGAATACGCAGCAGATAGATTTGGCAACTACTGCAATTATTTTTGTCTTTGGGTTGCTTGGCAGAGCGTTAGCGATAAAGAGAGGCGGTAGCCTAGAGTCCTCTCAGAGAATGATTCTATTGATGGCTAGGGGATGTGAGATGAAGCGTAAGCTTCGGCATTATGTCAGTTGGAGCTGTGCAGAACCCGGGCGGGATGTTCTTGAAATCGAAGAGGCCAAAGACGAATGAAGTTATATTTTTCACGAAATTACTGTCCATGCTATGCTTGGTGGTAGAGGAGAACGCATAACTAGCTACTCTACAGTAGGAAAAAAATTTTATGAATACTATGGCCAGTCTTGGGCACGTGACCAAAAAAAAGTAACAGTGTTACAGTTACAGTTACCTAACCCAAAAAAGTAACTATGTTACAGTTACAGTTACGATTTTTCCAAAAGGAACTTGTTACAGTTACAGTTACTGCAAAAAGTAACGTCGTTACTTTTCCGTTACTGTATAAAACTAAGTAATAGATAAAAAGATTTGCCTTATTTAATAGAAACGTACGAAGGCATGCAGGTAGTACAAATTACACCTAGTGAAGCTATACACGAGGGGAACCTGAAATGATGCACTCTCATGCCCAAAAAACAATCGTTGTTTATGCCTCACTTTTTTTATAACGGAAGTTTTGCTATCCATCATAAGGAACTTTATTTTTTGGTTTGGTTGCTGCACTCTCACTGCAAGAAATGTATTCGCAAACGTCATTGTAGCATAGATTTAGTTTGTCTTCAAAGTTGGAATCACAGAGGCCGAACTTAAACTATACCGAGCTGGGGGACAAGACAGCCGAAACAATCTTTGAATGTCAACTTAATTTATTTTCGCCTGCAATGCCGTCTCTTGACCGCCCCGCGTAGTGAGAGAGAATGGGAAAAAGCGGGTGGCGGTGGCGGATCACGGAAGGCCCTTGTAGGAAAGAGGAAACGGACGTGGGAGTACATCGGTTCTCGAGGTGTTTTTGAAAGATACTCAAAAAATCGCATCGTTATTTTTTTATTTCGTACTTGTGGTCGGAGACGGAGAGAAATTTGAGCATTGCCGAAGCGACGTTTGCCCGTGGGCCCTCGGAATTGTTCTCCCGCCCCAACCCGCAGCCACCCTCATCCCCGGAATGAGACAAGATATTTCAAAAGAGAATAGAAACTGAAATGAACGCTTTACTGTTTTCCCCCGCCCTTACTCCCCCCCCCCCCCCACCCCCGTCCTCACAAAGGCGGATTTTGCCGTCTAGACCGGAAAAAACTTCTCTCACAATCCCAGCCTTCCACAGCACTCACGTCGCCGATCCCAGGAACCCCTCCCTTCGTTTGCTTTGAGGCGTAGGCCGAACGAAGCTCGCCAAAGTATTCCTTGCACCCAACATTCAAAAGCAGATGTAGCTACTGCTTTCGTTTCGGCCACAGCCCTCGAAACAAAGTCGAAGGCTTTCCAAGAACATTTCGTCGTGCAGTGGCAGTGTGGTCAGACGTCTGCCGGCCAAGATGCTGGCTGGTGTGAGGGCACTCGGGGGCCACCATCGTTGGGGTCGTCGTATGTGTGGAGGGACGTGAAATTTATCACTTAATAGACCTCGTTCGAGCATTTGGTACAGCTCGATGAAGCCTCTAGACCAGGGGTCGTAAACGCGTGGTCCCAAATACGGCCAGGGGCCTCTAAAGCGAACAATGGTCGCAAGCAACTGCTACTTGTGAATCGGACACTCAACAGTGCGCACAGGGCTGGACGATCGTGAGGCCGCCGAGAGACTCACCGCGGCGTTTTATGACCCTGCAAACGGGGCTGCACGTCGCTAATGAGAAAGCGACGCCCTGAACGGAGTTTTTCAGGCTTCCGCGAGAGTGAAAAGGTTTGAGTGCGTTGTGCGGCGTTTCTGGGTGTTTGTTTTCCTGTTAGCCTTTGTGTCAAACACTTTTACATCACTCCAGATGTGGCGAAAGTGCATCCACGTGCGCTTAGGCGCGTGTGGCAAAGTTATTAATGGCCTGGGTGAGTGCAATGTCGCGCTGCTGAGGAAAATACTGCAGCTTAGACTTAGAAACTTCGAGCCCTTAGTAGACCGCGTGTGACACTGCGCACATGTGCACGCCTAAACATTTCTAGTCCAGATGTTTTTCACCCATTAGAAGGAAGTGAGCTGGCATAAATGAAGTAGACATTGGTTCTGCGGAAGAAAGGCCGAAAAAGTAAAACGCGCAAACTGTACATCGGTCGTTAATGAGTGTTGCGATTCGATAATTGTTTTATAGAAATAAAGTAACTGTAACGATATTTCTCGTTACAGTTACTCCACAAAAGAGTAACAGTGTTACAGTTACAAGTTCCTCTAACTTAAAAGTAACTAGTTACAGTTACAAGTTACAGAAAAAAGTAACTAGCTACCGGTAACGCGTTACTAGTAACTAGTTACTGCCCAAGACTGATTATGGCACAGACACCCTTTTTTGAAAATGGATAACAATTTGGTTAGCGTACGAATATTATGCGCAATGACCCTGGCAGCCAAAACGGGATTTCGTTATGCAAGCACTGCAATAATACCGACGCACTGGCATCAATGTGAAGTGGAGTTGGAGCGGTCGGTTCACAGTCAATGCATAGGCAAGGAAGCACGTCGCGATGGCCATCGTCTTGCCACAAAGTCGTGGCCAAGCGCCAGAGTATCACTGTTTTCTTGAAGCTTTTCTTCAAGGGTGCAATTATCGTACAATGTTGCCCATAAAGGAATAGAAATACAAGCAAAGGAATATAAACCTCACTAGGGCAGTTCAGTGACGCCGGGACGAATCCACTACTGTGATACGGCGGTTATCAGTGTGGTCAGCTTCTGTGGCAAAAAGTGGCATTTATTCGGGCGAGTTTGCAAGCAAACATTGGCAACTCACATCAACACGTTCTCCACGCGCGGGAGATGAATCTCGGACTCCGGAGCACAAGTGAGGACGCCAAAATGACAAAGACCCGTCTTGCACATTAGGCCATGTAAAGTGTTATCTATCTTCCCTAATGTTGCAGTGGGGTTGTTCTGGAGAAAAAGCGTAAAGTTAAGCCTGCACAGGACCGCGCAGAAGTAAACGCAGCACTGTAGCACTTCGAAAGGTCGACGGGAAGCCATTGCGTGGAGCGGCCGTCTGGGAATGCTTGCGCACAGCTTGATAATACTATCTGATAATGCTTAATGGTCGCCCTGCTGGCGTCTCTGACTGTGTGTGCCAGTATTCAACGGGCAGCGCTTGGCTGTGGAATGGCATTGGTTACATTGCTGCTCACCGCAATGATTGGCGACCGAATACGCTGCTGTTGAGTTCGAAGAACCCACGTCCCTGAAATCGTGCCTTGTTCCGCAGAATTGAGCACAGAAATCGATGTCCTCGTCGCGTGGTGCATAGTAGTGATTGCCTGTTATGCGAAGTTTTTCGCGGGAACACGCATGTTATGAAACACTCCTGAGTTAATTGCTGAGAGCTATTATGTAGGAGCGAATGAGGCAACCCCGAATAAAAGATCTCTGAGGCATCAAGGATTCCTTGAAAAAAAAATCATAAATCCTAGAGATTTATGCTTAGTTCGTGCTGGATATATTCCGAACCCACATTTTGTTGTCGGTTTATTTGTATTGTATTGCAAAGGCAAGCATACAATTCAATTCATGGTGAAAACTGTGCAGAAAATACGGGGACAGCGATAGGATAAACACAAACACGCCGCTGTTTATCCTATTCCTGTCTTCGTCTTTTCGGCACAGTTTTGACCATAAACTTAGTCCAAGTTGCCCACTTCGTCACACTCGTACATAATACAATTCCTCCAGTGGGCAGGACACCGATGGATTCGCGGTATTTGGTGTAACAAGGTGCTTTCAAGCGCGCAGCTTTTTTGAACTCTTAAGCGGCCGATTTCATCGCCGCTGATTTGATTGATTGATTGATTGATTGATTGATTGATTGATTGATTGATTGATTGATTGATTGATTGATTGTAGGGTTTAAAGCGCCGACGCAACGCAGGCGATGAGGCGCGCCGTAGTGGAGGGCTCCTGATTAATTTTGACCACCTGGGGATCTTTAACGTGCGCCGAAATCTCGTGCACACGGGCGTTTTTGCCTTTCGCCTCCATCAGAAAAGCGGCCGCCGCGGCCGGGAATTTTCATCGCCGCTGACTGCAGTGAGCTCGAATATAACTAACGCCATTCTATAGCCATGCGCTGCCCCTTGAAAACTGACGCAGTCGGGCATGTCATCACAGCGACGATTAAGCATTACCAGTACGCACGCATCCCGTGAACGCCGCCAGTTGCTCCCCGTCGGCGTTTCAGGCGGCACCACAATGCAATTCGGGTACTTCTACCATGTACCGTTTACTTCTTGGAAGACATGTATATCCCGCCAAGACTGATTAACTTTGTTTTCGTATAATACGCCCTTGCCAAGAATGCCGGGCAGTAGCCAAACCAGTGATTTAGCGGAGATAACTCCCTGTGACAGAGCGCCAAATGCCGAATGCAGAAAATGAATGCCTTCCTAAGCCATTCTACTCCGTTTCTACATACACAGCAGCTATTTATATCAGGGGTCGGCAACCTAAGACTCTCGGGGAAGTACTATACGACTCGTGGGACGACGCCAGAAGCCCTTTTCTATTGCCACTTGCTAACTGAAGGCTGACAATGGCAGTTTTGACCTCACAAAGGTTAGACAGGAACAAAGCGAGATCGCTTCCAGTTGGCATGGCCCCTAATAATAGCACATAACCCGATAACATATCTTAACTTCCTTCTTTGTACCGGTCCAAAAAAATTTACGAAGCTTGCACTATGTCCCGCAAACCTTGACCCATAGCGAAGCGAGATGATTTCTTTCTATGTAAGCACTGAAGCAAACACCACCACGCATTGCGTGCAGTTTCAGATTGTTTATTTACATGTTCCGTCGTCGCTTTGTACTTTGCTACTCGTAATCAGCGCCATATGAATCGATATCGTCGTCTTCCTTGATATCGATATTGTCATCGGCGATATATTAGTCTTCAAGACTGGACCGCACGAATCATTTTCTCCGCGGGATTTCACATTTCTCCCTAAGTGGACGCGTCAGCACGCGCTAGAACCGGCGGCAACAGGTTTCGCAAACTTGGCGTCTGTACGTCGCACACCGCACACATTACGGCCGGCCACAACCGTTGCGCTGTTAAAAAAGGAACACTTGCACCCCGGCCCCGATTTGCCGTCCAGCCCTTGCCGTGTCGGCTTCATGCAACTGGGGTGGCCGACACCTGATGTAAATGAAACGGATTTGAGCCTCTGGTTGGCCCAGTTTTACTACTACCAATAAACACGTACAAATTCGTTCACGCACAGATTATTACGTGTTCGAAATAACGCCGAAGCGGCAGGCAGCCTCCGGCCCAAGGCAGCTGCCGCTACGAGTGAGCTCCATGGTTCCGCCAACGTGCATGTACAAGCCTGCAGTGCGAGGAAACACATGCGATGCTTACTGAAGCCATGCTTTTGCGCTCGTCACGAGTAGGCAGGCTGGATTAGCCGCAATGCCCAACTTCGGCCCTCCGGAGAGGTCGGTGGTGTGATGAAAGGCGTTTGTTGCACTCTACACGGCCAAGGCAGTGAATTTGACAATCTGTTAGGGGCGAAGCTCCTAAAGCCGTGGGTCTGTCCATCCCTTGTGTCTCGTGGTACGTGACCACCTAGTTCGATGACTCACTCGCAGGTGGCGCTACGTGACCGCCTAGTTCGATGACTCACTAGCAGGTGGCGCTACGTGACCGCCTAGTTCGATGACTCACTCACAGGTGGCACTGGTGTGAGTGACGTCATGATGGCGTCACTCGCACGTGACTGATACTACAAAAGGCAATCGCTTTTGACGGGCTTCCTCTTTCGCAACGAGTCACCGGATGGAGGAGGTGGTTGTTGACAAGGCTGCGGAGCGGAGGGCGCGCAGGGCGGCGGCAGCGCGCGCTCGCCGACAGGATCCCGCCGTGTGCGAAAGAGAGGCCGAAGCATCTCGTCTAGAAAGTCGCGCTTAAACCGCGCGTCGGCAGCTTCGGGCTGAGCTCGCTTGATGCGTTTTGCAGCCGCCTCGCGAGCTCTCACTGCATCGGGGTTTGCCTGCCGATACGAGCGCTTGCTTGCAGCCACACGAACCCTACAACAACAACAAACGAACAAGAACAAAATAAAAGAACAAAGTAAAAGTTCATTTGTACAATGTTCGCACACAGTCTTACGTCTTTCTTAATTATATATTGGGCGAACTTTCACGGGAGAGTTACGGTTACCGATAATCTCCCCCTCTCGAGCTTCGCCCCACTTATCATCATTCATTCCGTGGATATGGCGCGATTTTTTTGCTCGCATTTTCTAGACTGGCACAAGGAAAAACACAATTTGTACTCGCCCATCCAGGGGATAAAGGAATGTTTATTTTATAAAGCCTGAAAGAAGAAAATCTACTACGCCCACTCTGCGGCGGCTGCACCAACTGAAGCTGTGACGCCCATACGAGGTGCTACTGCGATTGGACGATGTCCAATATTGGAATTCAAACCAGTTTTGGTTGCCGATCTGTGAAACATGTTCAGCATCCGACGTTAGTGTTGGCGGGGAATTTTCGATGTCTCAAGAATCGACATACCGCATTTGTGCGATGTTGTCGGCTGTAAACTGCGTCAGATTTTCCTGCAAGCACGGATAAAATCGTAAAGATCACCACCTGAGGCTGAACGCCCTCCACGTCACCGGAAACGATATGTAGAGCGCTTTGCCCCCACCTTTGGATCTTGCCTGACTTGTGCCTGTGTAGGAAGAGGCGTATTCGCGCCGGGCGAAGTTCGTCTAGTGTGTCACTGTGCCCGTGCGGAAAGCAGTGCATTGCGGCCAGTAAGACTTCCATGGAAATTCATCCCACATGTTGAGGTCCCAATTGCAGTCAGTAAATCCGACTAGGGTGCAAGTTTCCCGCCGTGGCTTCCACATTTTATAACCGAGCACAGCAGAGAGCACCATGGCAGGCTACGGCGAAAACCGGAATCGTTCCGTGCTAACGTCCAGCCATGGCGAATGCGGTGGTAGCGTCACCTGTTGAATTCCAGCCCAACTGCTCGCTGTAAACGGTCTACAAGAAGCTTAGATATAAAAATGGGGAGATAATATAAGAGACATGCCAGTCCGGTGCCATGGCTGCCAGAAACGTTGATCAATGACTTAGAGACAGAGAGAATGCTTTTGTGGTGATTCGTAACTCAAATTCAGCCGTAGCTGTAAAGCGTGAAAGCACGGAGCGTTTTCGCTCGCGATTCGTACGCGCCGGCATTGCACGCACGATTTTTCCACGCTGGGATCGACGATTTCGGGAACGCGGCAGCTTCTACCTCGGTCATAATATGACGCACGACGCACGTGGCTGTGGCAGGAGCCCGACGACTTGCGACAATCGGGAGGCGTGCTCTCCATGGCCACAGTTTCAAAGTTCTCGGGACTTCAAAATTCGAGCTGACTCCGCTGCAGATATTTAGGCTTACCAAGGTGGCGAATATTTGACGGGTGCTTTCACTAGCGGCGCGGATGATGCATTATAGTGTCGTTTTTGCCCACATTATCAGGTTTTCTTCCTGCACAAGCAACTTCGTTTGTGCTTTGAGTGGCTTCTTTAAGCGCGGTTAGAAGCAGTCGCTGGAGCAACGAAATCCACTTCGTGGCCGGTGACGCTGCTACGTCCACGCAACCTCCCGCTCCGTGCACAGCAGGGCAGCGTCAGAGCGCCTAGGTCATACGCGCGGCGTTTTCGCGAGCATAAAACGCGTACCCTTCAAAGCTCGTTCCACTCACTCGTCATGGCCACGAGACTCCTGTCCGTCCCGCCTTGGTACCCTAACATCTCAGGACGAGTCTTATTGCATGGACAGCAAAACGGAGGCTATCCTTGTCAGGGCGCTGGTGTCTCCTTTTCCTGGCGTGCGATCCCCGGCTCACGCTCAAGCTGATCCCAGCTTCAACTCTTTTGTGCTACCGAGTTTCTGAGCCATCCCAACGAGGTAGCTTCCAAATACGCGAGGAAGAAGACTGGTAGAGAGCAGAGAGGCTAGGAGAGGAGGAGGACATTGTTGAGGGAGAAAGTTAAGACGCAGTCATGCCTTAGGAAAAGAAGCCTTGTAGAGGAAGCGAGGTAGGGAAGGGAAATGCAGGAGGAAGAGGTCAGAATGGAAGTAAAGGGATTCGGTGAAAGGCATAGTTCAAGCAGGGATAATAAAGGGTTGAGAAGATAGGGACAATGTGGAGGGGGATCAGATGCGCGGAAGAGGATGAAGTGAAGAGTGGGAAACAGGAGGATGTGTTACGTGAAATGGCTATCGTCTTTTCACTGCGCTTGTGGCGAAGCAAGCAGGTGCGCTGCACATGGTTTGATAAAAGCGTATTTTGGCTAAGAGTGTACCACTTGCATCAATGAGGGAGAGTGTTTTGGTGCGTCCCAAAAGTGACTGAGTACGAGTGAAATGACGCCCATGGGTAACTGTAGCCGAACTGTACACGCAGGCAGAGCACATGCTGAAGTGGAAGCCCAGACGGTTCGCGTGGCTATTCCTCAACGCTGACCTGGACAACCGGAGAGATCAGTGCAAGGCAACGGAAAACTTCGACAGAATAGGCAAAGTGAAGCAAATTTTCACCGACACCCAGTGATTTTTGGAAGGCAGCTGCTCTCAGCAGCCTTCTCGTCAGTTCTCCCGCTGCCATATGAAGGCTCGAAATGGAAAGAGAATAAAGTGGAAAGAGAGTGAAAAGAGAATTCAATTCAACGGTGTTTTATTTTTTGCGCTGAAGGAGGCTTGAAGTCAAAGGTACGAAAGAAGACTTCCTCGAGGGTGGGCTCCTGGATTTAGTCGCATTCTTTCATCCACTCCGGCTGGGAAATCTTCGCTGTGCTAAGGTGGCAGCGCGTGCATTCAAAGCGGATAGATTGCGACGTACAATTAGGGCGATAAAACTGGGCAGGGCCATCACTTTGTTTGATATCGCAGACGTCTTTTC